>NC_090246.1:85562613-85817613 GCF_037325665.1 Littorina saxatilis
GGACATTGCTTTTATTCTAGGCTACATCTCTTATGGAGGCATCTTACACACTCTCTCTCTTTCTTCACCCTCCCATCTCTCTCTCCTTCTCTCCCCCTCTATCTTTCTAATATTGACAACACCCCTCATATGATCACTCAACCTCTCCCCATCGCCCTCTGTCTCTCACCTTCTTACACACACTCTCTCTTTTCCCAACTCTCCTCTCTCTCCATCTCTCTCTCTCTTCAATAATGACACCCTCCACTCTCGAATCTCTAAACATTCGGTTAAACGTGATTAACTGGTATCGTACCCCTATGACAGCTAATATTCCATATTCTCTGCATTCTCTGCTTGTTGCATTACGTTAAAGGTTTTAATGCTCTTTTTTTTCAAGCCACATTTCACGTCAACCAACTTTTATCAAGACGTTATTCAAAGCGTCATTGTAGAAATGACATTCGGAAATATTAGGGGAATCTCTGTCATAACATTTTTTTCTATTTGTTTCCTATCAGGCATTTTTTGTTTTAATCACAAGTAATATGATACAGACACACAAAGAGAGACACCTATAGTGACAGCCGCTCTATCATGCTAGGACTGGTGTCAGTATACTGTGACTATATGAGGATGTCAATCAATCAATCAATATGAGGCATATATCGCGCGTATTCCGTGGGTACAGTTCTAAGCGCAGGGATTTATTTATTTTATTTTTATTTTATGCAATTTATATCGCGCACATATTCAAGGCGCAGGGATTTATTTATGCCGTGTGAGATGGAATTTTTATTACACAATACATCACGCATTCACATCGGCCAGCAGATCGCAGCCATTTCGGCGCATATCCTACTTTTCACGGCCTATTATTCCAAGTCACACGGGTATTTTGGTGGACATTTTTATCTATGCCTATACAATTTTGCCAGGAAAGACCCTTTTGTCAATCGTGGGATCTTTAACGTGCACACCCCAATGTAGTGTACACGAAGGGACCTCGGTTTTTCGTCTCATCCGAAAGACTAGCACTTGAACCCACCACCTAGGTTAGGAAAGGGTGGAGAAAATTGCTAACGCCCTGACCCAGGGTCGAACTCGCAACCTCTCGCTTCCGAGCGCAACTGCGTTACCACTCGGCCACCCAGTCCGATGTAACCCTCTGCGACTTCAATCTCAGTGTGGCAGTACATTAATCTGCTGACCATAAACAAGGAATGCGTCCAGCTGTCTCTCTAGCTCTCCAGTAGGTTTCTCAGCGGGTTACCTGCTTGACGACGTGCTAATTGATGGCACGCGAACCGTGTAATGTATAGCCACTGCGCGAGTCGAACCGCTCTACGACTAGCTGCTCCTCTCCACGCCCCCCCCCCCCCCCCCACCCCCACCGCCAGCCCCACGCATCCCTCTCTCTCGCCCTGCCTCTCTTCCCCCGTTCCTCTCCCCCCCCTCCCTCTCTCCCCCCTCCTTCTTTCTCCCCCCCCCTCTCTCTTTACCCTTAATTGTCAATCCGTTTTTCATTGCTAAATTCATACGAATAAATAAAAGCTTGATGTTTAGCAAGAATCACCTCTGATTTGTTATTTGCATTGTCACTGAAGACTAAACCGTCAGTGAAACTTAACAGTTCGCCACCTGTTTACCTCTTTTTATATTTTAATCCAGACAGCATTATCCACCACCACCCATTATATAAACATTCTATTTTGTGTAGTCCCGATATCAATGTTGCACACCTTTTGATGCAGCTTTTAATAATATAAGAGATTTGATTTATACGTATTCCCTGTTTCACTCAATGAATATATATATATTCCCTAAAATATCCAGGTAATATACATATTTCCTGGAATTTGGAGGCCATTTTTAGACGTATTCCCTGACTTATATTTAGCATTCAAAAGGAGATACTTTGATGGAGTGAAAAATCTCTCTCTCTCTCTCTCTCTCTCTCTCTCTCTCTCTCTCTCTCTCTCTCTCTCTCTCTCTCTCTCTCTCTCTCTCTCTCTCTCTCTCTCTCTCTCTCTCTCTCTCTCTCTCTTATGCTTACAAATATAACAACAATCGCATAACAATAGAATTTACAACACAATATTACACTGTTTGCACCAATGAAGTGAGAAAAAATGACTTTTGTATTGGCAAAATCAACAAGCCGTAATAACTCTAGTTGGCGAGATATATTTTGTTTGTTTGTTTGTTTGTTTGCTTAACGCCCAGCCGACCACGAAGGGCCATATCAGGGCGGTGCTGCTTTGACATTTAACGTGCGCCACACACAAGACAGAAGTCGCAGCACAGGCTTCATGTCTCACCCAGTCACATTATTCTGACACCGGACCAACCAGTCCTAGCACTAACCCCATAATGCCAGACGCCAGGCGGAGCAGCCACTAGATTGCCAATTTTAAAGTCTTAGGTATGACCCGGCCGGGGTTTGAACCCACGACCTCCCGCTCACTGGGCGGACGCCTTACCACTAGGCCACCGTGTTGCGGTTTGGCGGGATATAGTGATCCTTACATTCGTTCGAAAAAAAGACCAATAAAGCTACCCTTTCAAACCATGTTCTGAGTTTTTTTGCTTATTTGCTATTGTGTTTGGTTGTAATATGTTATATAGAATTGTGCATGTGAAGTGATATTATATTTTTTAAATATGGAAAAAGTGAAAGCTGATTGAAAATTTATGGACAGATTAATAGATGAAAATGGCTCTCAATAACGACGCAAAAAGGAATTTTACAGGAGCAAGTGAGATTTTACAATAACGTGTTTGATAAAAATGGGAATTTTGTTGAGGAGGATGCTGAAAGTAAAGTTCTTAATTTAAATATTCCTCAGTTAAATGACGAACGAAAATATGGTTTGGAAACTGATTTTACCGTGTTAGAAATCGGCAGGGCGCTGTCTTTATTAAAAAATGGTTCGTCACCAGGTTTAGACGGATTGACTACAAGTTTCATGAAAAAATGTTGGCCTAAAGTAAAAATGATGGTGGTTAATTCCCTTCAAAGTGCATTTAGAGTCGGTGAATTGTCAGATACTCAGAAAAGAGCAGTTATCACGTTGATCCATAAGGATAAAGATTTGCCGAGAGATAGCCTTAAGAATTGGAAACCCTATATCTGTAACCAATACAGATTATAAAATGCTGGCAACATGTTTATCGCAGCGCGTATCTGGTGTTATTTCTGACCTCGTGTCAGAAGATCAGACAGGATGTATTAAGGGAAGAAAGGCAAGTAACTTGATTAGATTAATTGATGATGTCATTAATTACGCTAATGAAAGAAATCAAGCAGGTATATTACTTGCCCTTGACTACGCCCGAGCCTACGATTCCATCTCAAAAGACTATGTGGTCTGGTCCTTTAAAAAATTTGGTTTTGGCGAAAAATTTGTTAAATGGATTAAAGTTTTAAGAGAAGTTAAAAGGGCAATAACCAACCTGGCTCTTCCACGGTCTCAAATAGCATTACATATTGGTTTAATGACAAACACCACGAGCTGCATAAATTATATGGGTTGGATTTCGGAAGAAATAAGTGTAGAATTATTAGCAATACAAATCCGAAGTCACCCCAATATTAAAGGATTTGCCTTACCAGATGTAGGTTTTGCAGAACAAACATCGCGTATCTTGAAACTGGCTATGTACGCCGATGACATAACTGTTTTACTTCAAGATAAAAACGACATGGAAACGGTTTTGAAAATTATTGATGATTTTTCCAATATATTTCGCTTAAAATTAAATAAAAGTGAAACGGAAGCAATGTGGTAGGGATCGCGTAAAAACTGTCAAGAGAAATATTGCGATATTAAATGGAATACCCAGGTTAAAATCATGGGAATTAGTCAGTTTTAAAAATGACATCCCGGCCTCTGAAATTATGGAAAATTGGTCCAAAAAGACTTGAAAAAGTTGAACAAATCATTTGCAGATGGTCAAGAAGAAATTTAAGTATAAGCGGCAAATTATGTATTATTAAGTCCTTCTTAGTTTCACAATTTGTTTACGTTATGCAGGCGCTTCTTGCCCCTGTTAAAGTTCTCGATAAGTTGAATACTATTTTGTTCAGGTTTCTCTGGAAAAGGAAGTATTCAAATACAAAAGCCTTTGAAAAAGTTAAACGAAATATATTGTGTAATGTGGTGGAAGAAGGTGGTATTAACATGATAAACGTCCACGATATGCAGACTTCTTTTTTACTGACATGGGCAGCAAAACTTCAACAACAAAAACATGAACCGTGGACAACGATTCCGTTAAGTCTTTATCAGGTATTGGGAAGAAATTTACTTTGTTTTAAAGCCACAACACTACTAAAACCAAGGTATTGAATGCATTCGATCAAACTTTTTGACAGAAGTTCTCTTAAAATGAATCCATAATAAAGCATTGATTTATGAGAGAGAAGATCGCTTTGGCGATCAATGTTTGTGGAACAATATAAAAGTGGTTTATAAAAATAAAAGCTTATATTTAAAAAAATGGATAGAAGCGCATTTAGATATGGTGAAAGATATTTGGGTTAACGGAGATATGATTCCTTTTAACCAACTGTGCACAAAGAAAGGATACAGTCCCTCTAGATTTTTTGAGTACCGCGCAGTGAAGACTGCTGTGCGAGCGCTTGCACTTCGCAAAAACACAGCCAGCCCGCGAGCAGGCGAACACAATAATGACCTTGACACACGGAACCCTGTGATCATTAACCCCTCCGCGAGAAAGATTCGCATGCTGATAGTCCAGTCTAAAGCGAGCGAGCCTTGCGCTGCTACATTTTGGTTACATAAATATCAGGTTAAACTAGATCACAGTCATTGGCTGTTAGCAAGCAAATGTACAAAAGAAGAAAGATTGCGATTGTTACAATGAAAAATATTACATAATATTTATCCCACGAATATATTATTAAATAAAATGAAAATTAGAGAAACAAAATTATGTACATTTTGTAAACACATTGATTATGTTGAACACTTTTTTTGTCAATGTGAGAAGTTGACGAGCTTTTGGGAAAATGTTGTCCATTATATTTTTAGAAATACAGGATCAAATGTGCACCTCTCAGAACACGATGTCTTGTTTGGTTATCAACCTAGTAATATATGCCAAAATAATAAGGTACTTAATCACATTATTTTGATTGCAAAAATGTGTATTAGTAAATATTAGTATGGTGATAGATACGATTTGAATAGTATCATTATTGGAAAATAAAATGTACATTAGAAGATTGTGAGTAATGTATAAGTCGAGATGAGGTGAAGTGATATATGACGTTTGTGAATATTATGAGGGGGGTGGGAGGGAGCGGATGGACGAGAATAAGAAAAACAAAAAAAGAAAAAGAAAGGAGAAAAAAAAGTAACCATCTATGGCTCCTCAATTGCTTTTTGTATAAACAACCATGCAAACCACACACAAAAAACCAACAAAAAAAGAAACCGGTTTTCTCCAATTTAAAAAAAAAACAAAAAAACAAGTCGCGTAAGGCGAAATTACTACATTTTAGTCAAGCTGTGGAACTCACAGAATGAAACTGAACGCACTGCATTTTTTCACAGTGACCGTAGTCCGCCGCTCGCGCAAAACCCAGTGAAACTGACGAGACTGTTTAGCGCGGTGATGGTTTCGCTGTGCTGCATAGCACGCTTTTCTGTACCTCTCTTCGTTTTAACTTTCTGAGCGTGTTTTTAATCCAAACATATCATATCTATATGTTTTTGGAATCAGGAACCGACAAGGAATAAGATGAAATTGTTTTTTAATCGATTTCGGAAATTTGATTTTGATCAGAATTTTTTATATTTTTAATTTTGAGAGCTTGTTTTTAATCCGAATATAACATATTTATATGTTTTTGGAATCAGAAAATAATGAAGAATAAGATGAACGTAAATTTGGATCGTTTTGTAAAAAAACAATTATTTACAATTTTCAGATTTGTAATGACCAAAGTCATTAATACATTTTTAAGCCACCAAGCTTAAATACAAAACCGAAGTCCGACCTTTGTCGAAGATTGCTTGGCCAAAATTTCAATCAATTTGATTCAAAAATGAGGGTGTGACAGTGCCGCTTCAACTTTTACAAAAAGCCGGTTATGACGTCATCAAAGACATTTATCGAAAAAAAGAAAAAAAAATCCGGGGATATCATACCCAGGAACTCTCATGTCAAATTTCATAAAGATCGGTCCAGTAGTTTACTCTGAATCGCTCTACACACGCGCACGCACACCGGCACAGACAAAACTTGACTAAATGTAAAAAAAAGAGAGAGAGAGAGAGAGAGAGAGAGAGAGAGAGAGAGAGAGAGAGAGAGAGAGAGAGAGAGAGAGAGATGATAATGATGATGATGGAACTTTATTTTTCAAGGATAGAGGTTTAAGGTGACGCCTTTTCTTACAACCGGTCCTTACTTCTAATACAAATGTCTAATAAATGATAAACAAGTAAAGCAACATGACAAATAAACAAAGTAAACGAACGAACCAGCAAACAATCGACAAGTAAGCAAACAAGCAAATAAACATAAACAACAAAATGACAAAGTAAGGAACATACAAATCAAAAGCAAAACATGCAACATATTAATTGAGGTTATACATGTAAAGTGATCGACGGTTAAAGTTCCATCCTCACCTATTCACACTTTACTGACACTATACACAACCATCAGTGTGTATAGGAAACAGGTACTTAACGCCTTCGTCCGTACGGGTTACACACTGTGTATAGCCAAACGGTACCTAATGTGGATTTCGTACGTACAGAAGTCACACAGATCCGTCTGCGTATGACCGGTACCTAAGGTGCTCCTCGTCCGTATGTGTGTGTGTGTGTGTGTGTGTTTCTTATGCAAATGATTCCATGTGTACATGGACATGGCAATGTGTCATATGCATGTGTGTTCATGTGCACGCATGTCCCATGTGTGCAAGCATCTGTGCCTGCATTATTTGAAATTACGATGTACATATAAAATCAAACAATAACAATCACAAAGCATGAAACAAAATACCACCAGTTGATCAACTTTCAGCGATCAAAACTGCTCAGAAAACAAACATTCACTGCCTTCTGCACAAAGACACACACAACTGCCAATAAAATACATGTATACTCAAAATGCAAACAGCAAAAAATGTAAGGTAGAGACTTACTCTCCGTCGAAGTACTTCCTTTCCTCGTCAGTCATAGCATCGTACAGAAATTCTTTCAGGGGAAGCGTGTTGTTCATCCACTCAATAAACCCCACTCTGTAGAACACATACAGTGGCACAATACTCAATTACAGTAGTCCCTTCCATTTCCGGCCCTTTCGTGGGCATGAACCTGCCCGGAGCGGCCAGCTTTCCCATGACTAATGAGTTTTCCTTCTATAATTGACTCTTAATGGCCGTTAACCTGTCTGACGCGGTCAACGGTCACTGATTTTTGCCCTAAGGTGCCCCTCTTACTCGACAGGAGCGGCCACTTAACGGCCACTTGTCACTTGTGTGTGTGTGTGTGCGTGTGTGTGTGTGTGTGTGTGTGCGTGTGTGTGTGTGTGACGGTGTGTGTGTGTGTGCGTGTGTGTGTGTGTGTGTGTGTGTGTGTGTGTGTGTGTGTGTGTGTGTGTGTGTTGTGTGCACAGACGGCACAGCACGAGCAGACGACATGAATACTTACGCATGCGCAAACTGTAAATACAGACATGCGCATACATGTACATTTACGGCAGTCACTTCCGGATCGATCACAGCTGATGTGAGTTTGAAACACTTGTTTATCTGACACTCAAATATATATATAATAATCCAAACAACACACATAGAAACATACGAAACAATAGCTTAGCCAGGACGATCGAGTTAAACACGCAAATAATTAAGATGTATAAACGAAAGCAAAACTAACAGAGACAATGAATCGGCGGCTCGTGGATGATCGCTTTCTTTTCTTCATGAAAACTTGATCGTGTTTTGGGGGTTTTTTTGGAGGAGGAGGGGGCCTGTAATGAACGGCCACCTGATATTTGCGGTCACCTTTGCAATGACTAATGGGTGACCGGATATGGCAGGTACTACTGTAGTATAATACACGTTATTTATATTTTTGACCAAATATGACATTTTACTCAGATTGAGACAGTCAGTGTTCCTCCGAGACCGCGCCAGCAATGACTGTCAAGATATGTGTCAAATATCATCTTTTGGTCAAAAGTGTATCAATCTAGTTCAGTTAGAACTCCTTTTAATTGTGTACAATTGAATGCACACGAACATGCACTATATAGTAGTCTCGGCCAGCCGCCTAAATATGAGTTTTAGTCCGCCTCTGATGTCACATGGCTCAAAAAAGAAAAAAATCCAATGTTCAATGGATACATAACAAACATTTTCCTAAAAATGACACAGACATGTTCTGCCGCTATTAGACTTAGGAGAAAAACTCTGCCAAACTCTGAAAAGTAAACAGGTCTGTACAATGACACTCTACCTGGGGTTCATGGGAATGACTTGGTATGTCTTGAGCTTGAGGTTGCGAGCGCGACAGGAGGCGTCACTCTCCATGACTCGGTTCATGATGAGGAAGAGTTGCTCGATGCGCTGATCCTGACGCAAGTCCTCTCCTCCCTTCACCAGGTAGTGGTAATCCTTCTCGTCGTTTCCTCGAATCGTGATGCGCTTGGGTTTTCGTATGGAGGACATCACTAGCACCTGCAACATTTGTTCTTTATTTTTTCATTTTCATTACTTTATTGTCCCATCCCTGTGAAATTCCGATCACTTCCTCCCAGACTGGAAAGCTAGCAGCAACAAGGTCGCGCTACCCATAATTAGCCATCCGCACTTATGGCAGAATGACCGAGATATTTTACGTGCCACAGTGGTGACACGGGGGTGGAACTTGGGTACCGTCTCTGAGTCTGCACATAAAGTTGACCCGTGTCTGTCCCGGCCCAGATTCGCACCCGTGACCCGCGGATCACCAGTCCAGTGCGCATTACAAACTGATCTGCTGGGCCCCCATCAGAAGGATTTACTGCATGTCGATATTACGATGATGAATATCTGCTAATCGTAGTGTCTTTGAAGAGCTGATCTCTTTGAGTTAACATGTAGATAAACAAATTTAGATTACAAACAAGTCGCGTAAGGCGAAAATACAACATTTAGTCAGGTAGCTGTCGAACTCACAGAATGAAACTGAACGCAATGCAACGCAGCAAGACCGTATACTCGTAGCATCGTCAGTCCACCGCGCACGGCAAAGGCAGTGAAATTGACAAGAAGAGCGGGGTAGTACTTGCGCTGAGAAGGATAGCACGCTTTTCTGTACCTCTCTTCGGTTTAACTTTCTGAGCGTGTTTTTAATCCAAACATATCATATCTATATGTTTTTGGAATCAGGAACCGACAAGGAATAAGATAAAAGTGTTTTTAAATTGATTTTGACAATTTAATTTTGATAATAATTTTTTATATATTTAATTTTCAGAGCTTGTTTTTAATCCAAATATAACATATTTATATGTTTTTGCAATCAGCAAATGATGGAGAATAAGATGAACGTAAATTTGAATCGTTTTGTAAAAAATTTTTGTTTTACAATTTTCAGATTTTTAATGACCAAAGTCATTAATTAATTTTTAAGCCACCAAGCTGAAATGCAATACCGAAGTCCGGGCTTCGTCGAAGATTACTTGACCAAAATTTCAACCAATTTGGTTGAAAAATGAGAGCGTGACAGTGCCGCCTCAACTTTCACGAAAAGCCGGATATGACGTCATCAAAGATATTTATCAAAAAAAAGAAAAAAACGTTCCGGGATATCAATCCCCGGAACTCTCATGTCAAATTTCATAAAGATCGGTCCAGTAGTTTGGTCTGAATCGCTCTACACACACGCACGCACACACACACATACACCACACCCTCGTCTCGATTCCCCCCTCTACGTTAAAACATTTAGTCAAAACTTGACTAAATGTAAAAAAACAAGAAGGGCAAAGCCCATACGACTCACATGCTTGACCTTGACCTTTACATTTGTTTGTTTGTTTGTTTATTTGTTGCTTAACGTCCAGCCGACTACGCAGAGCCATATCAGGACGAGGAAGGGGGGGATGAAGGGGGCCACTTGTCAAGCGATTCCTGTTTACAAATGCACTAACCCATTACTTGTGTCCCAGCAGGCTTTAGTAAAACTAAATTAATACCTACTGGAAGATTACCAGTTTCCAGTATATTAAAATAGGCTTAACCTATCTACTGCTGGACTTACATCAGAACACTAACAGATTAAACTATACATGAATCGCGAGACAAGCGGCAAGAGAAGAGATTTTTGGAAAAAATACAGGTGAATGAGCAAGAAGGCAGAAAAAAGAAAAGAATTCATGAAGAAAAAGAGAGCATGACAGGAAAGAGGAACCAAAAATCTACCTAACAGCAAACTAGAAAGCTCCTGCGGTTCCAAAAACAGGAGGGGCTTTTAATTTCATAACCGCAGTGCCCCACTGCGGGATGACCTTTACATGACCTTGACCTTCAGGGTCAAGGTCAAATAACTAAACCTAGCAATGACATCATACACTAAGAACTGCTTTACACATTTTTCCTACCAAAATACATGTGACCTTGACCCAAGGTCAAGGTCATCCAAGGTCATGCAACACAAAGCTGTTAATTCAAGACACAGGAAGTACAATGGTGCTTATTGGCTCTTTCTACCATGAGATATGGTCACTTTTAGTGGTTCACTACCTTATTTTGGTCACATTTCATAAGGGTCAAAGTGACCTTGACCTTGATCATATGTGACCAAATGTAAGGCTTCTTTTTAAGCCTACTGTCTATATGATACTTACCGAGACAGTACTATTCTTGCACATTATCTATTATAGGCCGAAAAAATTGGACAAAACGCTGAGTGGGTACAATTATCTCCCATAACCATGCGCCACCGTGGATCCCAAGCACTGTCCGAGTGCTTCCCCCTTACAGGATGTAGGTGGCGCGTCCTCTTTCTTTATGAGCTGCAGACCCTCAAAAAGCCCATAACATATCAAGAGGGGAGGCGGGAGGGAAACTCTAATAGTACTGTCTCGGTAAGTATCATATAGACAGTAGGCTTAAAAAGAAGCCTTACAGTCAATATAACACTTACCTCGACAGTACTATTCTTGCACAGAATACCAGAGTGGTGTGAGGGTGATATGTAGAGTATTAAACTCCTTAATCAAAATCACTTAAATCCAAGGATTAAGATACCCAGGCAATTTTCGAACAGTACTACCGTAAAAGAAAATATACCCAAGAAACATACCTTAGACTGACGTGACCATGCTAGCAACCACTGCTGTGTGGTGAACTCAATGTCAAAGTCCAGGCCACTCAAAGCTTGAATACCACTGAGTCTACGGCAAGTGGCTAAAGCGATGAGGAACAATTAGTCTTAAAAATCAGCAACTTGATACTGATGCCTGCCAGGGGTTCAAACTCATTGCTACGCAGGAGTTTGAGGACCAGAAAGACATCCCCCTTGGGAAATGAAACCCGAGGTTTAGACACCGCTGCATTGCTAATACCCGAAAGGACATTAGCGATGAGGGAGGACCTGATCAAGTGTTCAGTTCTGCGACCAGTAGCGGCCGCAATCGTGGAAGCGATGGCAGATCTGTATCCAAGAAGAGTCTTAGAAGAAAGACTCTTCTTTTGATACACTTCCACCAGGAAGTTGGCCAAGTCCTGTGTTGAGGGATAAAGCGGCTTTATCCCCTTGGACAAGGCGAAGGTGGCCCAAGCTCTCCAGCGTAAGTCGTAGAGCTGATTAGTTGATCGCCTCTTAGCGTTCAAGGAAAACTCTACTGAACTCTTGTGCAATCCTAGTGCAAGCAGTTTGGAGCGCACAAGAGCCATGCGGTCAAGCACAGACTCTCTGGACGTGGATGAGGGAGGCATGATCGAGGCTGGAGCAGACCTCCCCCGTCCAGATCCAGAGGTAGAGGGTCTACGTGGGTGAGACCGCGAAGATCTGGAAACCACGGAGCTGTTGGCCAGTAAGGCGCGACCAAAATCAGTCTTGGTCGTTCCTGCAGATATTTTGCCAGCACCCTCGGAATCAGAGATGTCGGGGGATAGGCGTAAGCATCGAGGAGCCTCCACAAGAGAGTGAATGCGTCCAAGTGGAACGCATTCATGTCTCGAAAGGGGCTGACGTACCTGGGAAGCCGAGCGCTGAATCGAGTTACGAACAGATCGATCAGAGGACGGTCCCACCTTGCCCACAGACGCTGTAGAACGTTGTGAGCGATGGTCCATTCTGTGGAGAGAACCTGATCGCCCCGACTGAGAATGTCGGCCAGGGCGTTCAGTTTCCCCGGAACGAACTGGACTGACATCCGGACCTGATTGGTCTGGCACCAGAGCAGAATCTCCTCCGCCAACAGGGAGAGGGACCGAGAATTGGTGCCCCCCTGGTGGCGAAGGTAAGCTAAGCATGTGGTGTTGTTGTCCCCGTTGAAAATCAGAGGGGCCAAGGACAGGCCGAATGGGAGGGCCCGAAACTCGAACACCGTGCCCTCCCAAACGAACCGGAGCAGATGTCGGTACCCCGGGGCCACCAGGATGTGGAAGTAAGCATCCTGGAGGTCCCAGACATGGCCCAATCGTTTGGCCGGATGGCCAACCGGACCGACGAAGGGGTTTCCATCTTGAACTTGCACCTGTGAAGGTACAAGTTCAAGGTGGAGAGGTCCAACACCGGCCTGAACCGGCCGTCCTTTTTGGGGACGGTGAACAGGCGGGAGCAGAACCCCAGAGAAGGCTGAGAAAGGGGGTAGACCGCCTTCTTCTCGACCAACGAGTTCACCTCGTCCTGAAGAGCCTGCCATCTGGCAGGCTCTCGAGGAGGGGGGAACGTCCAAGGTAGAGCGGACAATGGAGGTTGTGACGACAGCGGTAGAGAAAACCCCGACCACACCACCCTCAAGAAAAACTGGTTGGAGACCAGTCTGCCCCACATGCCGCGGGCCCGAAAAAAGGGAACCGACGGACGAAAGAGGGGCAACTTGAGGGGGCGTCAACGTAGGGCCGGGACTCACTGAAAATTCTGCTGGCGGGCAGGCGCAGGCTTGCGACCACCCCCCCTGGTGGTGCTGCTTCCCCTTACCTGTCTGAGCACCCTTCGTCTTGCTTGGGAACGCAACAGGCGCCTAAGAGGAGGAAGAAGGAGGCAGTGAAACTGGCTTCTTCTTCTTCTTCTGAGGCTGGGAGCTGGAGGTGACTGTAGCACTTCTCTTACTCCCCGCCGCCGTCGCCGAAGCAGCGAGGCCAACCATCAGAGAATCAGTGTTCCTCTGGCGTGTGGACTCCACCACAGAACGAACAGTGTCCGGATGAAAGAGGGAAGAAGGCTGAGGAAACGTGTTCCTCAGACTCTTCCTCATATCCGGAGGCACTATAGAAGTAGGCAGAAAATGATCACGGAACAGGGCCAATAAAATGGACCCGTGTTCCAATGGCCAATTCTGCCGCAGACGTCACGCACGATCGCACGGCATGCAAAGCCCGATCCACTCGAACCGTGTCAAGGACCCGAGTGGAATCGGACTCTGCCCGATCGGGAGGGTCCAACAGTGTGGACAGCGTGCTCATCCATGTCAAGGCCTGTGATTGGGCCTCGACTGTGGAAGAAACGGTGGCCTCAAGATTGTGGAACGAAGCAGAGCTCAGTTCCACCTTCTTGACCGAAGGCACCTCCCCAACGAACACATCACCGTCAGCCCCACCCTAAACACTCGAAGTCTGGAAAGGGAGAGTTCGAGAGTCAAAGGGAAAAGGGAGGGACGAAACAGATTGGACACGAGGAAACAGTGGAGGTGCGCCTCCCGAAGGAAAGCATGGCACTGAACCCGCGTCCTCCCGAGGAACATAGGTCGCGTTTGCACGTGAATCTGTACTCCTCAGGCGATGTGCTGCCGCTTCCACCGTGGCACTTAGACTAGGGTGGAACGCGAATTGCCGGCGGCCGGATCGTTCATAAAACCAGCCGCCGGCAGACGCGGCGTGAGCCTCCCGCGCCCGGGCCGAAGCGGACTCAAAGGACAAGAGGGCGTCTCAGGGAAGGACGTCCTGAAATTGTTCAAACGTCCTTCTAGCTGTGCGAGGACGAGCCTCCTGCCTCTCGTCCTCAGACCCCGGGTCCACGTCCTGTGTGTCAACACTAGACGACAGACGCTTAAGAGAGGCATCCGTGACGTCAAGACGCCGCGTGATGTCTGTCATGTACTGTTGGAAAGTACGAAGCATAGCTTCGGAAGTTCCATCAGAAACCGGCAAGGGTAGAGGTTCAGTGTTAACCTCAGGGCGACCCTGATCCTCCTCCCTATCGTCCTCCGACTCACTCTCCTCTTCACTTCCCGACAACTCCTCAAAAGCAGGAGTGTAGGGAGCTTGAGGGGGAAGAGCCGAAAGCGATGAAGCAGGCTGTGAAGAAACGCCCACAGAAGCAAGAGGCCGCGAAGACCCCTGCCCCAAAGACGAAACGTCTCCAGCAGCCGAAGGGGGAGAAAAACAACAACCCTGCGACTGTTGGGTCAGCCCAGCCAACGAACCCCCGCCATTTATAGACTGAACAGGAACCCATCGGGTCTGATCAGAAAAGAAATGGTCCGGTCCGGTCGGGGGTGCCGATCCGGTCCGGTCGGGGGTGCCGATCCGGTCCGGTAGGGTGGTCCGGTCCGGTGCCGTACCATCCGGAGGTCCCGTTCAGCACCGAACCATCGTACCCACAGAAGTGTTCGGGTGGTTAGGTCCGGACGTGGACATACCGTACCATCCGGACCCGTAGGTCCGGTGGTCCGGTATGGTCCGGTTCGGTGCCAGACCATCCAGACCAACAGAGGTGGTCGGGTGGTCCCGCACCGGACCATCCGGACCCGTAGGTCCGGACCCGTAGGTCCGGTACCATCCGGAGGTCCTGTTCGGCACCGAACCATCCGTACGCACAGAAGTGTTCGGGTGGTTCGGTCCGGGCGTGGACGTACCGTACCATCCGGACCCGTAGGTCCGGTTCGGTGCCAGACCATCCGGACCAACAGAGGTGGTCGGGTGGTCCGGACCGGTCCGGTAGGGTGGTCCGGTGTTCCGGTCCGGTGTTCCGGTCCGGTCCCGTACCATCCGGAGGTCCCGTTCGGTACCGAACCATCCGTACCCACAGAAGTGTTCGGGTGGCTCGGTCCGGACGTGGACACACCGTACCATCCGGACCCGTAAGTCCGGTATGGTCCGGTTCGGTGCCAGACCATCCGGACCAACAGAGGTGGTCGGGTGGTCCGGTCCAGCACCGGACCATCCGGACCCGTAGGTCCGGTCCGGTCCCGCACCATCCGGAGGTCCCGTTCGGCACCGAACCACCCGTACCCACAGAAGTGTTCGGGTGGCTCGGTCCGGACGTGGACATACCGTACCATCCGGACCCGTAGGTCCGGTTCGGTGCCAGACCATCCGGACCAACAGAGGTGGTCGGGTGGTCCGGACCGATCCGGTAGGGTGGTCCGGTGTTCCGGTCCTGTGGTCCGGTCCCATACCATCCGGAGGTCCCGTACGGCACCGAACCATCCGTACCCACTGAAGTGTTCGGTCCGGACGTGGACCTACCGTACCATCCGGACCCGTAGGTCCGGTGGTCCGGTATGGTCCGGTTCGGTGACAGACCATCCGGACCAACAGAGGTGGTCGGGTGGTCCGGTACCGGACCATCCGAACCCGTAGATTCGGTCCGGTCCCGTACCATCCGGAGGTCCCGTTCGGTACCGAACCATCCGTACCCACAGAAGTGTTCGGGTGGCTCGGTCCGGACGTGGACATACCGTACCATCCGGACCCGTAGGTCCGGCATGGTCCGGTTCGGTGCCAGACCACCCGGACCAACAGAGGTGGTCGAGTGGTCCGGTCCCGACCGGACCACTGGTCCGGTACCGTACCCTCCGGACCCGTAGGTCCGGTGTGTTCCGGTTCGGTGCCAGACCACCCAGACCAACAGAGGTGGTCGGGTGGTCCGGTCCCGACCGAAACACTGGTCCCGTACCGTACCATCCGGACCCGTAGGTCCGGGGGGTCCGGCAAGGGCCAGAGGTACTGTCCCGCACCGGACCCTAAGGTCCGGTACGGTCCCGTACCATGGGTCCCGTCCGGACCAAACCCGGAGGTCAAGTCCAGTCGGGACCCGTGGGTCCGGTTCGATCCCGACCCGTAAGCCTGGAACGTTCCGGACCCTTGGTCCGGACCATCCGTCACCCGAACACCAGACGCTAAGGAATGGCGTGGGGTCAAGACGGTCCGGTCGGAGGTGTCGGTCTGAGCAACAGAAACAATGTTCCCGTCGCCCTGACCATTCGACAGAAGTACCACGTTCTGTCGAACACCTCCACGTCCAGTAACTAGTCGGCCGGAGCGTTTCAAGAGGGACAGCCACCAGTCACACGGACGTTAGAGGGAACCGTAGTAGCAGTGGTCGTAGGCACGAAGCCTGAAACCCCTGCCCCCACAGGACCGCCCTGAACGGGGTCAATTCGCATCCCAACCCCAGCGGGGAGGGAATTCAGAGACCCCGTCATCTCCTCCGATCTCCCCCCCCAGGAGGCCGAAACTACTGTCAAAACAGCAGCAGACGACCCAGCGAGGGAGTTCAGAGGAGGACCCGTGTCCCTCCTGGCTTCCACAGCGGTGGAAACCGAGGAGGGCACAGGAGAGGCACCGGAAAAGGAAGATTTTAATGCCAACTGCACCCGGTGTTCCCAGGCGGTCACCCATCCAAGTACTAACCGGGCCCGACGTTGCTTAACTTCGGTGGTCGGACGAGAACCGGTGTTTTCAACGTGGTATGGCCGTTGGCTGTCAAAACCTGAGTCTCTCCAGTAGCCCCTAGATCGGATTCACCAACCCCCAAAGAGGGTTGGGAATCGACCTGCCCCCGGATTCGAGCCAGGGGGGAGAAGGAAACCTTCCCCCCAGGCTTGAAACCGGGAGGAGCTGAAGCCTGAGACTGAGGGCCGGACAACGGCGTCGAAGGGGGGGAAGCCTGTTCCACTGAAGGAGAAGGAGAAAGAAGCTTTTTCTTTCCCCTCGACCTTCCCCGAACCTTCGACGGCGCAGCCCCGCCCGAAGTCCCAGGCTCAAGCCCAGCCTGTTTGAGCAAGCTCGCATTGAGCTTGCTCAAACAGGCTTTCTCCGCCCTCCCTCGCCGCAAACGCAAAGCGTTTGGGGAGGGAGAGTCGGAGCGCCGAAAGATCCCCTTCTCCGTGCGTAAAACATGACGCTGGGCGCCCGGAGAAGGGTTGCCCCCGGCAGACTCTGGTTCCGTAGAACCAGAGCCCAAAACAGGACGAGACATCCTACCTCGCCCTGTGCGTACCCTTAAAGACCGAGAATTAACAAAATTCAAAGAAAATTTAGGTCAATACTCAAGTGAATGCGGCGAAACGAGAAGCAGACGACCGGTCACCACGAAGTAGGACGGGAGGCACGCCGAGTCCGCCACACAAAAACGGAGGCACAAGTTGAAGGAAACACAACGTAGCCTCAAGCCAGAAGTGGAATAACACACAATAATCCAACAGGTGATAGTCCACACAGAAAAGGAGCCTCTTAGTCCAAAATAATCCGGGAGCGTAGCAGAAACACAGCCGGTCTGACACGCGCGAAAAAAGAAAGAGGACGCGCCACCTACATCCTGTAAGGGGGAAGCACTCGGACAGTGCTTGGGATCCACGGTGGCGCATGGTTATGGGAGATAATTGTACCCACTCAGCGTTTTGTCCAATTTTTTCGGCCTATAATAGATAATGTGCAAGAATAGTACTGTCGAGGTAAGTGTTATATTGACTGTGTCTCATGATGAAAGCATAACATGTGCCCCACATAATTTTTAAGTTTGAAACAGTTATCTTCCATAGTTCAGGGTCAAGGTCACTTCAAAATATGTATACAATCCAACTTTGAAGAGCTCCTGTGACCTTGACCTTGAAGCAAGGTAAACCAAACTGGTATCAAAAGATGGGGCTTACTTTGCCCTATATATCATATATAGGTGAGGTATTGAATCTCAAAAACTTCAGAGAAAATGGGAAAAATGTGAAAAATAGCTGTTTTTTAGACAACATTTATGGCCCCTGCGACCTTGACCTTGAAGCAAGGTCAAGATGCTATGTATGTTTTTTGGGGCCTTGTCATCATACACCATCTTGCCAAATTTGGTACTGATAGACTGAATAGTGTCCAAGAAATATCCAACGGACGGACGGACGGACGGACGGACGACTCGGGTGAGTACATAGACTCACTTTTGCTTCGCATGCGAGTCAAAAAGGAGAAGAATTTAAACGAGCAGCAGGGTGATTTTGCTCAGCAACATGACTGAAGACAAAAAAGAAATGCAACAAAATTTGATCACAAAATTATGAAACAAACACAGCTTTAAAAGCGTACAGGGCGCTTGTTTATTGGAACGGTGCCACAGCTCTCGCAGTGCATTAAGCAGCATCTAGTGAATTTGACTTGTCACTGTCCCTGTCAATGACTTTCTGTACAAACATCCTAGAGATGTTCCACACTGTAAATAAAAACAGAACATGCACTCACCCGCTCATCAAAGCCAGCTATCTTGACGTGGTACTCTGGCATTGGTTTCTCAAGGCCGTCATACTGCCCTGAAACACAGCACAATATGTACAAGTTACAATCAAAGTCTCAGTCGATTTAAAAATAATTCACAGACAATTCAAGGGAGGTGGAGCTGAAGAGGGAAGGAGCCGGACAGACAGAGGCAGAAAGGGCAACCTTGAGTCGAGATCCATGGAGAAGTGTTGTCAATAGTCTATGCTCCGCTGGGGGAAAATTAGAGTCAAAAGCCTCTCATTATCTAATAAGCTAAGTCTATTTCACGAAGCTGGCTGCACGAAGCTTTAGCACTGAATGTTTTGTAAAACGACTTAGCAAAGTCATCGCGAAGTCAACTTAAGACTCAATTAATGACAAAATCAAAAACAGACAGACTGCTAACAAAAATATTTTTTTAAAGGTTACATCTTTAAAACGGTTAATTCAGGACGACAGAAGACATTCACAAGAAATTTTGTTCTTAATTAAAAAATGAAAGTAAGTAGGTAAGCAATGCAGTGAAAATCACCTGGAATCTCCAGCTCCCTGCTCTCCCTGCTGGGGTTGAAGTTTGCCATCCAGGGGCAGTACTCTGACAGCTTTTTGGGCGGCACCATGTCTCGCTTGTCTTTCACCGTGTCGAACTTGTTCTGGATCTTCTGCAGCACTGTGGAAAACTCCTGAAAATAGACACAACACAGCGGAACCCCTCTTTAAACACTTTCTACCCAACCTATGTTGACCAAGTTTTTTTTTAGCCGAGACCAGCTGTGCTGCAGCAGGTTACTCAGAATTGTAGTAAATGTGTAGTAACTGTGTATCAACACGCTGGAATGCAGGCGTTAGATAGACGTTACAGAAAGCGACTGAAGCTAACTGTCTGAGCGGATATATCCGTACCTGGTCAGATAGAGCCATATGAGTGTGTACAGATATATCCGTACCTGGGAGACAGTGAGTTAAGACCTCCAAAAATCTGAGAAAATCGGGTTCTGTATCTTTTGCAGCACTTGTGAAAACTCCTGAAAATACACACAACACAGTGGAAACCCCCCTTTTAAGACCTTAAATAATCTGAGAAAATCGGGTCTTAAAGAGGACGGAGTGTTAAAATACGGGTATACTTACAAAGGATATGAACAGAAAATCTGAACAAAACCAGGGTCTTAAAAAGAAAGGAAGTCTTAAATTGAGGGGTCCACTGTATGTCACTGTCCTGATCCTCTGCGTGTATTACCTGGCAGAAAAACACACCTTACAACAGTGCTGTTCCCTGGCCTCGGTCCTCCGTCATTGTCATTTTTGATCATTGTCATTTTTTTTTAATCCCTTATCCCCCTTCGTATGTTCACTCAAACACAAGATCAAGCGCGCACGGAAAAGATCCTGTAATCCATGTCAAGAGTTCGGTGGGTCTTTTTTGATCTGATGCATTGGTGTGACCCTTGTCCGCTCGACTGTCCGATTGCTTTAACATGAAGGAAATCTTCTGACCATCAGTTGTCCTACCAAGCCAGCAAAGCAGCACATGTGGATCTATATGTATTTCCTATCCAGACCTTTTGTCCTCTAAGGCCGGGTACAACCAACACTGTGACAATACTCACTGCAGTGTTCTGCTTTATTTGTCAGGGATTTCAATTTTTTAAGCTATAGATATGCATTATCAGCGATGGCGCTAGTATTTTTTCAAACCGGTACGCAAACTTTTATAGTGCAAACAGTCCAGAAAACAGACCTGTTTACCCCCCCAAATGAAAATCAGGAATGCAACTGGTACTTTTCAGTAATTTGAGGCATCTTTCAGTAATCTTTTGTATCAACCATAAACCAGCTCGAAAACGATTAAACGACACGTTTGAACGCGCGCTACCAGGCAAAACAAGTACAAAATTGATGATAACCATGGTTAACAGTATTGTACTACACACACAGAAGCTCAAACACACACACAAACCCACAACAACACCTGATATATAATAATGCAAGTTAACAAAGACAGGTGTACTTTATCGAAAAAACACACACAGTATTCAGGGGCGGAGCAAGAAAACCAGAGGGGGGGTTACAACCTGGGGTCCAGGGCTTGGGGGGTCTGGGGGGCAAAGCCCCCCTGAAACTGAAAAACTGTAGCTATTTTATAAACAATTGATTTGTGGCTTATCCTTGATTTTAAACATGATCAACTGGTGTCAGCAACCACTCATTATTTCTTTTAACCCCTTCACTGCCCACCCCGTACTAGGTACGTGGTCATTTTCGGTTTGTCGTACGCCCATAACCGTACCTAGTACGTGGGATTTGCGTCAGCAACATTTCAGGACATTTTTGAAAACTAAATAACTCATAACTCATAACTCATAACATTTTATTGATCCTACAAAGGAAATTAAATTGGTCATCAGCACATATAGGTCATTAATTAATAATTATAAAAGAAGAAGAGAAGAAAATTTATAAAACCCATGATAACAAAAAAATATCTAAAGTAATATATGTACAACTACAATACCCTTTTTACTTGCACACTTGACACACCGACACACCAACACACATGCATACATACCTACATACATACCTACATACATACCTACATACATACATTCCATGTTAAAGTGTAGTTAAGAACATCACAGTAATTATATCATTGTTTGGATTAACAGATAAGTTTTTATGTAAATGATGATAACAACAATCCATAATTAACGCTATTGCACTACCAAAAGAAGAGACCAACCAAACACATAAAACCAATCACAGTAATCATCATCAGTTATCACAGGTATCACAGTAGATTAGCCATCAGGTAGTTAGACTCAATTGGGCAAGTATAGTGTCAACACCATCACAACAGTGCTAAAGCTCATTATCACAGCACTAGTTATGATCAAAGGTCAAACAGTCATCAAATCATATTAAATCTATCACTAAGAGGTACATTTAAAATGGGAGGTAACCACTGTCCAAGTACTTGTAGGGGTTCCAAACACAGTTCTTTCCCATAGACCGTTCGGATAAGTTAATACCACGTGGTAAAAACTGTGTTAGAAATGTAGAACCGATCTATAGCATTCACAATGGCGGCCGAAAGTCGGACCTCAACTCGTAGACCTGTTTTCAAGCGATACAGTGTTCTGGAAGCTCTACAAGAAGTGATTTATGGATTACCACAGAGAAGAGTACTTTTATGGGCTGTAATGTCAATACCTGATGTTTGACACCAGTTTTAGCAGTGTTTTGTGTGGTTTTACATGCTGCAATGTGTGTGTGTGTAAGTCCGGAAACTGTAATTTTGGACAAAAATGGTCATTATTCAATTTTTACTATAACAATCACAAACAAAGTCCAATGATCATGTCACAGTCATCCTATAATAGCCAAGGGAAGCAAAACACATGCCAAAGATCTAAGAGATATCTCAATAAACGATCGAGCAGTGAACAGATTAGTGAACCTACCGAAGAAAGCGAAATTTTGCCCTGGCACACAGCAATACCAAAATGCTGTTATACTGTGGCAGTGAAGGGGTTAAAGTTAGTATTAAATAATGGCAATTTATCTTCATTGATATCCGCTCCCGACAACAACACAATTCACAGACAGAAAATGTGTTTTAGTTTTTTTTTCACCTACATCTACGTCTCTAGTGCAACTGACCGTAGCGAGAGATGGTGTTTTTGTTGTTTCCATGTTCATTTGTGTACTGCATTTTGTTAAACTAATGCTGCGTCTAACCTTGGGGCACGTGACACGACGTGACTCGTGGCTGACTAGCTTTGTTGTTGCACTGATCTTAATGTATTCGATCATCAAAATACATGTGATTCGCTCTTCTTAGATTTCGCCAGACACCGCCACTTGACTTGATAGTTTTGCCAATATTTCTGTACAACTTTCGCTTTTTTGGTTGGCATTTCGTCCCCACAGAGATCGACACTTCGGACCAATGTCGATCGCAAAACTGCGCGGAATCCGACAAATACCTTGCTGCGCACATGCGCAGACAAGGCTGTTCCGGTCAGCCTTGAAATCAGTCCTGGTGACTACCACAATTTCGACTTCTAATTTTCGCGCACGGAAAAGGTTTTCTCGACCAGAATTTCCGGAATTTTCGGTAGATTTCCGTAATACCGGAATTACGACCCCAAATCCATAATAATTCCGGACAATCTGGGAGGGTAAACAGGTCTGAGAAAAAAACGGTAGGCTGGTCATTGGAACCAGTTCGAGTCCAACTCAGAGTACTGTTTTTTTTGTTTTACTGGCAAAATAACCCCATGGTAGTTCTAAAAATCAACCGGTAGGTCATGCCGGTGTCACGAACTGAAACCTCTGCTGAACAATCCTTCTCATTGCGGTCAATGCGCATGCGCCAATCTTGGACTTAAAAAATGCGACCCTTTGACCGAACGAACCATGGGTTAGGGTTAGGGTTAGGATTAGGGTTAGGATTAGGATAAGGGTTAGGGTATGGGTTAGGGTTAAGTTGTTCACGACCTGATTAATCTCCCCATGTTAGCGCATGCGCATTGACCACAATGAGAAGGATTGTTCAGGCAGAGTTTTTAGTTCGTGACACCGGCAAACAATTTTGTTCCGGTATTTTCTCGTTTCAACCGGTAAAATACCGGAAATTGCCATTTAAAGCCAATACTGATTACAAGTGCAATAAACTGTCTGGCACACTGCTACACATGTACAATCGACCTTAAAGGTATACAGAAAATTTTAACTTTACGCTCACGGCAAAGCCATTAGAGGCATGTGAGAAATCAAAGGTAAACTTTGGGGTACATCTTCTTATTTGGCAATCATTTCATTGAACTGGATATAACAGACTAAACCATCATATGGCCACAAAGCTGAAGCTAGTTCCCTCCCCCCTATGTCCATGTGGCAAGAATCAGACAGCAGAGCACATCCTGCAGGCTTGTCCATACCACAGTGCTCTGAGGGAAACCACCTGGCCAGAGGAGACAGCGCTACAAAAGAAGCTATACGGCCCCAAAGAGGACTTGGAGAGGACAGCACGTTTCGCCCTGCAGTCCGGACTGAAGATCTAACAGCGAACGACAAGAAGAAGAAGAAGAAGATTTGGCAATCACAGGAGTGTGCAACAATATAAGCAACAATATCTGTAGTACTCTTTCAAATATCTCTAGCGACAATTTTTTTTAGAATTACAGCTTAAAATTGTTTGCCCCATAAATTAAAGTGCCGTTAAAAATGCATTGTGTTGTACTTACTTTTGAGGTCATGGTGATCAACTTCTGGCCCTCCTTCCCAAACATAGTATCAAACTCTTTCTTGAAAACCTGAAAAACATCACAATGACAACCAACACTTCAGCCTGCAAATCTTCCACACAAATCTTCCTGAAACGACACTAAATATCCCAGACATGTACTCATAAAACCATACAGCCTACCTAACTCAGCAATCCTCAATAAAGTAATAAAGTTCGTTCGTTCGTTCAATCCATTTTCACACAAATTTTCCATTAAATCTTATCATCAAACAACTGCAAGCATCCACACACATACACAAGCGCACACACACACTCACCCACCCACCTACCCCGATGCACGTGTGCACACACACAAACACAAACACACACACAAACACACATACACACACAAACACACACACACACACACACACACACACACACATACACACAAACACACACACACACAAACACACACACACAAACACACACACACACACACAAACACACACACACACACAAACACACACACAAACACACACACACAAACACACAAACACACACACAAACACACACACAAACACAAACACACACACACACACAATCACACACACCACACACACACACAATAAGACACACTCACTCACACACATTCTCAAGTCAAAGATGTTCATTTAAAACCAACCATATTCCTCGTAAACTAAGCCAAAAACTTCGAACAAAATCTTCACTTTCTGCCCCATTTTGAAATACATCAACAGCAGCTTTCCAGAACTATAACACGATTGTATGTGCTCTTTGTTTGCATGTGTGTCCAGTGTTTTGTCCCCCCAACATAGCGTATTAATTCTACCTGTCCCCCCAACATAGCATATTAATTCTACCTGTCCCCCCAACATAGCATATTAATTCTACCTGTCCCCCCAACATAGCATATTAATTCTACCTGTCCCCCCAACATAGCATATTAATTCTACCTGTCCCCCCAACATAGCATATTAATTCTACCTGTCCCCCCCAACATAGCATATTAATTCTACCTGTCCCCCCACATAGCGTATTAATTCTACCTGTCCCAAGATAGGCCAATTGGTCCTAATAGAACGTTAAAACTAACTAGTTACAGTCAGTCTTAAGTTCACCCACCTCAGCAAACTTTCGCCTGAAGTTGCCCATGGCAACGGGAGCACTGGCCGAGGCAGAGTTCTGAGACCTCTGCGTGCTGGCGCTGTCGTCGGTAGCAACGGGAATCTCCATGAGATTATTGTACATCTCCTTGTATTTGTTCTTCAGCTTGGCGGCACTGTGGTTCTTTCCTTGGAACAGCATTTTCATTTCATCTGACCAGTCCTGAAAACAGACAAGCAACAATATCAAATGGTCAGCCAAGTTCATAAGCATGAAAAGATTAACAGTTAGGTCAATTAAGAAGATGTCAAAGAACACACTTACACATAACAACAGCCTGGGACAGGCTGATCTTTCTTAACCCAGTGTGGGATTTTCAGTGGGGCGACCACCCCCAACCCAGCGCGTCCCCGGGTGGCGGATAGGGGAACGGTCTTCAGATAAAGAGATCAGCCGCTTGCGGCCGCGGACCAAACTGGCGGTGTTTCCTACCAGGGCGGAGTGGGGTAGCAGGCGGCACTGCTACCCCCTTTGAAATGCTCCATCGTCCATTGACGGGACTCATCTAATGCGATTAACGGCGCATTAAAACCCTAGCTCCGGGTGGGATCCCGGCAAATCCTCCCCCCTGTGCTCTCAGGGTAGGACGTACGGGCCATGAGCTAAGGATGAGGTAACCCCGACAGAAAACCCGGAATGCTGAAGACGGAGGACCCGGGCCGCACGGCGCATTCTAACAAACCACGGGTACACGCGCTTACGCAAATGATGACACAATCAACCAGCACAGATGGAAATGGCGCTCGCCCATTGAGGACCCCCCAGGGTGGAGCAGCGTCGGGTCCCATGCCTCAAAGGGACCCAGCCCCAACTACTGGAGGTCCCTCCTGTCCGTCTTGTCACGCCAGGGGACGCAGGAGGAGAGTGACTCTGCACCACCACAACCAGGAAGAAACCCAGTCAGCAGCGACCTTTTCAGGTCATGCACTGGAACGCAGAAAGTATCCTGAACAAGAAGACAGAGTTGGAGCATATCCTGCATGAGAAGAACATCAACATCTGCTGTATTCAGGAGACGCACCTGACACCCCAAAAGTCCTTCAAAGTGAGAGGCTACCAGTGCCTTAGGACCGACAGAACAGACCGAAGCAAAGGAGGAATCCTGACCCTCATAAGGAACAACATCAATGCCTGTTTGATAGAAACGCACATGGAGGACTCCGAATATCAGGTGATTCGAATCCAGACGAAGACAGCAGAATTCCATCTTGTCAACTTCTACTGCCCCAACGATAGACACCTCGCCCTTGACACGATCCCCGCAAAGGCCTCCAACTTCATCATGGTGGGTGACTTCAACAGTCATTCACAGAGTTGGGGATATGACCACTTGGATCGGAGAGGAGAAGAGGTGGAGAACTGGCAGGACGACAAAGGTCTCATCCTTTTGAACAGTCCCTTTGACTGCCCTACATTCTACTCCAGAAGATGGCACACTACATCAACTCCTGACCTAGCTTTCTGCACAGAAGACATGCACCAGCTAACCAGCAGAGAGGTCGGAGAACAGCTAGGTGGAAGTGACCATCGGCCAGTCTTTTTGACCCTGGGCATGGAGTCCTGCACTGAAGCTTCCTTCCCACGGTGGAACTACAATAGAGCAAACTGGTTCCTCTTTAGACACCGCACCAGCGAACTCACCAAAGACATCAGAGTCGAGGGTCGAGACATCAACATGGTGGCGAAGGACTTCAACATGAGCATCCTCAGAGCAGCGCGCGAGTCCATTCCCAGGGGTGCCAGGAGAAACTATAAGCCCTACTGGAGCAATGAATTGCAGGAACTGGATGATGATCTGGCAGACGCCAGAAGGGAAGCAGAGGTCAACCCGTCACAAAACAACAACATCCGCCTCCAGGAAGCCAAAGCCAAATTTCTCAAGAAGAAGCTACAGGCAAGACGGAGAAGCTGGCAAGAGAAAACAAGCTCTCTGAACCTTGAGAAGGATGCCAGAAAGCTCTGGAGGCTTACAAAGCAGTTGAATGATGAGAACACCAGCAGAGGAAAGATCACATTAGAAGAGAACGGGAAGGTGCTAACTGGAAAGCATGCTGCCAACCAATTTGCTGAAAGCTATGCAGCTGAGAGCAACCTCCATGTTAGCCCCGAGAAACAGAGAGAAGCAAGAAGAGAGAAAAGAGAGAGACCTGCCAGACAGTCGACAGTGGACGCCATGAGTCAACCACTCACACTCCACGAGCTGCACTCAGCTCTGAAAAAGTTAAAGGCGAAGAAGTCCCCTGGCCCAGACGGCATCACCAACGAGATGCTAACCCACCTTGGTAGTGCAGCAGAAAACAAGCTACTCGAGGTCTTCAACAGCAGCTGGCAAGAAGGATCGCTACCACAACTCTGGCGAGAAGCGATCATGATCCCCATCTTAAAAAAAGGGGATCCAAAGAAGGCCACCAGCTATCGCCCAATCAGCCTCACCAGCTGTGTTGTGAAGACCCTGGAGAGAATTGTGAACGAGCGCCTCAGGTGGTACCTGGAATCCAGGAACCTCCTCGCCCCTGAACAAGCTGGATTCCGACAGTTCCGCAGCACTGAAGATCAGGTCACTTACCTGGCGCAAGAAGTTGAAGATGCCTTTCAGGAACAGAAGCTGGTCTTCGTCACCTGGATAGATCTTCAGAAGGCCTTTGACAAGGTCTGGAAAGATGGACTCCTTGTAAAACTGCTGAGGAAAGGCGTGTCCAGCAACATGTACCAGTGGATTCGCTCCTACCTCTATAACCGCAGGGCAAGAGTTAACGTCGACCAGACCAAAAGCAAGAAGTTCCTCCTTCGTCATGGCGTCCCTCAGGGCGGAGTCCTCTCCCCCACACTCTTCCTTCTCTTCATCGACGATCTGGTGTCTGAGATGCCCAAGGGGATCAAAGCTGCTCTCTACGCAGACGACCTTGTGATCTGGTGCAAGGAGGAGCACGCAAGTACTGCCACCTACAGAATGCAGCAAGCGGCAGATTGGCTGAACGCATGGGCAGAAGATTGGTGCGTCTCCATCAACAAGGAGAAATCCTCCACCACCCTATTCACACTGTCGCCAAAGCAGAAAGCCGGAACCATTAGGCTTGGTGGAACTCCTCTGAGAGAGGATGAAGAAGCAACGTACCTTGGTGTCACCTTTGAAAGACGGCAGACCTGGAAACCACACATTGCACAGGCAGAGACGAAGGCCCGGCGCAAGCTAGCCATACTCAGGAAGCTGGCAGGTACCACCTGGGGAGCGAACGAGAAGATACTGAAGACAGTATACCAGGGAACAATCAGACCCCACCTCGAGTACGGCTCCACAGCGTGGTCAACCTCAGCCAAGACAAACCTGCAGACCCTCGACTGTGTGCAAAACCAGGCCCTCCGACTCATCACTGGTGCAATGAAATCCACGCCCATCAAGGAAATGGAGAAGCTTACCACCATCCAACCCCTCTGTCAGAGAAGAGAAGCCAAGACTATGGTACAGGCCGAGAAGCTCAAGTGCCTACCCGACCACCCCATGAAGCACAGACTGAGCAACCTCACCAAGAACTGGCTCAAACGGAGCAGTTTTGTACACGAGAGCAAGAGACTTTCTCGACAGTACAGGGAAGTCCTCCCACAGAACACTCTACCTCTGACTCAAGAAGAAGAGGAAACTCCCATGGCAACAGAGAAACCAGGCATCCAGATCTGCACCAGTGTTCCACATGTTACCTCAGAAGATCAGAATGATGCAGTTCGACAGGCACTCACCTTAGCCCTGATCGACGAACAGTACCCAAAAGAGGCGTGGATCCATGTATACACCGATGGATCAGCAACTAACGCCGTGCTCAATGGAGGTGCTGGCATTCTGATCTAGTTCCCTGGGGGACATACAGCTACATCCAGCGTTGCCACTGGCAAACACTGCACAAACTATAAAGCAGAAGCAGAAGCTCTCATGCAGGCCGCCTCCTTGGTTCAGGACTCCGCAGACCCTTGCTACCAAGTTGTCTTCCTCTCGGACGCCCTTTCAGTCCTTCAGGCCCTAAAGAACAACAAACTCCCACAGCTGGCCAAAGCATTACAGATGGTCAGACAAACCAGAAGAGTTGTCCTCCAGTGGATACCAGCACACTGTGGGATACCAGGAAATGAAAGGGCAGATGAGCTGGAGAAAGAAGGAGCCGTGGAAGATCAACCTGAAAACACTGTCAGCTTTAGTGAGTAGAAGACAATCATCAAGGCATTGATGAGGCCAAGGACAAACAGAGATGACTACCACACAATGTCCAGAGAGCAGCAAGTCAACCTCATCAGGCTGCGTACTGGCCACAACAGGCTCAATGCTCACATGAACCGAAAGTTCCAGCTGGCGCCATCACCAACCTGTGCCTGCGGTCAAGAAGACCAAACAGCGGAACACATCTTACAGCGATGTCCCTTACTAGATGAGGAACGAAAAGAAGTGTGGCCGTCACCAACTCCCTTGCAGACCAAACTATACGGCAGTCGACAGGAGTTGGAGAAAACGACAACATTTATCACCAGTGCTGGACTGATCGTGTAACCTCTGCGAACGCCAAGAAGAAGAAGAAGAAGACATAACAACAGCAAAACAAAGCAACAATAACAAGAAGAATGAAAACAAGAGAAAAAACAACACGCAAGTTGCTCTATGATTTCTTTCCAACACATGCACACACAAATAAAAAACCCAGACTGGTAACATTCCAAAACCCAGAATAAAAAAACCCAGACTGGTAACATTCCAAAACCCAGAATAAAAAAACCAGACTGGTAACATTCCAAAACCCAGAATAAAAAAACCCAAGAAAGGTTAGTTATTGGGACTTTTATTTTTGTCAAAAATGTTACGTTCTAATAACTAAACTTGCTTTTTTCTTGACATTCACACACAATAAAGTGAATAATGTAAATGACAATAAATGGTAGTTTGACTATCTTCTCTAGATTTTTCCTACAGTCCGGAATCACAAACAGCTATTCTTTGAACAGTGACTTTCACAACATTTCAAATTCAACGGTCCAAACAGAGGAACTAGAGGTCACCTTGAACATCTGGAAAGGCTGTGCAAACTGGTCCAGGGCGGAAATGAACTTGGTGACCAAGGGAACTCTCTCGTCTGTCAACAGTGCTGCCAGCCTGGAATGTTGATAACAAAAGAATAAGATTTCATATATTCCTGTGAGGTTCAACCCTCATGGAAATTTGGGCTGCTTTCTCACTTTGTTTGTTTGTTTATTTGTTGCTTAACGTCCAGCCGACTACGCAGAGCCATATCAGGACGAGGAAGGGGGGGGGGGATGAAGGGGGCCACTTGTTAAGCGATTCCTGTTTACAAATGCACTAACCCATTACTTGTGTCCCAGCAGGCTTTAGTAAAACTAAATTAATACCTACTGGAAGATTACCAGTTTCCAGTATGTTAAAATAGGCTTAACCTATCTACTGCTGGACTTACATCAGAACACTAACAGATTAAACTATACATGAATCGCGAGACAAGCGGCAAGAGAAGAGATTTTTGGAAAAAATACAGGTGAATGAGCAAGAAGGCAGAAAAAAGAAAAGAATTCATGAAGAAAAAGAGAGCATGACAGGAAAGAGGAACCAAAAATCTACCTAACAGCAAACTAGAAAGCTCCTGCGGTTCCAAAAACAGGAGGGGCCTTTAATTTCATAACCGCAGTGCCCCACTGCGGGATGCTTTCTCACTGATGAAAGCGAGCTGCCATACAGTATGGCGCTATCCATTTTGTTTTTCTGCTTGCATGTATTCAAGTTTCCAAGCCCCGAGACTTTCGCTGTGAACTTGGGTTCTTTATCGTGGGTAACAGTGCAGAGAGAGAACTCCTTCCACCTCCTTCCCCCTTCTACTGTCCAAGCACAAAATAAGCATTGCTATTCCTTTCCCTCAATCCATCACACACAAGAATATTTAAATTTCAGCAAATAATTAAGAAAGATCATAAGCAGACTGAATGATTCAGAAAAAAACAGCCTTTGAAAAAGACATAAAATGTCAAATGCACATGAAGTGCATTTCTGACAGCCTAGCAATTTTTTGGGACCTGCTTTTCTTTGAACACAAGGTTCATAAAAAGACCAAACAATACTGTACTCACGAAGACGATACGCACAACAAAGAAAAACAAAATAAGGTTCATACAGCAAGAAACTTCTGAAAGCGAACAGTGTACACTGAATTTTAAAAAAGTAAAAAATAAAAATGGAAAAGAATCCTCAAAAGTATACTTTTCAACTCCTTCTTTGTTCTTCCTGTCGGCGGGCGTGGAGCCGAAGGTGAAGCCCTCCTGGCTGATACGGAAAGGGTACACCACAGCCTGAAACATTTCAGAGTCTTTAGTTTACTCTTTCCCACACAGCAGTGCGCATACAGCCATGCACACCCTCTCTCTCACTCATGCAAGATGATGCACACCGACACACACATGCATGCACAGATAGATAAACAGACACACACAGAGAAAGATACACAGACAGACAGACAGACAGAAAGACACACACACACAGATAAATACACAGACAGATAGATACACAGACAGACACAGATACACACACAAACATACACTCACACACACACACACAAACACACTTACACACACACAGATAAATACACAGATAGATACACAGGCACACACACACACACACAGATAGATACACAGAATAGCACCAGAATTAAGAGTACAGCTGTAAACTGAACGCTACCTGTGGGTAGTCCTGTGCAAGACGCAGCAAAATGGGCCGGACGGCAGGGGCCTGTTCCTTGTCCATCAGTGCCATCATCTGACTGATCCACAGGATGAACATCCAGCTGGGAACGCCCTCCGCCTGTAAACAACAAATCAAATAATACTGTCAGGGCTCCCCTAAGTGCACATCCCTGCGCCCTATACGCACTAGAACCCCAAAACATGTACTAGAAATGTATGGAGGGGGTCCGGGGGCGTACTAAACTTTAAAAGAGCGGGTCCTGGAACGTACTGAATTTCCTTTATCGTGCAAACCGTAGATACTGTTCAGACTGCAATCGTTAGCTATTGTACACAGCACACTATGCGTGACCACAATGTTTTATAAGGACACCGGGAATTTTTGGCTTTTGCACCCTTGGAACCCTCTAAAATTCTGCAGTCCATGGACCCTCTAACCATTGAAAGTGGGGGTTCCGGGACCCTCCAGGAGGGGGCGTCCATGGGGAGCCCTTCTTCTTCTTCTTCTGCGTTCGTGGGCTGAAACTCCCACGTACACTCGTGTTTTTTGCACGAGTGGAATTTTACGTGTATGACAGTTTTTACCCCGCCATTTAGGCAGCCATACATCGCTTTCGGAGGAAGCATGCTGGGTATTTTCGTGTTTCTATAACCCACCGAACTCTGACATGGATTACAGGATCTTTTTTGTGCGCACTTGGTCTTGTGCTTGCGTGTACACACGGGGGTGTTCGGACACCGAGGAGAGTCTGCACACAAAGTTGACTCTGAGAAATAAATCTCTCGCCGAACGTGGGGACGAACTAACGCTGACAGCGGCCAACTGGATACAAATCCAGCGCGCTACCGACTGAGCTACATCCACGCCATGGGGAGCCCTGCATGTAATGGCTTGGTAGTGGAAATCAAAAAAACAGATAGAATGCTAACGTTCCAAAATTCAGAATCAAAAAACAAGAATTGTAGGATATTGGAACATCGAATTATTGACAAAACAAAACGTCACAATGGCTTGGGTGCCAGTGAAGACAGACCTTCAGCTGTTGCCTGTGTATCTATCTGTCTAATATTGCAGTTGTGATGTTGGGGACACCACAGCTGCAGTTTCTTCAGCTGTTGTAGCAAAATGTAACACTGCTTTTCACAGCAAAGTGATAGCTGGACCCAATACCCTACAGATGAAATTAAAAATTGCCCACTTTGGTGACATTTATTTTTAATATACCTATAGTTTTCATATTCTCACCAATTATTAAAACCTATAAAATGGAGGTAAAATGTCAACACCACTATTCTCCACTGCTCACCTTGCTGATGAAGAGATCCATGGTGTCAGGGTAGTTTTCAATGATCTGCAAGAGACGCGGAAACCTCTCCCGGGCTTCCGACGATCCGCTGCCCATGGCTTCCATCATGCACTTCACCACCGTCTGCGGGAATGCCGACATCTGATCCTTCTTCAGCGACAACTCTTCTGTGCAACAAACATAGCCTTTTCATTCAGGATAAGATTACATATATACTCCTGTGAAGTCTGACCCTCATGGAAATACGGGTTGCTTTCTCACTGGGGAAAGCGAGCTGCCATACAGTACGGCACAACCCATTTTTTTCTTTTTCTTTTTCTGCAGCAACTATACAGTGGCACCCCCCTTTTAAGACCCCCAAATTCAAGACTCCCTCCCTTTTACGACCATGTTTTCTCAGACTTTCTGTTCATATCCTCTATACATTCACCCCCATTTTAAAACTTCCTCCTTTGTTTTAAGACCTGATTTTTGGCAGTCTTAACACTATTGTGACTAGCACTGCCACGGCGTTAACGTCCTGCCTGCCCAAGCTTGCCACCAAGAAACTTCCCAAAAATCAGTAACTGTAAAGAAATCTGTCTAGCAAGCTTGAATTAAGTCCAATCACCACCAAATTTTGTGTACTAATTCAAAAATGGATGCCCAGTTCAGTCGTGCTATTTATAAGTTTGTCACGCGATTTGTTTTAGCAAAGGGGGGTGAAAGGGGGGTGAAAGGGGGGTGAAAGGGGGATAATTTGTGTTTTTTAACGTTTTTTTGTGTGTGTTTTATTTTCCACTGCTTTTTTAAAAAGTTATTTTTTAACAGAAAGTATTATAAATAATGTTATAACCAAACAAGGAGTAAAACCTATGAATTAGCTGAAATATTGTTAATATTGTACACAGAAATAAGGAGACAGTACAAAGAAAAAAACAAGCAAATCACGCATTCACTCACAGCATCCTGACTCAAATGAAACAAAACTGTAACACTCACCAAATGATGTCTAGGTAATCCATATTGAATATAAGTCACATTTTCACAACAAAGTACCAACTGTACACCTATGAACAATTCCAAAAGGATTTGAAGGCTCCAGCCATCCATTGTTATCAGTGCTGCCACGCCCCCATAGCTCCTGCACGATTCCGAGATACATGTTCGTCTAGCAGTATCACCCCCTACCACGTGTAGTTGCCGACTCGTACTAGCAACAACGGGACTGTTTCTTCCTCAATATCACTGCTATTATCGCTTTCTTGAGGCTAAAACGACACGATGTATCATGATCTACAGGATCCTCAAGATCCAACATCCGGAGAATCTCCTCCCGTGACAAGGCTCGCCTTCGATTCATTTTTTTTGTTCGAAAACACCACGCAAATCTGCACTAATTTGATCAAGCCGGAAGAGAAAACCACGTGTATCAAGGGAAACAACTCAATTTATTGCAATCTTCAAAAACCGGGAAGCAATCACGAGTCTTGTACCTTGTATGACTGGTACTGAAAAATGCGCGTCCCGTCCATGGGCGTGTCAGCGCGGTTACTGATTTATCAGTGTCCCGTCGCGAAAGTGTTAAAAGGGGGTTCCACTGAACCTTCTTCTTCTTTGTTCATGGGTTGCAACTCCCACGTTCTTTTATGTGTATGATTTTGTTTATCCCGCCATTCAGGCAGCCATATGCCACTTTCGGGGGAAAGCATGCTGGGTATTTTCGTGTTTCTATAACCCACCGAACTCTGTCATAGATTACAGGATCTTTTCCGTAGGCACTTGGTCTTGTGCTTGTGGGATACACATAAACTAGCACTAGCAGGTCTGCACGTAAGTTGACCTGGGAGATCGAAAAAATCTCCACCCTTAACCCACCAGGCACGGCCGGGATTCAAACCCGCGACCTTCCGCATAGGAGGCCGGCGCCTTATCCACCAGGCCACTGCGCCCGTCAAACACTGTACCTTCGTCGTCTTCGTGGAGATGCAGGTACTTGTCGCAGAACTTGGCGAGGGCCAGCTGAAGGTCGTCCTGTCTGCACACCGGGTTGGGGACGCCCTCGTCCACCGGGTCAGACACCGCCTCTCGCATACACCGGTACCCCCACTCAACCAGTTCCAGCAGCACCTGTGTCAGGTGGAATGGATAAGGGTTATTCTCCAGAGCTGGCTACCAGTGGACACCATGTCACGCGAGTGATATTCCTTTACATAACTGAGAGATTTTAACCATACAAATAGATTTCATGAATTTATACTGTATCCACTTCTAAGACCTTACTTTTTTAGATTGTCTGTTTGTTTGTTTGTTTGTTTGTTTGTTTGTTTGCTTAACGCCCAGCCGACCACGAAGGGCCATATCAGGCCGGAGATTTTCTGTTCAATACCTCTGTTAAGTTACCTCCATTGTAAGACTCCCTCATTTTTAAGTCCTGATTTTCTCAGATTTTTGGAGGTCTTAACAGTGGGTTTCCACTGTACAAACAAATGAAGAACCCAAACAATACACTTACCTTATTCTTATCAAGATCTTTGACATCCACATGGTGTTTTAGCTTTTCAGTGGTCTTGGCTTTGAGCGACTGGAGCGATTCCAATCCCATGATGCCGCTGAAGAGCGTGTCGCACGCGTCTCCTGTCAGCACACATTGACGCAGTTTGACGTCTGGTCTCTCACGCAGTGGTTCTGTCTTGGACACTTTGTCTGCAAGGGAAAATTATTGTAAGGATACACACTCAGAATTTACTTGTTCAAAATGTGTAAACACTGTCAAAGCCTATAATGCGAAACTTTTCCTCCGTGAGAACACACAGTCACAAGCACGTACAATTAATCAAGGGTCCAAGCAAATGTATGTTCAGACATGAGACCAGCAAATGTTCAAAAAGTAGGAAAGTGAGCCGGGGTCCAGGGGCAACGCCCCGGTAGGGGGTTCAGGGGGGCGAACCCCCCCTGACGGAAAATGAATGTTAGAATTATAAAGGCCATTTTGGGGCCTCTCCTGATAGCAAAAAATGAGATCATGTCTTTTTAAAAAGCTATAAAACCCACAAGAATAATATGTTTTAGCATTTTAAACAAAAGTGTGATTTATAACAATCACACACACAAACAAACCTTTCCCCTTATTTTTTCAGTTGCTAATGAAAGATGAAACACCCGACTACGTTCTCATCAACTAATTTCGGTGGTGCACTCACCCTATCGCAAAAAGAAAAAAATGACAAAAGTTCGTTTGCATTTATTTTATAGAATTCTCGCGACCTGGCGAAAAAAATGTCGATGCACCTCTAGCCCTATGTATCTGCTAGTGGTACCGGTCAGTATCGTCCACAACCAACCACTCAAATCGACGTACTTTGCCGTAACCTGACCCTGGGGTCCGGAGCCAAATCGCCGACCGGATTTTTGAGTGGGCGTGGTTTGCAGCGAGAGTTATATTTTCCTAGCTTGCCCCATGCATAGATGCTACATCAAGTCCGTATTTCACCAAGCAGTGCCCGTTGTCGCACCACGTGCACACGGCCTGACCGGGAATGGATATCTTGGCGATACTGTCGCCAATGAGCTGGCGCCTTTCTTTCTTGTTGATAGTGACAGTCACTTCTTCTGACAGCCAGTTGGCTTTCCACTTGTTTTTCACACTTTGGTGGTCGATCGTAAGAGCTTCCACAGCCGACAAAACAATACGGAATCCAGACGCCATGATGCTACCTTTTTCACCTTCGGCGTTTGGAGATCGGCAGCCAATCAAAACAACCCACAAACCGCCATCGGTGAATAATTAAGCCCCGGCGATAATCGTCGGAGATCGACAGCCAATCAAACGCAACCCATGATACTACTATGGGTCCACGCGAGTGCTGGGGTGCGAATGCACTGACTTCAGACGCAGACAGCTTCAGCTGAACGGTTCATACCACCACCTATGGATTCACGCGAGTGCTGGGGTGCGAATGCACTGACTTCAGACGCAGACAGCTTCAGCTGAAGGGTTCATACCACCACCCCCCTCCCCCCTTTTTTCTCAACGAATTTGCATCGATCTCAAGAATGGTCTGTGAGCTAAGGAAAATATCGGAATTCCGATAAAAATCGGACCAGTCCCATGTCTGATGTTACATTCTCTTCTCTTATATAAAGTAGTATTGCATTTGTCACACTTGTGAGCACAGAACAAACACAAACATATGCATGCAGGCAGGCAAACATACACATGGTTATACCAATCTCACCAATACACCACACTTCCAACCCCTCCCATCCCCCTCCCCCTTACCAAGCTGATCAGAAGTACTGACAACTTTGTAGACAGTATCATCAGTGCATTGACCCACAACACCGAGAGCTTTCCTGTGATGAGTTTGTTTGTTTGTTTGCTTAACACCCAGCCAACCACGAAGGGCCATATCAGGGCGGTGCTGCTTTGACATATAACGTGCGCCACACACAAGACAGAAGTCGCAGCACAGGCTTCATGTCTCACCAAGTCAGACATTATTCTGACACCGGACCAACCAGTCCTAGCACTAACCCCATAATGCCAGACGCCAGGCGGAGCAGCCACTAGATTGCCAATTTTAAAGTCTTAGGTATGACCCGGCCGGGGTTCGAACCCACGACCTCCCGATCACGGGGCGGACGCCTTACCACTAGGCCAACCGTGCCGGTCTGTGATGAGTACTGACATACAGCTGACTCCATTCAACTTTAACATCCCATACAAATCACAAGCATGCAGGCACGCACACACACAGGCAGGCAGATAGACAGACAGACAGACAGACAGACAGACAGACAGACAGACAGACAGACACACACACACACTCACTCAGCCATACATACATGCAAATACAGGCATGAGTGTGCACGTAGACATTCAATCTCAAACACACACACACACACACACACACACAAACACACACACACACACACAGACAAACACACACACACACACACAGACAAACACACACACACACACACACAGACAAACACACACACACACACACACACACAAACACACACACACACACACACAAACACACACACACACACACAGACAAACACACACACACACACACACACAAACACACAGTTACTTACCTAGCTGGTCAAAGGTGCTGACCACATTGTAGACAGTCTCATCAGTCCAGGGGCCCACAGCAGTGAGAGCTTTCTTGTGGTGAGTGCTGGCGTACAGGTGACTCCACTCCACAAGTTGAAAACCACTACTCTCATGCTTGCATTTCTGGAAACGTTAAACAACACACAGAAACTGAGAGCTGAAAACCACTGCTTGCATTTCTGAAAACGTCAACCAACACACAAAAACTGAGAGCTGAAAACCACTGCTCTCATGCTTGCATTTCTGGAAACGTTAACCAACACACAGAAACTGAGAGCTGAAAACTACTGCTCTCATGCTTGCATTTCTGGACATGTTAACCAACACACAAAAACTGAGAGCTGAAAACTACAAAACCTGTTTGACAGGGTGAAGCAGTAGTCTCCCTTCCACAGCAGCTTCTCTGCACTGACAGAGTTGTCTGCCAGCCTTGAGAGTAGGCTTTTTATTGTAACTCTACTTTTCTTGTATGTCACTGGTTAGACACCTGTCAATTGTAAAGAATGGTTTGTGATGGGACCTGGCTGCAATTGTGTCCTGGTATGCTCTTGCAAACCTTGTCATTCGCATAGCAGGCCTGCGCACACACACACACGCACACACCCCACCCATCCCCACACATTACTCTCCCACCACACACACCCCACCCATCCCCACACATTACTCTCCCACCAACCCACACCCCAACCCCTCGTCACCCTCTTACGGAGAAAGTCTCTTTGAGGATGCGCAGAGTGAGGTTGAAGTTGTTCTGCTGCAGACAGCTCCTGGCCATGCTGAGTCTCAAGTCCAGCTTCTCTTCCTCAAACATGTCACCGCTGTCATCCGTCTCCATGGCGCTCCCTGACCGAAGACGCTCACTGATCTTGTCCAGGTAGACGTTTCTGTCATATGGAAGTTTTGGAAAATGTACAAACCTTTAAAAAATAGGGGTACATTTACAGAGGTTATGAACAGAAAGTCTGTGAAACAGTGTCTTAAATCGATGGGTCATAAAAGGGGGTTCCACTGAAGTTTTGACATGTAGGAGGCCTTAGTCAGGACACATGGACCAATACATATTTCCAATCCAGGTTCAACTGACCCTACTGTGCCCTGTGTCGTCACTGTTGATTCTGGGGGAAGAACCTGGAAGTACAATGTGCTTCAGAACATAATACAGAACGGAGAAAGGGGGTTGGGCTGAGAATTGAATGGACGAAGACAGAGATATAGGATCACAGAGTATCCTGGGCTGGTCTGCATGAGAAAGTTACAAACCGAGTGGGAGCCAGCTACGGGTTCCTATTGGTTGAAATTGAGGGTAGTTAGCGATTCTACAGTGATGTTCCTAGGCCTTAGTATCCAGACATTTACGCATTCATTTCTCATCCGACCCATTAGTCTGACCCCCTGCAGGTCAACCGTCTGGTAGCTTTGGTGTGTGTGTCTGTATGAGCAGGTGATATTAGTCTCTGAACATTATTTTAAATGGTGTAAATGCCTGTAATACTGTTCATCAAAATGTTTCATATTCTGGCTACGACAGAAATTTGTGGACCTATTTTATTTTTGGAGCAAGGAGAGTTGGACCTATACATATTTTCAACCCCGGTCAAGCTGACCTATTATCCTCTTGAGTCTGGGAACAACATTGATTCTAACCAATCCGGCCCCGCAGCTGACTCCCACTCAGCTGGTAATTTTCCCATGCACCTCAGCCCTGATCTCCCAAACTGCCCAGTGAAATGTTCGTGGTGATTGGTAGCGCTGACCGACTGACCTGTTGGTGACCACGTCGTCCCAGATGTCCACCGAGTCCAGCTGCAGGTGAGGTGACCGCTGTAACCATCTGGACGCCAGCTGACGGCCCTGTGGCTGAGACCTGAAGTTACCTGCGGCACAGAACACCAATGTCATTGTAAAACGACAGATCAAACAATTTCACACACAGCAACAGACTGTCTTTGCTAATGGTCATTACACAGAACTCTAGCTCAGAATAAAAATGTCTGCAATAGGTTCTATGCCAGTTTGTAAATAGTTTCCATGACAACTCAAACATGCACAGTGTAAACCTTTAGACACTCGGATTCTTTTGGCTAGGGCACCCTGCAACCCATGTTTCAAGTTCTTCTACAGAACTCTGATGACCTAGTTTAAGTAAAGTGAAAACTCAAGACACAGACTCAAGTACAGCAACATTAATAATAATAATAATAATAATAATCGAAAATTTTTAAGTAAATTTTCATTTGATTAATATACTTACCCGAATCACATAAAAGCATTGACGCAGTCTGAATTGCTAAGGTCTGAAAAGGCTACCCGTCTTAAACAATTTTAAAGGGAAGCAACCCAACCACCAAAAGGAAAACATAGCAATGGTAATGACCATATACCCAGGGAGTTACCTCCCGTACCGGGGTATGTGACGTCACTTCCACTGCTACACCACATGGAATCCTCATTACGGCTTTAAAGAAACTAAAAAACCATAAGCGGGGTTGGCGGGAGGGAATACACTATGTGATTCGGGTAAGTATATTAATCAAATGAAAATTTACTTAAAAATTTTCGATTAAATTACATATTCTTACTCCGAATCACATAAAAGCAGATAGCTTCAACAAGGCGGTGGGAATGAAAACCAAACACACTCTTAAAACCTTGCCAAAAAACCTGGCCTGCTGCCAAAAGGTCAGGGAAGGGCCCAGTGAGAAAGAAAATCTAACTCACTCTAAACCCTAGCCAGGAACTGGCCCACTGCCAAAAGGCAGGAAAGGACCTGAGAACCATCTTGATTGACAGCCGAGATGTCTCTCAGGCAAAAAGTTGCGAAAGACAACATCAGAGAGCCAGAAATCTGTGCCCAGCACTTCTTCCGATCTGCTGGACCAAACGATCCAGAAAGAGACCCCAGCCTTGGATTAACCCTAGCCGAGTAGGGGGAAAGACAAGCTGCCCCCCCCCCCCCCCCCCCCTTTCTATTGGAAGGAAATGCCGCCCTAGAAACGATCCGTGCGTAAGGATGTCCACTCAGAACCGTGAAGGACAAACCTCACGGAGACCGTCAGACAATCATGCCAAAGTATGCAACCTTGGGATGGAGTGAAGCCCGAAAGGACTGTGAGATAAAGGTCAGCTCCAGAAAAGAGTGACCAATATCTAACCAAGAAAGAGAGAGAGACACCTGCGTACAAGGTACCAGAGCCCACCTCGACAGGAAAATCCCAAAAAAGAGACGTTCGCCGGTAATCCTCTACCAGTCAATGCGAAAGCAGAGAGAGAGGTAATACGAGGAAGTAGATCGCGTCTGACTAACTCTGAAAGACTGAGAGTCAGACGCAGAGATCAACGGGCAAACGCCGTAGTCATAGTTGCCTGTGGTAGAAGGGTGACTGTAAAAGGAAACCCGACCCAAGGGAAGTCGTCCTGATTCACCTCGTGCTAGGACGAGGAAGAAGCGGAAGAGCCCAATCCGAAGTCACAGGAACCGAAAATGCCATAGTCGCCCACGCTAGACAGGAGGCTATAGCACAGGCTAAGGCTGAACGCCATGAAGCCCGAAGGACAACCATGTACCAAAGTACCAACAGTACACATGTAAACGTAAGAACGTAAGTTTCGGCTGTCAAATAAGATGCTGGGCTAAAGGCCCACAGCAAAGAAAAACCGGAACATTAGCTAACCCTCTGCCCAAAAGGAGAGGAGTAGCCAAAAAAACCTGAGAGAGGTGTTAAGCCACAAAGAATGACTCCTCAAACATACATTGCCAAAGACAATGCCCCCTCCAGAAAATCTGAATGTTACTTCCGAGGCCAACTCAAGCGCAGCTTAAGTTTGGACGAAACACCAGAACGAGTCTGATCGCTAGAGAAAGACAGAGTCAGACTCGGCGAAAGACAAACCAGGACCAAGTCCAGAAGCTTGTGGCAAAAAGTGAGAAAAAACGGGGAAGCCTGAAGCCAGGAGACCCCACTCACACGGAAATCGTCCTATCTCATCTCCTGCTTAAGATGAGAATAAAGGAAGAAAGTCGAAGTCCGAAGCCACAAGAAAAGGGAAAGCAACCACCATCACCGCAAACAGGTGGAATGGCCGTTGCACCGGCCGAGGCTAAAAAACCTGGATGCCCGAAGGACAGCCGTTGTTCCAAAACTCAGACGTACCTATGAAGCGTCTGTGAAAGAAACAACCTCTCCGGTAAAACCGGAAGTGCCACTGTAGCAGCCCGTGGCTGAACTACTGTTACACTAACTGAGGACTGAAGCAGTATACCCGAAGAACAGCGTTAGCTCCGACCAGAAAAGACCTCAGCGGGTGCTCGAGCTGATGGGCTTAGATCACTGTTAAAAGATCGGACTGACGCATGTATAAGTTACAGCTCCGTCCATCCATGGTATCGCCTGATATTTTGTCGAGACTGGGTCAATGAATATGATGACGTCACTCGAGGCTCTGCCGAGAGTGACGTCATTATATTCTTTCACCCCGTCAAGACAAAATATCACGCGATACAATGGATGGACGTAGCTGTAACGTATATATGGCATGACCAAAGTAAAGAGAATTTGTCATGGGATGTGGCAACAAATCATTGGAAAATCACCATGGGCAATCAACCCAAGCCTAGAAGTTGTAGAACTATATTTTGTTTCAGTCTTGGCAAGGCCAGTTTTGTCCAGTTCCGGAAAAGACATAATAAATTCATTCACCCTGCCGAGACGAAAAAAACAATTCCATGGATGAAAACGTATAAGCTTATTATCCCGTGACGCATCAAAGCTAAATTTTGTTTTGAAATGTCATTACAACGTACAGATAACTTATAACGACATAATCGCCTTCACAAGACAGGAAAAACGCACACTTTGTTTTTCGTCTGCTACAAATCTAGTCTTGTTGGTTGACGGAGAGAATAAAGCTTCAATCTACCTTCATCAACAGGAATACATGCTCAATCCGCTGTCAGTTCGCAACTGAACCTTGTTTTTTTCTTTAACTTTTTGGTTAACATTGAAACGGCAATCCAAAAGAGTGTTTTAGCTGTTTCAAGACACAGGCTTAGCTCCATCTTTTGAGTTGCTTTTCAGTCTAAAATGACACCGGAAGCGAACAAATTGTCGCGTATACTGTCGTCACAAAAAGACGTCATGACAAAGTTACACGCAAAGCGAAAGAGACTTTGACGTCATTTACTTTTGTTTGGAATTTTCCGTCTGTTCCTAGCTTGTCAGTGAAGACCTGACGTGAGTAAGCTTACCCTTTGCAGCTGTGAAATAATCAGTCTTGTGTCTCGGTCGTGTAGGTACAGAGTTTGCTTCTGCAATCATTGTGTTCGTGTTGATGACGGCTTCATAAGATTTCCATTTTCTTGTTTCTGCGGCTGCGCAAGTTATTTTGCCTAGGTCATGGCCGAACTTTAGGCCTACGGAGAAATATCGCTGGATATTTTCTCCCTAGATTAACAGAGACAAAGAAGGGAAGTCATGCTGTATAAGCAAATATGCACACATAAGATCGATGGGAGTCGCCCGACCTCACCACTCCCACAAACTATTGGCTGTGTACAGAGACCATCCAATGAAAAATGCAAGGAGGAGGCCCCACCGCCCTCCCAAAGTGGAGGGCGGAGGAGGGGGGGTGTGATCGGGGGCACTTCCTTGTGGGGAGAGGCTTGCTGCTAGGGCTGCCCTTCTCCGTGCCCGAAAGTGATTTATTTCTCGACAATCGAGAATCAGGCAGAGACTGCCTATTGGCCGCCGGCTTAAATTGTCCAGAGGCCTGAGCATGCTTCCTCTGAGGAGGCTAGCTCTGTTTCGACCCTTGCAGAGAGAAGTCAGAGATCTGCTGATCTCTATTCGACTGAATCTACCTTTCTTTTCTGGTATAAACACCAAAGTTCAAAAAGTAGGTCCCTCTACCCCGAGCAAAGCCCGAGTGTCTCTCCTAGGCTGCTCAGAGAACTGAGAATGCGAGAGAAACAAGTCCCTCCGACACCTGACTGTAAAGTGAGGTGAAGGGAGGACAGGTCCTTTTTTGCTCTTCGTTCACCCTAACAGGGCTGACTAAAAGAGTGGAGATGTCATCAGGGTCCTGATACACGCTAAGAGTGAAAGGTTCAGTGACTCCGGGAAAGAGCGCGAGAGCGCTCTGACGATCATCTCCGACAAAGAGGCAAATTCCAAAAACTGACGTCCAAAATCCTCTAAGTTCCTGCATTACCAGTAAAGGTGTATGCGGAAGAGCAAAGACGCCAGCAAGTTCCGACCCAGCTTCAGAAAAGAGAACTTCTTATAACAAGAAGAAACCAAAACCGAAGTCTGTGTAGCCGAAGACAGCCAAGGCTGAGCGTGTTCCGGAACTGACCCGTGAATAACGAGTAGCAGAACCGGAACCCGTGGATACCACTTCAGGTAGGAGGTTGACTAGCCAAAAACCTGCGAAAGGTGGTACCCACATTGAAGGAGACTATTGAACCGGAAGTAGGAAAAAACTCCTCCTTCGCGGAACGGAAGTCCGACATCGCTGAATGCAACCAAAGAGGAAGCCGATGTACTTCCATAAAATATCTGGAAGTAACCTCCGTCGAGACCTCGAGAGAAGCCAAGAGCTTCGACGGAAATCCAGGACATGTCTGATCGTTGGCTAAAGACTGTATAACAGAATAGCCAAGAGAACTGACACGGCCTAAGTCACAGTTGCCAGTGGAACACTACTGAACGGGATGACCGGAAAACCGGAAACCCGTCCACCCGGAAACTGTCCTGTCTCAACCCCTCCCGTAAGAGGGTAAGAAAAAGAGGAGGTAACATCCGAAGCCACCAGGCATAAACAGTAGACGCAACACCCAACCAGTGAAGAGACTACTTGTCACGGCCGAGGCTGAAAGCCTGAATGCCCGTAGGCCAGCCGCTGTTCCCCACTCACTGACATCCCAAAAGGAAGTGTTAGTAAGAAGAACAATGAATCCGGCAAAGCCAGAAACGCAACAGACAAAACCGCACAATGCAGAAGCAAAGGTTGCGTGGACTCAGGCCGGAGGCCCGAACGCCCGTAGGCCAGACAACGGTCAACTCCAGGAAAGAACACACAGTGTAATTACAAAGGAGGACCTATGGTTCCGGTAAACCGGAAGCGCAGCGCCAGCGGCTACCGCCCTTGCACTGAAAACGCCAATGCCCGCAACGGGACAAAGGAGAGATCAAAACAGTGCCGCCGGCGTTGAAAGGGGTGTCGACCCAACACCATAGGGCGGGTGCTGATCCTCGCTCACCAACAATCCGTGAAGGAGTGTCTGTAAGAGGAAAAGCAAATCAGGACTGAGCCGGAAACACACCCGACGTAAACGCACCTTGATGCGGAAACGCAAGGCATGAAGACTGGGGCCGGAAGCCCTGTTGCCCTGAGGCCAGTCCACGGTCAACTCCCACCATCACCTCTGAGTGTGAGTGTGCAGGAGGACCTTCGTTTCCGGGAAAACCCGGAAACGCGACTTCCGAAGGAAACCGCCTTTGCTCAGAGTCTACCGCACACGCATTGTGTACTGGACGAAACTGAACAGAAAACGCAACAAACGAAACCGCACCATGATGCGGAAACGAAGGTTGCGATGACTGGGGCCGGAAGCCCTGATGCCCGGAGGCCAGTCCACGGTCAACTCCGGCCACCACCTATGAGTGTGAGTGTACAGGAGGACCTTCGTTTCCGGGAAAACCCGGAAACGCGACTTCCGAAGGAAACCGCCTTTGCTCAGAGTCTACCGCACACGTATTGTGTACTGGACGAAACTGAACAGGAAACGCAACAAACGAAACCGCACCATGATGCGGAAACGAAGGTTGCGATGACTGGGGCTGGAAGCCCTGTTGCCCTGAGGCCAGTCCACGGTCAACTCCCACCATCACCTCTGAGTGTGAGTGTGCAGGAGGACCTTCGTTTCCGGGAAAACCCGGAAACGCGACTTCCGAAGGAAACCGCCTTTGCTCAGAGACTGCCGCACACGCATTGTGTTTGGCCGAAACTGAACAGGAAAAAGGGAGTGACCCTTGCCAAGTGAGCTCCGTCCCAGCAGGGACCGTCCGGTGGCTTCACTAGAGCCAGTGGACAAGCTCGCATACCTTGTAAGCTTCCAGAGGAAGCAGAAGTAGCAGAAGTTCCGTCATCACCGGATGTCGTCGCAACCGGAAAGGAACTGGAAGCGAACAAGCGAGAAACGCTCGCCGCCGGCGAATGTACGAGGCTTGGAGCAGGTGTAGCACGCTTCAATTCCCGCGCACTAAATTGCATATCTCTGGAACAAGAAAGCTCAACAGAGAAGTAACAAGAGACGCTTGCCCGTCTTGACGAAACGGACGAGCAAGCCGCAAGTAGAAGAACGACCCCCGACAACGAACATGCGTCAGGGGAAGAAAAGGTAACAGACATGATAGTGTTAATCTCTTTGTCCGGAAGGACCACTAACACGGGAGGTATAGGAACCGCAGAAGACGATTAAGGCTTAACTTTGCCCTTGACGTCGCCCTTGCCCCGTTTACTACCGTTATCTGCCATGCCGGCCGAAAATACAAATGGCGGCCAACAACAACAACAAGCTACTGACGAAAATTCGCAAGTCCAAAAGGACGGAAAATTATCAATAACAAGTCAAATATTCTTACTAAAAGCAAGACAAAATGGAAAGAGCTCACCAACTACACGGTAGAAGACAAGCAGACGGGTAGGTGGTCGGTGGGAGTAAAAACTCCAACAAACCACACAGAGCCTTCAAAAGACGACCTCTCCTCCAGAGCTGAAAAGTCGTAATGAGGATTCCATGTGGTGTAGCAGTGGAAGTGACGTCACATACCCCGGTACGGGAGGTAACTCCCTGGGTATATGGTCATTACCATTGCTATGTTTTCCTTTTGGTGGTTGGGTTGCTTCCCTTTAAAATTGTTTAAGACGGGTAGCCTTTTCAGACCTTAGCAATTCAGACTGCGTCAATGCTTTTATGTGATTCGGAGTAAGAATATGTAATTTAATGAGAGCTTATATAGCGCGAACCACAGTGAACTGTGCTCTCCGCGCTTCACATATTAACTATGAATAAATCATGAATGGAGACTGAAACACACTATCACAGATTTCTGTCCTTGAAAAAGAACAGCAACATTGCTTCATAGAGTGATATTTCAATGTCAATAATCGAGTAGAAAACAATATCCCATGACCTCCCTTCTTTGTCTCTGTTACTTCAGTATGGGTATATATGTTGTATTTTTATAGCTCAATAAATACATCATGGACTCCAAAAAATATATGATAGTGCAGATTCCGATTTGGGCAAAGGACTACTTTCCTCCCGACCTTTGACCTCGCGCCGAACAATGTGACACATTTGTATGAAGTTCTAAAATCGTATTGCACGGCTCAGAAAACCATTGGGCCTATCAGTTGCACGCAAAAATGAATCTCAGAACTGATCTGATGTATGAGATGCAATAAGCAAAAGTTTCTTTCATTATGAAAGCAATGCAGGTCGAAAAAACCAACATTCAACTTACAAGATAACCAGATGCTAGCGAACCAAAACAAAAACACGAGTACCCTCCCCTTGCATCGTTAGCAGACGACTTTTGAGAATCTGTCGGTAGTGTGTTTTGGTGTGCGCCTTCAGCTATCAAACATCGGCTGTTTCACGTGTTTTGCGAGCAAGTCTACTCTTTTGCCTGGCTCTGCAGTAAGTCCACATATTTTTCCGTAATCCAGTCATATTCCTTCAAAATGCAATCAATCGGCGGTGACAGACGTGTCGGTCGCGTTTTCCTCACACCCATACCAGTTTAAGTTCATCCATGCAAACACACTCGCAAAACAGTTTATCACGTAGATACATTTCAAATAGGGAGCAAATGGTTAAATCTAAACCTACATATTTGTTCCCTAAAATTTGCTTCTCTGTCAATAAGCCTAATTACACACGTTCGAGAAAAACAACGTGGAATCAATTCTGAATCGAGTAAGCCAAATGGGTCCCAAACCCGTTTCGCCCGTTCTGCCGACCTGAAACGCAAAACAAAAGAATTGTGCGCTTCAACTAAATTAATTTCTATTCGACTTCATTACTTTCTTGCAACTTATGAACCTTTACTTAAATGGTCTGAAAGTAGTGTTACCGCGTACTTATCGATGCACTCATTCGTTTTATTTTTTCAGCGACGGTCACTTAGTTTAAGGTTGCAAAAGGGCTAAGTCTCGCTGGCAACAGTTTTACCCTGCACAGATCGCAACAGTGCCGCTAGTAGTCTACACTTTGTGTTTGATGGTAGAATGGGATATACAGATTACAACACTCGTGGTTTTTTATATGGCTTGTATTTCAGTCAAGACCCAGCGGGAATATCAATCGAGAGCCACTCGCCAGAGGCTCGTGTCTCCCGATGATATTCATCCGCTGGGTCTTGACTGAAATACAAGCCATATAAAAAACCACTCGTGTTGTAACCTATACTTATGTAATGACCCAAACCTTGGTCCCCCATGAAGGCAAGGAATTCCCTGAGCTCCACCAGCGGCTGTAAGCGATGCAGTCTGGAGGCTCTGCTGCCCACCATCAGGCTGTCTGTGCTGCTCCAGTCCTAAACACAACAAATCATGTGTGTTGCAGTTCACTACTGTATATTTCTATTGAGGTGAGTATTCTTAGAAATAGTCATTTTACTTGTAAAAAATATATTTTTCCATTCAGTCAAGTTTTGACCTAATGTTTTCAGATAGACCAGGAATCGAGACAAGGGTGTGGGGTATGAGTGTGTGTGTAGAGCGACTCTGAGAAAACTACTTGACCAATCTTCATGAAACTTACTTTTACGTAAAAGACTGTTTTGATCTCGCCATTCAGGCAGCCATATTCTGCTTTCTGGGGAAGCATGCTGGGTATTTTCTTGATTCCATAACCCACCGAACTCTGACATGGATTATAGGATCTATTCTGTGCGCACTTGGTCTTGTGCTTGCGTGTACACACGAAGGGGGATAAGTCACTAGCAGGTCTGCACGTAAGTTTACCTCGGAGATCGGAAAAATCTCCACCCTTAACCCACCAAGCGCAGCCAGGATTTGAATCCACGACCTTCCGCTTGGGAGGCCGGCGTCTTATCCACTACGCCCACACTTATCACCCACACTGTTTGAACTGCGTAGTTCAAAGCAAGACCAACCAAAAGGTCGAGGCAAGAAATGTGGCGGGCGATGTCTCACCTGCAGGAAGCAGCTTACGGCCAGGTTGGCGTAGTGGCGAGCGCGGTCGTAGTCCTGTTGCCACACGTACATCAGAGCCAGCTCCTCACTGTGCCATGTCTGCACCAAACAAATATCACAAGTGTTCACCAAAACACTCTGTATCTACTTATACAGTGGATCCTCCCTTTAAAGACCTTGCGATTTAAGACTCCCTCCCTTTTAAGTCCCTGTTTTCTCAGACTTTGTGTTCATAAGCTGTGTAAATTTACTCCCACACTAAGAGTACCTCCTTTTTAAGACCTCATTTTCTCATCTTTTTGAGGGTCATAAAAATGGGGTCCCACTGTACATCGAAAAAATGCCCGGAAGGCGTCACAAACAGATGGTAGCAACAAACATCGACTCTGAAGCTAAAAAGCTACGAGATGCCATGATGAAACACCATCTTCCAATCAACAAATTCCACATTAATCGTTCTTTCATTATATCGTTCTCAACATCAATGCACCAACTGCTTTTGCATAGTTGCTGTTTATCGATACTCTATTTTGCCCCCCTCAGCGTGTGTTTGACACAGCTAGAACTTCGAAGAGACACGCCGTCTGGTTTGTATGGACTGTGAAAGAGTGAATACTCGAACATACTCCTTGTAATGAGTATGTTTAGAGACTGACACCTCGTTAGTAATGTCAGGTGGGAAAGTTTGTTTCAATAAAAGAAAGAATATTCTCTCTTTCACAGCACATACAGACCCGGCAGAGTTATTTTAGAACATGGTCTATTAGCCCTCACCTCCAAATGGAGTTTTCTCTCTGCGTGTTTCATGGCACTGTCGATGAAGGTTAGCAGAGACTGCTGGTGTTCGTCACCCTGCAGCAGTAACTTGACCTTGCTGCGAAGCAGGTGGGGCATGTATGTTTCCTGAAATAAAAAAAAACAATAAATAAACAATACAGAAGATAAGTTTATTTTCTGTATCATAAGTGTTTGTTTGTCCACTTAAAAGACCACTGGGTCAAAGGTCAGTGAACGCAACATTGTTTTTTTCATAAATTAAACATTCCAATAACATATCTTTCTTGTTTTTTGATCCTGAAACAATGAAAATACACACTAAACCACAATTACTTCTGCTATCAATCAACATCTTCTCATCAATATAATGATGGTCATGACTGGAACATTACGCATAGACACTGTTAGTATTTTCTTCTGAATTGTACAATTCACATAAACTACGGAACTTTTTTCTTTTGTGCGTAAAAACCAATGTCATGCCACTTTGTCGTGAGTAAAGTGGTGAACTTTGTTGTATATCCCAGTGTGCATCCAAAACTCAAACAGCTTTTGGAACATCCGTTTTGTTGACCATTTGCAGTATGGGCCAGTATGGTTGTGTTTCAACTAACTCCAAAATCTATTTTGCCAGCCTCTTCAACTCACGATGCTGAAAGTGTCCTCCCACACAGAATCGAGGGATGCACTCTCCTCCCCACCCCCAATGCCCTCTCTAGCGATGGCTTCAAGGTCGTCCCACTGGGTCATGTGGGTTAGACACTCCATGCGACCTTCGTCCCAAAGGTCGACCTCTGCGTCCAGCGGCTTCACATCCCAGTCTTTCTGCAGAGCCTGTGGTGAAAATTAGACATGTCAGATTTGATGTCTATACCCAGAGTTTTCCAACTTGATCAACTTAATTAAACAGAAACCGTTGAATATATGCCATGTTTGTCTATTCGTGAGTTTTGTGAGCAGTCCAAATTTGGATATGTTTCCTTCCATAACTTTAGACACAAAAACAACAGAATCAAGCAGAGATACACACACACACAAAAACTCATAGACTTCCAGCTGATTACACAATACAGTATTCTTCACATGCCAAAGTGAGAATGAAAAAAAGTCTTATTCATCTCGAATGTGGATGCACAAGGTGAAACTGCCGTTCCCCTGGAAATACTGAAACATTTCTAATACAGTGGACACACCTGTTAATGCCTGTCTAAAACCTTGCTTTGTCAGATTTTCTGTTAATAACCTCTGTAAATTTACCTCCATTGTAAAACTCCATCCCTTTTAAGACCCAATTTTCTCAGATTTTCTGTTCAAACCTCAGTAAATCTACCTCCAGTGTAAGACTCCATCCCCTTTAAGACAAAATGTTCGCAGATTGTTTGGGTCTTAAAGGGAGGTTTCACTGAGAGAAAAAGATTAACTCTAATACATTCATCTCCTTCAGGCAGTTGACTATGGCTTCAAAAGTAGTTTTTTAACTTAGTGCTTTGACGGTTTTGCTTGTGAAAGACGGATACTGGAGAACAATCTGATTTGGGTTGTCATTTGATATTTACAGTATAGTTAACTCTAACGCAAACCTCTTCATAGAGAGCCTTAGCAGCTTTGAAGTCCCCGCTGGATTCCTTGATCATGGCTTGCTGGGTGATGTCCTTGGTGCTGAGCATGCCGCTGAAGATTCCTTGCAGGACGTCAAAGTCTCCCACTGACTTGTACAATCTGCACGGTGAGTGTTAGAAGTATGAATATTTTGGACATTCGAGGAGATGCCTTTGTTCATGGGATGAAACTACCATGATCTTTTACATGTATGACCGTTTTTACCCCGCCATTTCGGCAGCCATACGCCGCTTTCGGGGGATGCGTGCTTGGTATTTTCTTGTTTCTATAACCCACCAAACTCTGACATGGATTACAAGATCTTTTCCGTGCGCACTTGCTTTTGTGCCTGCGTGTACACACGAAGGGGAATATTAACATGGGAGATTGAAAAACCAAAGACTGTCTCGATCTGTGTAAATGTAAGGCTTCTTTTTAAGCCTACTGTCTATATGATACTTACCGAGACAGTACTATTCTTGCACATTATCTATTATAGGCCGAAAAAATTGGACAAAACGCTGAGTGGGTACAATTATCTCCCATAACCATGCGCCACCGTGGATCCCAAGCACTGTCCGAGTGCTTCCCCCTTACAGGATGTAGGTGGCGCGTCCTCTTTCTTTATGAGCTGCAGACCCTCAAAAAGCCCATAACATATCAAGAGGGGAGGCGGGAGGGAAACTCTAATAGTACTGTCTCGGTAAGTATCATATAGACAGTAGGCTTAAAAAGAAGCCTTACAGTCAATATAACACTTACCTCGACAGTACTATTCTTGCACAGAATACCAGAGTGGTGTGAGGGTGATATGTAGAGTATTAAACTCCTTAATCAAAATCACTTAAATCCAAGGATTAAGATACCCAGGCAATTTTCGAACAGTACTACCGTAAAAGAAAATATACCCAAGAAACATACCTTAGACTGACGTGACCATGCTGGCAACCACTGCTGTGTGGTGAACTCAATGTCAAAGTCCAGGCCACTCAAAGCTTGAATACCACTGAGTCTACGGCAAGTGGCTAAAGCGATGAGGAACAATTAGTCTTAAAAATCAGCAACTTGATACTGATGCCTGCCAGGGGTTCAAACTCATTGCTACGCAGGAGTTTGAGGACCAGAAAGACATCCCCCTTGGGAAATGAAACCCGAGGTTTAGACACCGCTGCATTGCTAATACCCGAAAGGACATTAGCGATGAGAGAGGACCTGATCAAGTGTTCAGATCTGCGACCAGTAGCGGCCGCAATCGTGGAAGCGATGGCAGATCTGTATCCAAGAAGAGTCTTAGAAGAAAGACTCTTCTTTTGATACACTTCCACCAGGAAGTTGGCCAAGTCCTGTGTTGAGGGATAAAGCGGCTTTATCCCCTTGGACAAGGCGAAGGTGGCCCAAGCTCTCCAGCGTAAGTCGTAGAGCTGATTAGTTGATCGCCTCTTAGCGTTCAAGGAAAACTCTACTGAACTCTTGTGCAATCCTAGTGCAAGCAGTTTGGAGAGCACAAGAGCCATGCGGTCAAGCACAGACTCTCTGGACGTGGATGAGGGAGGCATGATCGAGGCTGGAGCAGACCTCCCCCGTCCAGATCCAGAGGTAGAGGGTCTACGTGGGTGAGACCGCGAAGATCTGGAAACCACGGAGCTGTTGGCCAGTAAGGCGCGACCAAAATCAGTCTTGGTCGTTCCTGCAGATATTTTGCCAGCACCCTCGGAATCAGAGATGTCGGGGGATAGGCGTAAGCATCGAGGAGCCTCCACAAGAGAGTGAATGCGTCCAAGTGGAACGCATTCATGTCTCGAAAGGGGCTGACGTACCTGGGAAACCGAGCGCTGAATCGAGTTGCGAACCGATCGATCAGAGGACGGTCCCACCTTGCCCACAGACGCTGTAGAACGTTGTGAGCGATGGTCCATTCTGTGGAGAGAACCTGATCGCCCCGACTGAGAATGTCGGCCAGGGCGTTCATTTTCCCCGGAACGAACTGGACTGACATCCGGACCTGATTGGTCTGGCACCAGAGCAGAATCTCCTCCGCCAACAGGGAGAGGGACCGAGAATTGGTGCCCCCCTGGTGGCGAAGGTAAGCTAAGCATGTGGTGTTGTTGTCCCCGTTGAAAATCAGAGGGGCCAAGGACAGGCCGAATGGGAGGGCCCGAAACTCGAACACTGTGCCCTCCCAAACGAACCGGAGCAGATGTCGGTACCCCGGGGCCACCAGGATGTGGAAGTAAGCATCCTGGAGGTCCCAGACATGGCCCAAACGTTTGGCCGGATGACCAACCGGACCGACGAAGGGGTTTCCATCTTGAACTTGCACCTGTGAAGGTACAAGTTCAAGGTGGAGAGGTCCAACACCGGCCTGAACCGGCCGTCCTTTTTGGGGACGGTGAACAGGCGGGAGCAGAACCCCCGAGAAGGCTGAGAAAGGGGGTAGACCGCCTTCTTCTCGACCAACGAGTTCACCTCGTCCTGAAGAGCCTGCCATCTGGCAGGGTCTCGAGGAGGGGGGAACGTCCAGGGTAGAGCGGACAATGGAGGTTGTGACGACAGCGGTAGAGAAAACCCCGACCACACCACCCTCAAGAAAAACTGGTTGGAGACCAGTCTGCCCCACATGCCGCGGGCCCGAAAAAGGGAACCGACGGACGAAAGAGGGGCAACTTGAGGGGGCGTCAACGTAGGGCCGGGACTCACTGAAAATTCTGCTGGCGGGCAGGCGCAGGCTTGCGACCACCCCCCCTGGTGGTGGTGCTTCCCCTTACCTGTCTGAGCACCCTTCGTCTTGCTTGGGAACGCAACAGGCGCCTAAGAGGAGGAAGAAGGAGGCAGTGAAACTGGCTTCTTCTTCTTCTTCTGAGGCTGGGAGCTGGAGGTGACTGTAGCACTTCTCTTACTCCCCGCCGCCGTCGCCGAAGCAGCGAGGCCAACCATCAGAGAATCAGTGTTCCTCTGGCGTGTGGACTCCACCACAGAACGAACAGTGTCCGGATGAAAGAGGGAAGAAGGCTGAGGAAACGTGTTCCTCAGACTCTTCCTCATATCCGGAGGCACTATAGAAGTAGGCAGAAAATGATCACGGAACAGGGCCAATAAAGTGGACCCGTGTTCCAATGGCCAATTCTGCCGCAGACGTCACGCACGATCGCACGGCATGCAAAGCCCGATCCACTCGAACCGTGTCAAGGACCCGAGTGGAATCGGACTCTGCCCGATCGGGAGGGTCCAACAGTGTGGACAGCGTGCTCATCCATGTCAAGGCCTGTGATTGGGCCTCGACTGTGGAAGAAACGGTGGCCTCAAGATTGTGGAACGAAGCAGAGCTCAGTTCCACCTTCTTGACCGAAGGCACCTCCCCAACGAACACATCACCGTCAGCCCCACCCTAAACACTCGAAGTCTGGAAAGGGAGAGTTCGAGAGTCAAAGGGAAAAGGGAGGGACGAAACAGATTGGACACGAGGAAACAGTGGAGGTGCGCCTCCCAAAGGAAAGCATGGCACTGAACCCGCGTCCTCCCGAGGAACATAGGTCGCGTTTGCACGTGAATCTGTACTCCTCAGGCGATGTGCTGCCGCTTCCACCGTGGCACTAAGACTAGGGTGGAACGCGAATTGCCGGCGGACGGATCGTTCATAAAATGAGCCGCCGGCAGACGCGGCGTGAGCCTCCCACGCCCGGGCCGAAGCGGACTCAAAGGACGAGAGGGCGTCTCAGGGAAGGACGTCCTGAAACTGTTCAAACGTCCTTCTAGCTGTGCGAGGACGAGCCTCCTGCCTCTCGTCCTCAGACCCCGGGTCCAGGTCCTGTGTGTCAACACTAGACGACAGACGCTTAAGAGAGGCATCCGTGACGTCAAGACGCCGCGTGATGTCTGTCATGTACTGTTGGAAAGTACGAAGCATAGCTTCGGAAGTTCCATCAGAAACCGGCAAGGGTAGAGGATCAGTGTTAACCTCAGGGCGACCCTGATCCTCCTCCCTATCGTCCTCCGACTCACTCTCCTCTTCACTTCCCGACAACTCCTCAAAAGCAGGAGTGTAGGGAGCTTGAGGGGGAAGAGCCGAAAGCGATGAAGCAGGCTGTGAAGAAACGCCCACAGAAGCAAGAGGCCGCGAAGACCCCTGCCCCAAAGACGAAACGTCTCCAGCAGCCGAAGGGGGAGAAAAACAACAACCCTGCGACTGTTGGGTCAGCCCAGCCAACGAACCCCCGCCATTTATAGACTGAACAGGAACCCATCGGGTCTGATCAGAAAAGAAATGGTCCGGTCCGGTCGGGGGTGCCGATCCGGTCCGGTAGGGTGGTCCGGTGTTCCGGTCCGGTGCCGGACCATCCGGAGGTCCCGTTCGGCACCGAACCATCGTACCCACAGAAGTGTTCGGGTGGTTAGGTCCGGACGTGGACATACCGTACCATCCGGACCCGTGGTCCGGTATGGTCCGGTTCGGTGCCAGACCACCCAGACCAACAGAGGTGGTCGGGTGGTCCGGCACCGGGCCATCCGGACCCGTAGGTCCGGACCCGTAGGTCCGGTACCATCCGGAGGTCCTGTTCGACATCGAACCATCCGTACTCACAGAAGTGTTCGGGTGGCTCGGTCCGGGCGTGGACGTACCGTACCATCCGGACCCGTAGGTCCGGTTCGGTGCCAGACCATCCGGACCAACAGAGGTGGTCGGGTGGTCCGGACCGGTCCGGTAGGGTGGTCCGGTGTTCCGGTCCGGTGTTCCGGTCCGGTCCCGTACCATCCGGAGGTCCCGTTCGGCACCGAACCATCCGTACCCACAGAAGTGTTCGGGTGGTTCGGTCCGGACGTGGACACACCGCACCATCCGGACCCGTAAGTCCGGTGGTCCGGTGCCAGACCATCCGGACCAACAGAGGTGGTCGGGTGGTCCGGTCCGGACCGGACCACCGGTCCAGTACCGGACCATCCGGACCCGTAGGTCCGGTCCGGTCCCGTACCATCCGGAGGTCCCGTTCGGCACCGAACCACCCGTACCCACAGAAGTGTTCGGGTGGCTCGGTCCGGACGTGGACATACCGTACCATCCGGACCCGTAGGTCCGGTTCGGTGCCAGACCATCCGGACCAACAGAGGTGGTCGGGTGGTCCGGACCGATCCGATAGGGTGGTCCGGTGTTCCGGTCCTGTGGTCCGGTCCCGTACCATCCGGAGGTCCCGTACGGCACCGAACCATCCGTACCCACAGAAGTGTTCGGGTGGTTCGGTCCGGACGTGGACCTACCGTACCATCCGGACCCGTAGGTCCGGTGGTCCGGTATGGTCCGGTTCGGTGACAGACCATCCGGACCAACAGAGGTGGTCGGGTGGTCCGGTTCGGACCGGACCACTGGTCCGGTACCGGACCATCCGAACCCGTAGGTTCGGTCCGGTCCCGTAGCATCCGGAGGTCCCGTTCGGTACCGAACCATCCGTACCCACAGAAGTGTTCGGGTGGCTCGGTCGGACGTGGACATACCGTACCATCCGGACCCGTAGGTCCGGCATGGTCCGGTTCGGTGCCAGACCACCCGGACCAACAGAGGTGGTCGAGTGGTCCGGCCCCGACCGGACCACTGGTCCGGTACCGTACCATCCGGACCCGTAGGTCCGGTGGTCCGGTGTGTTCCGGTTCGGTGCCAGACCACCCAGACCAACAGAGGTGGTCGGGTGGTCCGGTCCCGACCGAACCACTGGTCCCGTACCGTACCATCCGGACCCGTAGGTCCGGGGGTCCGGCAAGGGCCAGAGGTACTGTCCCGCACCGGACCCTAAGGTCCGGTACGGTCCCGTACCATGGGTCCCGTCCGGACCAAACCCGGAGGTCAAGTCCAGTCGGGACCCGTGGGTCCGGTTCGATCCCGACCCGTAAGCCTGGAACGTTCCGGACCCTTGGTCCGGACCATCCGTCACCCGAACACCAGACGCTAAGGAATGGCGTGGGGTCAAGACGGTCCGGTCGGAGGTGTCGGTCTGAGCAACAGAAACAATGTTCCCGTCGCCCTGACCATTCGACAGAAGTACCACGTTCTGTCGAACACCTCCACGTCCAGTAACTAGTCGGCCGGAGCGTCTTAACAAGAGGGACAGCCACCAGTCACACGGACGTCAGAGGGAACCGTAGTAGCAGTGGTCGTAGGCACGAAGCCTGAAACCCCTGCCCCCACAGGACCGCCCTGAACGGGGTCAATTCGCATCCCAACCCCAGCGGGGAGGGAATTCAGAGACCCCGTCATCTCCTCCGATCTCCCCCCCCCAGGAGGCCGAAACTACTGTCGAAACAGCAGCAGACGACCCAGCGAGGGAGTTCAGAGGAGGACCCGTGTCCCTCCTGGCTTCCACAGCGGTGGAAACCGAGGAGGGCACAGGAGAGGCACCGGAAAAAGGAAGATTTTAATGCCAACTGCACCCGGTGTTCCCAGGCGGTCACCCATCCAAGTACTAACCGGGCCCGACGTTGCTTAACTTCGGTGGTCGGACGAGAACCGGTGTTTACAACGTGGTATGGCCGTTGGCTGTCAAAACCTGAGTCTCTCCAGTAGCCCCTAGATCGGATTCACCAACCCCCAAAGAGGGTTGGGAATCGACCTGCCCCCGGATTCGAGCCAGGGAGGAGAAGGAAACCTTCCCCCCAGGCTTGAAACCGGGAGGAGCTGAAGCCTGAGACCGAGGGCCGGACAACGGCGTCGAAGGGGGGGAAGCCTGTTCCACTGAAGGAGAAGGAGAAAGAAGCTTTTTCTTTCTCCTCGACCTTCCCCGAACCTTCGACGGCGCAGCCCCGCCCGAAGTCCCAGGCTCAAGCCCAGCCTGTTTGAGCAAGCTCGCATTGAGCTTGCTCAAACAGGCTTTCTCCGCCCTCCCTCGCCGCAAACGCAAAGCGTTTGGGGAGGGAGAGTCGGAGCGCCGAAAGATCCCCTTCTCCGTGCGTAAAACATGACGCTGGGCGCCCGGAGAAGGGTTGCCCCCGGCAGACTCTGGTTCCGTAGAACCAGAGCCCAAAACAGGACGAGACATCCTACCTCGCCCTGTACGTACCCTTAAAGACCGAGAATTAACAAAATTCAAAGAAAATTTAGGTCAATACTCAAGTGAATGCGGCGAAACGAGAAGCAGACGACCGGTCACCACGAAGTAGGACGGGAGGCACGCCGAGTCCGCCACACAAAAACGGAGGCACAAGTTGAAGGAAACACAACGTAACCTCAAGCCAGAAGTGGAATAACACACAATAATCCAACAGGTGATAGTCCACACAGAAAAGAAGCCTCTTAGTCCAAAATAATCCGGGAGCGTAGCAGAAACACAGCCGGTCTGACACGCGCGAAAAAAGAAAGAGGACGCGCCACCTACATCCTGTAAGGGGGAAGCACTCGGACAGTGCTTGGGATCCACGGTGGCGCATGGTTATGGGAGATAATTGTACCCACTCAGCGTTTTGTCCAATTTTTTCGGCCTATAATAGATAATGTGCAAGAATAGTACTGTCGAGGTAAGTGTTATATTGACATGTTATATTTGGTCACAAATACAAATACAGTTTCAAATTATATGCTATAAAATCAAGAGAACAGATTGCCTCACCTGGCTAGCTCAATCCACAGTGCCACATCCTGTGACACAGCCGTTCCCTCGTGTCTTCCACGCTTGCCTGACCTCGCCCCTCCATCTTCCACCTGAATCAGCTGTTCCTCCAACACCTCTATGCCTGCCAGGTGCAAAAGACAGCTGATTTGCAATATTTTGTAACTTACAGGTAAGTCATACATACCTGAAGACATGAGCAAGCAGTCTGCAGAAAAACATGAGTTTACATGTCAGTTTCAGCCCATGAACACAGAAGAAGATTACAAAAACAAACAGAAGTCATTCAACGTGCCTCCGTCCCCACCCCTCTACCAACCCCTTCTCAAAGCCTTTACATCTGCAATCGGGAGGCAGTGGGTGCAGACCGGGAACTGGTCAACCGAGCCCGGTTTTCAAAAGTTTTAAAAGTTTTAACCTTGTAAGTACCAGGCCATACAAATGTAGAGGCCTCTTGACTTAGTTGGCGATGTGCACACCACCCGTCACGAAACAGCCGAAGTTGGCTCCTGTGACATATTCCCCACAACCTACACCAAGTTGGGATGATCCAGATCCAGATCCCTACAGCAGCCATCTAGCTTATTTAACCCTCAGATCATTATCTCCTACAACAACAGAACACATACTGCTGAAGCAAATAACAGTATTTTAACCAACTCATCTCTCTCTCCCTCTCTCTTTCTCCCTAGCTCCCCTCTCTCTCTCTCTATTTCTCTCTCTATCTCGCTCACACACACCCACACACACTCAGTGACTCTCTCCCTCTCTCTCTCTCTCTCCCTCCTCTCTCTCTCTCTCTCTCTCTCTCTCTCTATTTCTCTCTCTATCTCACACACACACACACACACACACACACACACACACACACACACACACACACACACACATTCAGTGACTGACCAAGAGGCTGGAGGTTGCTGACCACAGCAGCGGTCCCCAGCTCACCACTGTCCACCTTCAGACTGGACCTCAGGCTGTGCACAATGTCCTGAGGAAGCAAGATATCAAAAACAGGTACCATAGCATTAGTTATTTTTAATATGCTGACTGTTAACAAATGATAACAGATTTGTGGAGAAAATGGATATCAACAGGAGCCGGGTGGGGGGGGGGGGGGGGTGTGATCGGAGGGGTTGGTTGGGTATCAAGAGAAAGCTCCCCTGTTGGAGTCCAGGGGACAAATCTCCCAGAAATGAGGGCATTTTAGGGTGTGTTTTTATTTGTTTACACAATTTGGAGCTCTTACATGCTAGGACAATGGCACACAAACAAAACAAAACAAATAATGTACACCTGACTTTTTTACAATCCATCACCTTACCCTAAAACCATTTTCAAAATCAGAATTCCAAATGCGACCTTTTATCCACTGCATTAAAATGATCAATCACCGAGGACAATTGGAGAAAAGTGATACAGTGAACCCCCCATTTCAAGACTCCCTCCTTTTTACATTTAGTCAAGTTTTGACTAAATGTTTTAACATAGTAGAGGGGGAATCGAGACGAGGGTCGTGGTGTATGACACTGTCTGTGTGTGTGTGTGTCTATCTGTCTCTGTGTGTGTGTGTACAGCGATTCAGAGTAAACTACTGGACCGATCTTTATGAAATTTTACATGCGAGTTCCTGGGTATGATATCCCCAGACGTTTTTTTCATTTTTTCGATAAATGTCTTTGATGACGTCATATCCGGCTTTTTGTAAAAGTTGAGGCGGCACTGTCACACCCTCATTTTTCAATCAAATTGATTGACATTTTTGTAAAGCAATCTTCGACAAAAGCCGGACTTCGGTATTGCATTTCAGCTTGGTGGCTTAAAATTAATTTGGTCATTAAAAATCTGAAATTTGTAATTAAATTTGTTTTTATATAAAACGATCCAAATTTACGTTCATCTTATTTCTCATCATTTTCTGATTCCAAAAACATATAAATATGTTATATTCGGATTAAAAACAAGCTCTGAAAATTAAAAACATAAAAATTATGATCAAAATTAAATTTCCGAAATCGATTTAAAAACAATTTCATCTTATTCCTTGTCGGTTCCCGATTCCAAAAACATATAGATATGATATGTTTGGATTAAAAACACGCTTAGAAAGTTAAAACGAAGAGAGGTACAGAAAAGCGTGCTATGCAGCACAGCGAAACCACTACCGCGCTAAACAGGCTCGTCAGTTTCACTGCGTTTTGCACGAGCGGCGGACTACGATCATTGTGAAAAAATGCAGTGCGTTCAGTTTCATTCTGTGAGTTCCACAGCTTGACTAAATGTAGTAATTTCGCCTTACGCGACTTGTTAAGATTTTCTTCGATTTTGGAAGGTCGTAAAAGGGGGGTTCCACTGTACCATGATGCATCCCATGAAGGGGGGGTAGTACTGTGTGGACGTGGAGAACATCTGGGTGAGACTGGCGTTGATCTGATTCCTCACGTCCTCCATCTCTCGCTCCGTCTTCACCGTGTCCATCTGGCTGTGGATTGCCTTGAACACTGCGCTGAACAGGAGACGGGCCACCGTGCTGTCTCTCTGCACAGTACAATACAATACAATACAAAACAGTACAATACAATACAAAACAGTACAATACAATACAATACAATACAATACAATATCTTCGTCTTCACCGTGTCCATCTGGCTGTGGATTGCCTTGAACACTGCGCTGAACAGGAGACGGGCCACCGTGCTGTCTCTCTGCACAATACAATACAATACAATACTTCATCTTCTTCTGCGTTCATAGGCTGAAACTCCCTTGTACACTCGTGTTTTTGGACGAGTGGGTTTTTACAAGTATGACCGTTTTGACCCCGCCTTTTAGGCAGCCAGATGCCGCTTTCGGGTAAAGTATGCTGGGTATTTTCGTGTTTCTATAACCCACCCAACTCTGACATTGATTACAGGATCTTTACCGTGCGCACTTGGTCTTGTGCTTGCATATTTACACAAAGGGCGATAAGGCACTGGCAGGTCTGCACATAAGTTGATCGGGTAGATTGGAAAAATCCCCACCCTTTACCCACCAGGCGCGGCCGGGATTTGAACTCACGACCTTCCGATTGGGAGGCAGGCGTCTTATCCACTAGGCCACTGCGCCCGTCGCCTGAGGTTGAAACAGAAAGCAATACGAAAATCAGAATGAAAGAACTGAAATAACTTACATGGGCCAAAGCTTGCAGTGGGGCGATGACGTAGGAGTAGTTGATCTGGATGTCGGGCAGGTCTCCGATGCGATATTTACGATACAGTGTCACCTGGTTTTCACGTCGCAGTCTCTGCTGTTTCAATGTTTCCTGAAAAAAAGTGGAATGATGATGAAGCAACACCTCTCGTCTTTACGATAATACAACGTGTGGAGGAGAAAACTGATATTTTTTAAACAAAGATCAGGTCCAATAAATGAATAGGTTGCACAATTCAGTACAGTGGAACCCCCGTTTAAGATTCCCCTCTCTTCCTTTTTTTCTCAGACTTTCTGTTCCCAACCTCTGTAAATTTACCCCCATTTTAACACTTTCGCGACGGGACACTGATAAATCAGTAACCGCGCTGACACGCCCATGGACGGGACGCGCATTTTTCAGTAAGAGCCATACAGGGTACACGACTCGTGATTGCTTCCCGGTTTTTGAAGCTTGCAGTAAATTGAGTTGTTTCCCTTGACACACTTTGCGTGCCCTTCCGCCATATGCAAAATTAGCCTGATTTGTATGGTTTTTTCGAGAAAAAAAATGAATCGAAGGCGAGCCTTGTCACGGGAGGAGATTCTCCCGATGTTGGATCTTGAGGACCCTGTAGATCATGATTCCGATGTGTTGTTTTCGCCTCAAGAAAGCGATAATAGCAGTGATATTGAGGAAGAAACAGTCCTGTTGTTGCTAGTACGAGTCGGAAAACTACACGTGTTTGGGTGGTACTGCATGAATCTTCGAATGTGTAGTTGCAAGGGGGGCGTGGCAGCACTGATAACAATGGATGGCTGGAGCCTCATAATCCTTTTGGAAATGTTCATAGGTGAACAGTTGGGACTTTGTTGTGAAAATGTGACTTATATTCAATATGGATTACCTAGACATCATTTGGTGAGTGTCACAGTTTTGTTTCATTTGAGTCAGGATGCTGTGAGTGAATGCGGGATTTGCTTGTTTTTTTCTTTGTACTGTCTCCTTATTTCTGTGTAGAATTTTAACAATATTTCAGCTAATTCATAGGTTTTACACCTTCTTTGGTTATAAAATTATTTACAATACTTTCTGTTAAAAAAATAACTTTTAAAAAAGCAGTGGAAAAGAAAACACACACAAAAAAACGTTAAAAAACACAAATTATCCCCCTTTCACCCCCCCCTTTGCTAAAACAAATCGCGTGACAAACTTATAAATAGCACGACTGAACTGGGCATCCATTTTTTAATTAGTACACAAAATTTGGTGGTGATTGGACTTAATTCAAGCTTGCTAGACAAATTTCTTTACAGTTACTGTTTTTTGGGAAGTTTCTTGGTGGCAAGCTTGGGCAGGCAGGACGTTAACGCCGTGGCAATGCTAGTCACAATAGTGTTAAGACTCCCTTCCTTTCAAGACCTGATTTTCTTAGATTCGTGAAGGTCTTGTGTCGTCTTTGTATCGGTGTACAGTAATCCTTTGTTTTTTAACTTTGTGAAGGTCAGCAAAGGGGGGTTTCACTGTAACAGTCCTTAAACTTTGTTTGTTTGTTTGTTTGTTTGCCGCCCAGTCCACCACAAAGGGCCATATCAGGGTGGTGCTGCTTTGACATATAACGTGCGCCACACACAAGACAGAAGTCGCAGCACAGGCTTCATGTCTCACCCAGTCACATTATTCTGACACCGGACCAACCAGTCCTAGCACTAACCCCATAATGCCAGACGCCAGGCGGAGCAGCCACTAGATTGCCAATTTTAAAGTCTTAGGTATGACCCGGCCGGGGTTCGAACCCACGACCTCCCGATCACGGGGCGGACGCCTCACCACTAGGCCAACCGTGCCGGTAGTCCTTAACTCACTGTCATTGTTTTACAGGAAACGAATAAATATTGATTACCGTGCTACTTACAGCCATTAATTACTAAAACACATACACAACTTTCTTAAAATCTCTAAATTCTAAATTTCCTCAAAAGATACAAGATACAAGAAGTTTTATTGTCCTCATAAATACAAGGAAATTTGGCATGTGTGTGGTAAGACATGATACACTGATACATAGACATTTACAAAACACAACTGAAGTTCAATATCAGCACACCCTTACGCAACATACCCACTACTTCAGACACACAAAGGAAGGTCACTTGCCCCTCTCTATCCCTACTCCATTATTCATCTCCCATCATGCACTTGCTTAAAATAAATTCAAATCATTTCCTGCTGAATTCGTACCTCTCTCATCTTCTTCAGTCTTATCTGTCGCCGGGCGAAGTAAACATTGCTTGCTGATTGGTCTTTGATGAATCGGCGCTTCAGTCGCCACATATCCGAGCTGTCAGCAGCGTCATCTAAAAAACAAACAAAAACAACAACACATAAACAGTTTCAGACTAAGAGATCGACTTTAACCAGGCATTTTAATAATATTTCTTAATGTTAGGTTTTGTTCCTCTCTGAAATGAGTACAGTATATACAAATTTGAAGCCTTTTGGGTCTGGGGAACACTACTAAAAGGCCAGCGACAAAATGCACCACGTCTCTTCTTGACCTTCTCATTCAAATTGATGACGTCAAAAGCAAAACAAAGTTCAAGAAAACGTCAAAGCGCGAATGCTGGCGTCACAAAACAATTCTGTACCTTCTTTTGCAAGACTCTCAATGAACTGAGAAAGAATTTTAAGAAAACGAACTTCGTCTCGCCGACTTCTTTATATCAGTAGTATAAAATTACTCGTAAGGTCACCGCAATACTGTGTATGTATCAGTATCATACATCATTAACTTGTTTCGTGATAAGTACTCACTCTGTTTTTTTGCTTAAAACTGTACTGTATCTTTAAAAATGAAACTCATACTAAGTCACGTACAGCATACACTTATTTTTGAGCTCTCATCATGCACTTTGTTTCAACATTCAAATAGCACTCACCTTCTTCCTTGTTAGATGCACCACCACCACCACCACCACCACCAGTTCTGGGTCGAGGCATGCGACCCCCAAAGCCGTCCCTGGGACCAGAACCCCTGGACTGAGCCGCAGTGACGGAGCGTTTTGCGGAAGAACCCTGGCCGGAAGACCCCACGTTGAAGAGGAGGGAGGAGGGGGTCTCTGACGCCGGAAGGCTGTAGTCGGCGAACGTGTCCAGCGAACTCTGTGTCAGCCAGTTGAACGGTGCTCTCGAGCCTGGGGAGAAAGTCATGATGATACAGTTGAACCCTGTTTTAAGATGCCCCAATTTATGTAGTCTGTTTATTACCAGCCACAATGTCATTTCTCATTTTGAGAGAAAAAAAAGTATTATTGTACTGTATTGTATTGTATTGTATTTTGTATTGTACTGATCATGTACCTGCTTCCATGATGGAACTGAAATCAAAAATTGTTGGTAATAAATTTTCATTTGATTAATATACTTACCCAACTCACATATAGCAATGCTGAGTGTCTTATGTGTATTATTATACTGTATTGTTATTATATTATATTACTAGCAGTTAAGCCCGGCTTCGCCCGGGAGCCGGTAAGCGGAGCCCTGTAGCAATTTAAGACGCTCGCTATTCCATTATCATTTGCTTTACCTCCTTTGTTTGGATACAAAAAAAGAGTAAGACAAAAAAGAGTTATCTCCCTTACCTTCTAGAAATTTCCGGAACTGTCCAGTTAATTTTTCATTCTTCATTTCTTCCCCTCATAGGAGCAACAGCGAGTCTCTAATATCATTTACCATCTCGGAGGTATGGCGACCACAGACAAAAAAGAGTTATCTCCCTTACCTTCTAGAAATTTCCGGAACTGTCCAGTTAATTTTTCATTCTTCATTTCTTCCCCCCGTCATACCTTTTTGAACAGGGGAGAGAAATCTGTAAATTCTCGTGATCTTTCACTGAGGCGATCGTTTCGTAAACATTATTCGCGATGATCTGGAAGGCAGGGAGGGGGAGCAGGGGGCGGGGTTAGTGTGTGTGTGTGTGTGGGGGGGGGGGGGGGCGGGATGATAGCGGGCGGGGGGTAACCATTGAGAATGACACGGTATACTGGTTTGATGAGTTACCTCCCTTCCGTGGGTGACAAAGCATGACTTACCTCCCTTGCACTATGTAGACTGTATTGATAGATGGGGAGGGTCATTATCCGAGGAAGGAAACAATGTCTGGAGAAACTAAAACCCAGGTGCACATCTGCGGCACCTAGGGAGTGTGCATGCAAAATATCTTGTTCCTGCCTCTTGCCATCTCTGAGGTATGGCGACCACAGACAGACACACAGACACACAGACACACAGACAGACACTCTCTTTTATTATATGTATAGATATTATATGAAGTCTTATATCGCGTGCGTATCTCCAGACTCGGACTCAAGGCGCAGGGATCTATTTATGCCGTGTGAGATGGAATTTATTTTTACACAATACATCACGCATTCACATCGACCAGCAGATCGCAGCCATTTCGGCGCATATCCTACTTTTCACGGCCTATTATTCCAAGTCACACGGGTATTTTGGTGGACATTTTTTATCTATGCCTATACAATTTTGCCAGGAAAGACCCTTTTGTCAATCGTGGGATCTTTAACGCGCACACCCCAATGTAGTGTACACGAAGGGACCTCGGTTTTTCGTCTCATCCGAAAGACTAGCACTTGAACCCACCACCTAGGTTAGTAAAGGGGGGAGATAATTGCTAACGCCCTGACCCAGGGTCGAACTCGCAACCTCTCGCTTCCGAGCGCAAGTGCGTTACCACTCGGCCACCCAGTCCATATTGACGTGTTGTATTGTATTGCATTGATCATGTACCTGCTTCCATGGTGGCACTGAACTTGCCGAGCATCTTGTGTGTATTGAATAGTAAAGTATAGTATAGTATAGTATAGTATAGTATAGTATAGTATAGTATAGTATAGTAAAGTATAGTACAGTATAGTAGTGTATTGTATTGCATTGATCATGTACCCGCTTCCATGGTCGCACTGAATTTGCTGAGCGTCTTGTGTGTATTATTGTATTGTATTGTATTGTATTGAATTGATCATGTAACTGCTTCTATGGTGGCACTGAACTGCTGAGTGTCTTATGTGTATTATTGTATTGTATTGTATTGTATTGTATTGTATTGATCATGAACCGGCTTCCATGGTGGCACTGAAATTGCTGAGTCTTGTGTCTCGTGTGTATTATTGTATTGTATTGTATTGTATTGTATTGTATTGATCATGCACCTGCTTCCATGGTGGCACTGAACTGCTGAGCGTCTTGTGTGGCTCGGATCTGTCCGTCAACGCTGTCTTCAGACGACCCCTGTGACTGGCTCATCTGCGTCACCGCAAACAGCGGTGTCATCACTGCATGGCGCTGTCTCCATGATGACTGCACCGAGTAGTCCTGCAAAAACAAAGCAAAATCAGTCTGTCAGTATTGGACTGTGAGTATATATGCACAAAAAGAATGGAACATGTGAAAAGCTTTTACAGTGGAACCCCCCATTTAAGATCTTTAACAATCTGAGAAAAATCAGCACGCAAAAACCAGTTTAAAAAATCATTCCTTCCTTCCGCAATCACCATTTTAAATTCTTCTCACATCACGTAGAGGCTAGTCAGCAGGGAAAAAACAAAAAATGTGTGAAGGTGTGTGTGTGTGTGTGTGTGATTGCGTCAATGAGCAGTGTACATTATTGATCAGTTTACAAATCCAAATCTGTGATATTTGAAATGTGATTGCTCTGCTGTGAAACCCAACTCCTGTGTTATGAGAGGGTAAATTTATATAGTGCAATATTATATTTGATTGTGATAGTCTTAATAGACGTGTGACCTTATTTAGATTTTATCTGTAAATTTATTCAATTTAAAGATGACACGGACAACACTTTAGGTCAGTGTTATTGGAAGTATTGCCCATGTGTGTGCATGTCAGTCTGTATGTTCTTTTAATTTTAGAAAAAGAATAAAAGCAGCAGCAAAAACCTCTCCAACGTACCCTGAACGTGCATTCCGACAGGGGGTGCTCAAAGATGTGTCTGTTGTAGTCGGGACTCTTGGAGGTCATCTCCAGCAGCAGGTTTGTGGCATAACTCAGGTAGTGCCGCTCGCTTGCCGGCGTGTACATTGCTTCCAACATGGCCACCGTACGATCCAGCGTGCCCACCGGCAGGCGTGTCTCGCTGCTCCAGAAATTCTGAACTGTCAGCCTGATGAATCAAAAAACAAGAATTGTAGGTAATTGGAACGCTTAACTATTGAGAAAACAAAATGCTAAAACATCTGGTTTTGGATTGTCAGCCTTGGGGAAAAATTTTAAAAATCTGAAAAGTCTGCGAGTCTAGAAAGCTGGGTCTTTCAAGAGAGGGATCGAGTCAGAAACAGTGTTGTTCTCAGACGGGCGCTGTGGTGGGGTGGTAAGACGTCGGCCTCTTAATCGGAAGGTCGAGGGTTCGAATCCCTGTCGCGGCTGCCTGGTGGGTTAAGTGTGGAGATTTTTCCGATCTCCCAGGTCAACTTATGTGCAGACCTGCTAGTGGCTTATCCCCCTTCGTGTGTACACGCAAGCACAAGACCGAGTGCGCACGGAAAAGATCCTGTAATCCATGTCAGAGTTCGGTGGGTTATAGAAACACAAAAATATCCAGCATGCTTCCTCCGAAAGCGGCGTATGGCTGCCTTAATGGCGGGGTAAAAACGGTCATACACGTAAAATTCCACTCGTGCAAAAAACACGAGTGTACGGGGGAGTTTCAGCCCACGAACGCAGAAGAAGAAGAAGAAGTGTTGTTCTCAGGCCTCGGTCTTTCGCCATTTATTCAACTTTTTTTGATCTGTCTCATTGTTATGACCTCAAGATGATCAAATGTCCCAAAGCTTTGACACGTAGGATGTCTTTTGACACAACAATTTTTTGCGGACAGGACACTTTGGCCTATACATATTTTGAATCGAGGTCCAATTGACCTATAGTTCTGTATCTGGGAATAACGCTGCTGAAATAGGGTGGTCTTAAAAAAGAGGGGGGAAGGGGTGTTCACTGTGTCATTTATACAGTTGCTGAAGAGTTGTTAAATGTGCAGATGAGATAGTAGGCACAATACTAAGGTATGACAAATAGTGAAGCTGAACAACACTTCTTCTTCTTCTTCTGCGTTCGTGGGCTGAAACTCCCACGTACACTCGTGTTTTTGCACGAGTGGAATTTTACGTGTATGACCGTTTTTTACCCCGCCATTTAGGCAGCCATACGCCGTTTTCGGAGGAATGAACAACACTGATCATGAGCTCTAAACCTTAAGACAGGTTACTAGCATAACTTCACAACAAACAAAAGTGAATAAATAACATCCAAAATGAACTCTTTAATGAGCTAGACAAGTACAATTACTGAAGTCCTAAATAAATGACACAATTTTTATCTGCACACTATCATTTTATAAATGCCACTCTTTTATCATTTCTTCAACAATAATCTAGCATGCTAGAGTAAAAACATTTCACAATAATGCCGAACCACATAGAGCGTATTTTTCATTAAAGAGTGTTGTGCGGAAATATGAAGGAAGACACACCTGCAGTGCAGATCATCATCACACAGTCCAAGCAACAACGCTTCCTTGGTCATCTTCATAATCTCCACAGCCTCAGCGCTGTCATTGTCCCTGTAAACATTAACACTGTGTAAACTGCTGAGTGTGTGTGTGTGTGTGTGTGTGTGTGTGTGTGTGTGTGTGTGTGTGTGTGTGTGTGTGTATGCATGCGTGCGTGCATGTGTTTGTGTGGGTGAGTGTCAGTGTGAGTATGTGCGAACGTGCGTGCGTGCATGTGTACATGTCTGTGCGAGTGAAAAGGAGTGAGAGCGAGTGTGTATGTCAGGCATGGGAATTGAAAAAAGTCAAAAAGGCTGAAAATGTTTAAGTTATAGCAAAGTCGACGACGCGAAGCGCCTATCCTTACTAGGGGGTGGGGGGGCATTTTGTTTTCTCCAAAGAACCCAAAATGGTGCAATTTGGTGTTATCTGAGCTCCAAATTTGCCATTAAATTCAGTTTTTAGAACCATTTTTGCCTCCCCCATTTATTTTTTCGGCGGACACTTTTGTTTTTTCGGCAGAACAAAAAAACATTTCGGCGGAAATTTGCCTTTCGGCGGACAATTCCCATGCCTGTATGTGTGTGCGCGTTTGAGTGTAAGAATTTGTGAGAGCCTGCCTATATATATGTGTGTGTGTGTGTGTGTGTGTGTGTGTGTGTGTGTGCATGCATGCGGGTGTGCGTGCATGCATGTGTGCATGCGTGCATGTGTGCTTGCTTGCGTGTGTGTGCTCCGTACTCTACCTGTAGTTGTCATAGATCCACATGAGACAGTCCAGCATGGTGTGACGACACATGGAGCTGGGGTGAGAGCTGAAGCCGGTGACGGCCGACATGAGCGACAGGAGTTCTTTCCCCTCCAGCTTGGGCGCCAGCAGTTTGACGATGCGTAGCGACACCAGCTGTGTGTCTTCGTCCCTGCGGATACATTCATAATACAGTGGAACCCCCTTTTAAGACCTAAAAAAATCTGAGAAAATTGGGTCTTAAAAGGGAGGGAGTCTTAAAATGGGGGGTAAATTTACAGACGTTATGAAGAGAAAATGTGAGAAATCAAGGTCTAAAAAGGGGGAAGTCTTAAATTGGTGGGTTTTAAAAGGGGTGGTTCCACTGAAGTGCCTTTGTAAGAAATGAATTCATTAAAAAGTTAATTCTGCACACAAAGTAGTGAGGCTGTTGATTTTCAGTGTGTGACCAAGTGGACGGATGGCCTTATACCATGTAAATGCTTAAGCCAGATCTGAGCTGAATTGATTACATGAACTTCGAGCCCAAGATTTTCCAGCTTGTCAACATACTGTGACTCTGCTCATCTGTATAAATTCACGTGAGAGAACTAAAATCAGCAAAGATAAAATCACAAGCTATCAAAGCATACCGTGACATCAGACGTACCTGTGAGTGAGGAACGTGAGCAGTCCTTTACTCTGCAGCTCCATGAAAGCATCGTTCATGTGCTCCACTCGACCTTGAATGACCTCCAGACAGTGTGTTCGGAACTCGCCATGCATACTGGGCAGCATGAACAGCAGCTTGTTCAGAAACCTGTGCATCATAAACATGAATACAATTTGTTTCTGCCTCATTTGTTAAAGATTCTCACAGATACTTTCCAGAGGCAACCCTGTAACAATGTGTGTTTTTGTTCTGTAAAAACCAATTTTGATCTAAGAACTATGTCTGGTCAGGAATAAAATCTGGTTCCTGTGTATGACTGTGTACATCAGTGTTAGTTAGAGTGCCTTGGAGATTGAGGAACATATGAGCTTGGGGCAGTCATCCTTATTGAGGATGAGAGTCACTTGTTCATTTCAATGCTTGTTATTCTCTCAGGTGCCAGGAGACTGGTTCCTGATAACTCTCGCTTACTCCATTACACATGCCTTATGCATTTAGAGCGCTTACTTCCCTTTGTTAATCAGATCATATAATTTGTCATCTTTTTCAGGCTGGAGGGTAGAAAACAAGACAAACCTCACTTCAAAACAATGGGAAATGGACAAAAGATTTCAAATTCGTACACACACACAAAAAGCAAAAAGAATTTGGCACCTGGCTGTTGTATCTCTTCTCTCTCCTTTTGTTATTCTGTTCATTCCTCTTTAATCAGACCCTTTTGTGTGGACAATTCGTTTGTGATTGTTTCAGATTTTTTGCTACTTACATGACAATATTCCCAAGCTAAGTGTTTCCCTGTGCAGTACTTTAGGTCTTTTACTTCATCCCACCTTCACCCATAATGGACACGAGATGACGATGGAGTATATGAAAGCATGACAGACACACAGATATTCACTTTAAATAAAAATCATACTGCGACAAAAGTCCTTGCAATACACAGTGAGTTACAACTTATGCATCCAAATTACTGACCCTGACCCTGTAAAAGCCATTCAACTATTATTTCATTTTTTCATTTTCATAACTTTATTGTCCAATCGCTGGGAAATCCGGGTCAGTGGAAAGCTAGCAGCAACAGAGTTGCGCTACCCAGGTGTGTGCATGTTTAGATGTAATTAGCCACCTGCACTCATGACAGAATGACCGAGGTCTTTTACATGCCACAGTGGTGACACGGTGGTGGAACGTGGATACCGTCTCCGAGTCTGCACATAAAGTTGACCTGTGTCCTTCCCAACCTGGATTCGAACCCGTGACTCTAGAATCACAAGTCCAGCACTCTACCAACTGAGCTACCGGGCCCCCACTGCAAATATCTTTAACAACGCCTACCTGTCAGCAATGGGAGGATAGTGTCGCTGCATGTGATGAACGCAGACGATGAAGTGGTCGGGTTTAATCTTGCCCAGACACGACTCGATGTAGCTGTGAAACGCTCCCTCCGTCTCCTTCTCCTTGTCGGCCAGGTACGCCAGCACCATCCCAACAACCTCAGCCGCCGCAGCATAGATCATCTTCAGGTTGTTGGTCATCGACATTGCCAGTGTCTTAAAGTAGCTGCAATTTTAAACAAGAAAAAAGGTTCAGCGCTAAAAGCCCACAAAATGGAGCTAGTACTTCTCATAATTTACTAGCCAGAGATCGAGAGCAAATTTTACTCGCCAAACCAACCATTTGTTTCAGCAACTTTACTCGCATTGGTGAGTATATTAACATTTCAACTCGCCATTTACATGTTTCTTCTCGAGTAAAATACTCGCCACTTTCAGGCCTGAGGTTGCCCTTGTTCCAAATGAGAAAGGTTCATGATAAATACACAACTTGTGTTGATTGTCTTCAGTTGATATATAGTGGACCCCCCTCCCCCCCCCCCCTCCTTCTAAGGACCCCCAATGAAAGACTCCCCCCCTCACCCTCACATTTTTTTTTAATAGATTTTCTGTACATAACACCTATCACCAGCAAATTGAACTAATTTTAGATTTCATCCCCCTTTTAGACCTGATTTTATCGAATGTTTGGCGGTCTCAGTTCCTATCTTAGATTTAACTCATTGTCTCCCAGGTACGGATATATCCGTACCCACTCATATGGCTCTATCTGACCAGGTACGGATATATCCGTACACACAGTCACTACATTGCATCTGCTCTCATTCGGCACATATCCGCATTCTGCTCAGACTGTTAGCTTCAGTCGCTTCCTGTAACGTCCATCTAACGCCTGCATTCCAGCGTGTTGATACTACAATTTTGAGTGACCTGCTGCAGCACAGCTGGTCTTGGCTAAAAAAAAAAATTGATCGATTGGGAGAATGTTCACAGGAGACGATGTCTCTTGAGCACAGCTTACACCACATGCCACAGTGAAACCCCCTTCTTAAGACCTCCACAAATCTGAGAGAATTAAGAGGAGTCTTAACTCATTGTCTCCCAGGTGCGGATATATCCGTACCCACTCATTTGGCTATATCTGACAAGGTACGGATATATTCGCTCAGACTGTTAGCTTCAGTCACTTCCTGTAACGTCGATCTAACGCCTGCATTCCAGTGTGTTGATACACAGCTGCTACACAGTTACTACAATTCTGAGTGACCTGCTGCAGCACAGCTGGTCTTGGCTAAAAAACCTGGATCGATTGGGAGAATGTTCACAGGAGACGATGTCTCTTGAGCACAGCTTACACCACATGCCACAGTGAAACCCCCTTATAAAAACCTCCACAAATCTGATAGAATTAAGAGGAGTCTTAAAATGAAGGTAAATTTGAGGTGAACCCCTTTTCAAGACCTCCAGAAATCTGAGAAAATCAAGTCTTAAGATTGAGGGAGTCTTAAAATGGAGATAAATTTGAAGAGGTAATGAACAGGAAATTTGAAAAAAAGTAAGGTCATAAAGTCATGAAGGGTCTTATATGTAAGCCCAGTTTGCTTAATGGTTTTGTTGTTTTATCTCAGTTATTTGTATGCTTTGTATGCTTGTTCAATTTGTGCTGGTTTGTTTACGAATGAATTTGTAAAGCGCCTGGGACTCACGCTATAGAAAAGTTATTTATTATTATTATTATCATTATTATTATATCATTGTCTTCAATCCGGGGTTCCACTGTGCAAAGCTTACTGCAAGTCGTTTGTTTACCTGTCTCTGTCCACAGGTGCAGACGGCCCGTAAGGTGGAAACTTGCAGGTGAGGACGACCCCAAGGACCTGGATACCAATAAGACTGCTCTTGGAGCCAGCGTCCGGCATCTTTAGCTGTTTGTACACCTGACTGAAAGGTAAAAAGATCAAACAAGAATATATTTTACATTCCTACATAGAGGTTCTGATGACCAGCTCAGATGAAAGAATACCATACACTTTTCATCCTTTCTCGTTTCCATGCAAGTGATAATTCTTTCTGTTGATTATAAAAAAATAAAAAATAAAACAATGTGAACATCATTCCCTTCTTCAAATTCTGTGTTACCTTTGATGGTAACAGCCACTATCAAAGGACTTTTTTTTTTAAATGCCTCCAGACCATATTTTTCTCACAGCTGAGTGCACACGCAGTGTGAACAACTTCAACTGTCTCTGGTTCCTGAAAATACTTTCTACGTTCTGACTGTCAAAGATTCTTAACCTCACCACAACAGGATCTCACCTACTCCGCAAACTGTAGAGGAAAAAGATAATCACTGTACTTACTGGTACGGCAGGTCAATGCGACCTTTCCAGCAGTCTAGCAGTGTCTTCAGCATCTCCAGGTTATTGCGCAAAATGCTGCGAGTTTCATGATACACCGACGCTACCAGGAACTCCACTAGTCGCGTTGCCATGGCTCTCTCTTCCGCCGAATCCTGTGAAAGATAGAAAACTGTGAAAATCTCAGAGTGCTTTTTTTCTGCTTTGTGTGTTGATTGAGCTAACCCCTTGGCATAGGCAATAACAGAGGTATTGTACAGTATGTGCAATTACAATCTGAATGTGCATACAAAACTCCCCAGAGAGACTGCTGACATTCCAAAATTCAGGATTGTAATGTTTTATTTTGTAATATTAAAAGTTCCAATAACTTACCATTCTTTTTTTTTTAATTCTGATCTGCATACACACAGTTCCCAACAAGTTCAAAACAAATAGCACTTTATTGTCTTAAGATGCAGCACAGAGGAGCTATACTAGGAGAAATTTTTACCAGACCTTGATTTTTCAGATTTTCTGTTCATTACCTCTGTAAATTTACCTCCATTTAAAGACCTGATTTTCACAGATTTGTTGAGGTCTTAAAAGGGGGGTTCCACTGTACCGACCTGAGGAATGGCGGTGTCGTGCCAGGATAGCATGGTGACGACCAGATCCACGATGAAATAATTGATACCGCTCGCCGACAGGCTGGGGCACAAGATCAGCTGACACAGCGGCCGCAGCCAGAACTTGGCGTATGGCTGGAAGATCTGTATCAACATGGAAATGTATCACATCATTGCCTGTATGAAAAGACATCAATCATCACATAGCAGGTAGTGCTCAATATAACATAAGAATTAGGGAAATGAATCACACACATAAATGCACAGACACACAGAATGACAACACATGCACATACTCAGACACATTCACAAACGCAATCAAATGCACACTCTCAAATGCTCCGACAGTCAGACAGACAGACCGATACACACACACACATACTCACTAACAAATGTTCAGACACAGACAGACACGTCACACAGACAGACAAGACAGATAACACAGACAGACACACACACTTGCTCAGTCACAAATGTTCAGACACAGTCAGACACGTGCACACACACACAGACGGTATGCGTGTTCCTTGCCTACCTCTGCAGTGTTGATGATGAGTTTTGCGATAAAGAGTTTGACGTTGAGCAGATCGTCTGATGGATTCTTCATCTTGTCATGCAAGTAGGTCATCCAGGCTGGCATTTCTTTGGGAGGGACACCCTGAAAAACATACTTCTTCATGAGGCAACATGATCTGGTATTACTGGAAATGCTTACCCTAAGGCCAAACAAAAATATATGTTGGTTTAGGGTAACGTGACCAAAAAAGATAGGGTCGGTAGGTCAGCTTTAAAAAAAAATTTTTTATTTAGTTGATTTCAAAAGAAGTTACTTCCCTTAGTCTCAGTATGGTTCGCAAAATGTGCCAAAGTTTTGGTGTTTTTTTAGAAAATTTTGGGGTGGGCGGAAAAAAATAGGGTCGGTCGGGTTACCCTAAACCAACATATATTTTTGTTTGGCCTTATTTGAATGAAAAACCAAGAAAGGCGAGCTATTGGAACATTGTTCATGCCAGCGACATGGTAGATTTTCTAAGCTAATATCTGTATCATGAGTGTTTGTCTGTCTGTCCACATTAAAGACCTTTTGGTCCAAGTACAGTGGAACCCCTCCTTTAAGACCCACAATTTAACACTTCCTCCATTTTAAGACCTAACCGGCACGGTTGGCCTAGTGGTAAGGCGTCCGCCCCGTGATCGGGAGGTCGTGGGTTCGAACCCCGGCCGGGTCATACCTAAGACTTTAAAATTGGCAATCTAGTGGCTGCTCCGCCTGGCGTCTGGCATTATGGGGTTAGTGCTAGGACTGGTTGGTCCGGTGTCAGAATAATGTGACTGGGTGAGACATGAAGCCTGTGCTGCGACTTCTGTCTTGTGTGTGGCGCACGTTATATGTCAAAGCAGCACCGCCCTGATATGGCCCTTCGTGGTCGGCTGGGCGTTAAGCAAAAACAAACAAACAAACAATTTTAAGACCCTGTTTTTGCAGACTTTTTGTTCATAACCTCCGTAAATTTACCCCCATTTTAAGACTCCCTCCTTTTTAAGACCTGATTTTCTCAGATTTGTAGGTCTTAAAAGGGGGGTTATACAGTACCGTGATTGTAATGTTTTGTGCTGTCATGAATTGAATGTTCAAATAGCTTGCCATTCTTTTTTTTTATTCTGAATTTTGGAACGTTGGCAGTGTTTTTGGATTTTAACCCTATTATAGAGCAGCATAGCTGAGTGATCTCTTTTTGTCCCTGTGTGTCAAATGTCTCACAATCGTGCGTTGATCCTCGTGAAAGTATTCGTTTCTGTTGTCACTGTTTTTTCCCCTCATTGGGGCCCATGACAGGAACAGACGTCGGAGAAACACTGAATCATAATCTTGACACAAAAAGCAAGCCGTTGAAGGAAACACAACGTAGCCTCAAGCCAGAAGTGGAATAACACACAATAATCCAACAGGTGATAGTCCACACAGAAAAGAAGCCTCTTAGTCCAAAATAATCCGGGAGCGTAGCAGAAACACAGCCGTCTGACACGCGCGAAAAAAGAAAGAGGACGCGCCACCTACATCCTGTAAGGGGGAAGCACTCGGACAGTGCTTGGGATCCACGGTGGCGCATGGTTATGGGAGATAATTGTACCCACTCAGCGTTTTGTCCAATTTTTTCGGCCTATAATAGATAATGTGCAAGAATAGTACTGTCGAGGTAAGTGTTATATTGACAGCAAGCCCTAAAACACAGACTTCTCTGCTTGCAGTTTGATGCCACTCAACTCAGCTCAGCCTATTTTCAATGAGTTTATCAACAGAATTGAGAAAAGTGTAATAAAAGACACACCATCAGTGACTTTAGCATCAAACAAGAACACATTTCATATTCTAAAACCGGCCTAGACCGACAACCCTCCAAGAGAAGCTGCACAGCCCCGTGGAAGCTCTACAAAAGACCACCAGCTTCATTTCCAGAGCTGGACTCCAAGTGTAAAGGCGACCGGGAAGAAGAAGATATTCTAAAACAAATACAGTGGAACCCCCGTTTTAAGACCTCAAAAAATCTCTGAAAATCAGCTCCTAAAAAAGAGTATTAAATGGTGGTAAATTTACAGACGTTACGAGAAGAACTAAAAAATCAAGTTCTTACTTTGGGGGAGGGGGGGTTCACTGTAAATATTTTGTTTGTTGCAATTCACTCACTGCCTGTGGTGGAGGAAAGATGTTGTTCCGATGCATGTGCTTGACGAGCGCTATCATGGACGCCATGCACTCGTGGGCGTTGAGATCGTCCATCTCCAGTTCCACATAGTCTCCGTCCATCCTCACACGCACCTCCTGTGCATACATCAAAGGGCCGATATTAACATGCAAACTTTCCTTAGCTCTGACTGCCATTGACATTGTCCCATTCTATGAAAATCGTGCCTCTGGTTGTGTACACACACCTACAGCCACCGAATTATTCTCTAAGTAAGATTTGTTGAATTAGAACAACTATTTTCAGTTTTAGGTCTAAAAAAAGGCAAACTAATTTACTTTAGTTTCCAAGATACAAATTCCACACACCAATTCTTCATGTTGTGACACCATCACAAAAAGCAGCTGCAGAGATAGACAAGTCTGACAGAAATAAATTCTTCTCCTTCTTCATTGTTCACAAAGTCAACAACTTCGGAGGCCCCAAAGAATGCTGCAGTTTTACTGGAGGCTCTCCAAAGGCCCAAAGAGCTTCTCTCTATTATTATCAGTGTGTCAGTAGGCTAAATATCCTACAACCCCCCCCCCCCCTCCCCCAAAAAAGAAATAAGTAAAAGAACATGAATACGAAACGCTCACCGTGTCATCAGGAGTGTTGTAGCTTTCTTTTTTCCTGAGGTTGCCCTTCCCTCTGGTACCCCCAGACAAGTTCTGAAAAAAAACCAGTTTCATTTAATTAAACTGAAGAGTCTTTACACGAGAACCCTACTGTAAAATGAAAAGACCAGCCCACTTTACACAGGTAAGAACATCTGCATACACACATACAAAAAGACACTGTTTAATTCCAAAAGATTCAGCTCAACAAACACTGAACAGAGGAAGAAACAAAATTTGCTATGGAACAGGGAGAGAAAGTTTTACCATGCATATTTCCTTTTCTTTTCTAATGTTACACATTCATTTATCCTACATACGTGAGAGAGACCACTCATGAGATAAGAATATCGTTCAAACCACACGTGTGTACACCATGTAAAGGAGGCTGCACAGACCTCACTTTCGCTCGCAGTTCAATATTTAAAAAGCAACCCATGTAAATCTGGTACGACACAGCAAGCCATTTAGTATTCTCTATTTACATAGCAGAAAAAAGTTCAAAATTCTCACTTGGGCCGATCCTGACATGGAGAATTCGTACTTGTTGAGATCCTCACTCAGACTGCTTTCAGCCAGGTACTGCGACGCCAGGTGGTACGACGATGACGTGGACTCGTCTCCCACTTCCGCACGCTTCTCACGCACTTCGCTGCGAATCGCCACAAACTTTTTCTTACGTTCGAAACGAGACTGAAAAAGACAGATAATGATTAGGTTGACCACAGTCCAATGTGAGTGCGGCTCAGAGGAGCAAACCCCTGAGCACGTTCTACAGATGATGATGCCCACATCTGGAGACAGCACGCCACCACTACTGGCCAGAAGACACCTGCCTGGGCACCTATAGCTCTGGGGACCCGCTGCCTAACTGCAGAAGACCGCCGACTTCATGGCAGCCACTGACCTGAAGATATGACGGCCATGAATATCGAACACAGAAGAAGAAAAAGATTAGCTTGACATGCCAAAATCAAGAAATTATTCATTTCTTTTCTATCAATGTTTTCTCAGGCTTCATTTGTTAGTACATGTAGCAGTTGCAGTGGTTCATTCAAGACTAACATTATCAAGCAGCTTCAAAAGCTGTATTATAAACGTACAAACTTTTGTTTTAATATATATAAAATAACAGCTTAATCATTTTAAAGATAACAAACTACCTTGAAGCAAAGGCAACAATTATCGTGTATCCGCCATACCTCAAACTCCAGTGGGAACTCGTACTTGCGAGTCTTGTCCACAATGTTCTCCAACAGGAACTGACCCTAAATGAAAAAAGAAAACAGACTTGAGGATGAAGATGTGAAACATCATGTTCAGATTCAAAGTGAATTTGTCATATATAAATATTTTATGAAACTGTTGTTACTGACTGCTGTTACTGTTTGGTGCTAGCAAGACAACTCAACTGCAGTGTAATGCTCATCTTAATTAGATAGAAAATGTAATCAGTGGAGTGTATATGCAAACATTATGTATTCTTTGACACATTTGTTCTTTGGCGAAAGCTTTTTTTGTTCCATGAGCTATTCAGCTAAGCTAAGGGTCTCAGGTTCGAATCCAGGCCGGGATGGACCCGGGTCAACTTTATGTATAGACTGAGAGAAGGTTTCCATGTCCCACCCCCGTGTCACCACAGCGGCACGTAAAAGACCTCAGTCATTCTGCCATAAGTCAAGTGCACGTAGCTGATTCCACCTAAACACGCATACAACTGTGTGTCTCATTTAAAGTCGGGGTAACACCGGGAAACATGCCCCTAATGGTTTCAACGTGAGGGCGTAAAACAACATTATCATCATCTAACCTTGGCAACGTTATCCTGAAAGAGGAAGCCCTTGTAGAACTTGGCATCGTTCTGCACACAGGTGATAATGGCAGAGAGGAGGTTGTAGCTGTAGCAGTGGTACTGACGACGCAGGTCTGCCACCATCGTTTCACCGCGAGTGTCTTCGCTTTTAGCTTCGTTCACCGCTCTGTAAGATCACAGCCACAATGATGACAACAAGTGTAGAGAGACTTGAGGGAAACATGAGCAAAGACAAGTAGGCATTTACTTCCCTGACCAATACTGACTGAAACCTCTTCTTGCTAGCATCAGGGCAACCAAAGTAGGCCTCTACTTCTTGAAGCTTAAACACAAACCCAACTCTTCCTTTTGGCTTAAACAAAACAAATGTCAATTCAAATATCGTTACATGTACAGTAGAACTCCCCCTTAGCGACCCCCCTGTTTACGACCACCCCCTTTTTACGACCGATTTTGCTACCACAGATGCATTCTACTATAATTATAATGAACCCCCAGTGAACGACTCACCCCAAAACGCGACTTACGACCGAGCTTTTGGGGGTGAATTACGACTTTCGCGCATTTGTAGTCGAGCAGACGAAAACAATACATGGCGGCTCTTGCTCCTCAAACTATCGCGAGACAAAAAAAACACTAAATCTCGCGCACGATAGAATCCGCGGCGACTTCCTTAGGAGTCGGGAAGACGCAAATCCTGTGTATCGTCAAGGATAATGACCGAAAACGCGACTTACGACCGAGTTTTTTTGGATGATTTACGACTTTTGCGCATATTTCGAGCAGACGAAAACACAACATGGCGGCTCTCGCTCCTCCAACTATCGCGAGAAGAAATAACAAGTCGCGTAAGGCGAAAATACAATATTTAGTCAAGTAGCTGCCATTTTTCAGCAAGACCGTATACTCGTAGCATCGTCAGTCCACCGCTCATGGCAAAGGCAGTGAAATTGACAAGAAGAGCGGGGTAGTAGTTGCGCCAAGAAGGATAGCACGCTTTTCTGTACCTCTCTTTGTTTTAACTTTCTGAGCGTGTTTTTAATCCAAACATATCATATCTATATGTTTTTGGAATCAGGAACCGACAAGGAATAAGATGAAAGTGTTTTTAAATTGATTTGGACAATTTAATTTTGATAATAATTTTTATATATTTAATTTTCAGAGCTTGTTTTTAATCCGAATATAACATATTTATATGTTTTTGGAATCAGCAAATGATGGAGAATAAGATAAACGTAAATTTGGATCGTTTTATAAATGTTTATTTTTTTTTACAATTTTCCGATTTTTAATGACCAAAGTCATTAATTAATTTTTAAGCCACCAAGCTGAAATGCAATACCGAACCCCGGGCTTCGTCGAAGATTACTTGACCAAAATTTCAACCAATTTGGTTGAAAAATGAGGGCGTGACAGTGCCGCCTCAACTTTCACGAAAAGCCGGATATGACGTCATCAAAGACATTTATCAAAAAAATGAAAAAAACGTATGGGGATATCATACCCAGGAACTTTCATGTCAAATTTCATAAAGATCGGTCCAGTAGTTTGGTCTGAATCGCTCTACACGCACGCACACACACACACACACACATACACACACACATACACACACACACACACACATACACCACGACCCTCGTCTCGATTCCCCCTCGATGTTAAAATATTTAGTCAAAACTTGACTAAATATAAAAACGAAATCTCGCGCGCGCGAGATCCTGATACATCCCGTTTTTTTCTGCACGCTATCTTGTCACGACGACTGTCTTGTTGACAAACGAAGATTCGCGAAAGAAAAAGAAAAGCGCCGACTCTTGAGTAGAGAGCTAATAAAGTAATCGCTAATCGAGCGAAGTGGCAATCCGCGGCGACTTCCTTGGGAGTCGGGAATACAAAAATCCTGTGTGTCGTCAAGGATAATGACTCGGTGTTATCTAGATCTGGTGAGAAGGATAGCGAAGCGAAAGTACGCAAAGAGAGGAGCCTGTACGAAGACCTCAACGATCGTGGTCAAGTTTAGCGATGCAAGGCGACGAATCATTCATATGAGCGGAAAGATGATTCGGGAGAAAAGTCGGTATGCTTTCTATCGAGTTAGGACATTCGGATTTTACTGGTTGCGCCACAATGTCAAATGTGCTTCACTCAGCGGGGAGCGAGCATTACGCCATGAGTAAATTTTCTTTGAAATTTGAGTTCAAGCTGTTCTGCTGTAATGTGTTTGGGTGTGTGTGTGTGTGTGTGTGTGTGTGTGTGTGTTTTGATATGACAGTAAACTGCAACTGTGTGTTTGTGTGTAAACATGACAGTACATACACTGCAACCAAGTTCATGACCGACCGGCCAAAAACTCAAACCCCCCCTTTTAAGACCCCCCCTTTTTACTACCTAATTTTCAAGGTTTTTCCAAAGTCGTAAACAGGGGGTTCTACTGTATACAATATCTGGCATTCAGGCTTCATACTCTTCCCTTTCATATATATTCTAAACATGAAAAGAAACCATTAAAACAGGGACTAACTTTGTGATTTTCTGCGTCATCTCTTTGCCAGTGACGGCGTTGCCGTAGCAGACCTTTCTGTTGATGAGCGACTGGGGCGAGTTGACCTCGTCGCGCGACAGACGGCTGTACATGATCTCCAGCAGCTGGAAGCAGCACACCTTGCTCGTCAGCTGGCTTTCAAGCACACTCTGTGGGCCCTGTAAAGACAAAGATTTTTTAAATTTTTTTTTAGATCAGAGATTTTTCATTCACGTCCAGCCAACTTTACCCGTGTGTAGAGCAGGAGGGGAGGTCCTTTGTTGCTGCCCTACATGCCAACTGGCATAACAGGCAGTAAGTAAGTAAGTAAGAGCAGTAAGGAAGTCAGTAAGAGCAGGAGCGTGAAGGGATCTAACAAAGAATGATTTCAAATATTCGTCTATTGTCCATGTTTCTGGTGTGTACATTTTAATTGTTATCTTGTTAAAGAATGATGCATTAAAACGTGTATGCCTGCAGCACCATATTTGAATGTTTTTCTGATGAACCTAACCTAACAAAGACGAGAAAAGCAAATGCTTATACGACTCACCTTTGCTATAAGTACAGTAAAAAAAAACTTTTAAGACCCCCAATTTAAGACTCCTTCCTTTTTAAGACCTGTTTTCTCAGATATTCTGTTCATAACCTTTATAAAATTACCTCCATTTTAAGACTCCCTCCTTTTTAAGACCCGATTTTCTCAGATATTTTTAGGTCTTAAAAGGGAGGTTCCACTGTAATATAAATCTGAAACAAATTATCTGCTGCTCTAGCTCCATAGACATTGTAGAAAATGACTCAGCTGACCTTGGACAGTCGAAGGTCAATAGTCTTCATGAGGTCAAGGATGTGATCCAGAAAGAACTCGATGAGAGCAGATTTGTGAACAAGTCGCAGCATTGGCAGACACACACGCTCGACGGTGGCACGACGAATGATATTGGGATAACTTCCCTCGCTGGCAAATATGTTGAAGCCAATGTCCACTGCCGCCTTCTGTTTGTCTCCAGGCAATCTGAATCCCAAAAAATGTTTAAAAATCAAATTCCCAAATTACTTCCTGAAAATTACTTTTGGCCTGCTTAACATTTGATAAAACAGCCAGTACGTGCATCCTTGGAATGCCAATGACACATTGTAAAAATATTGTTATGTTGTGCATTATGGGAACTTGAAAATGCCAGAAAGATGCTAAAGAGCAGAACCTTGTACCAGCTCACCGTTTGATGAAGGCAGCCAGTGCATCCTGAATGGCGTCCTCGTGGACGTGGCGACCCTCCTCGCGACAAAACACGCTGATCAGCAGCTCCACCAGAATCAGGCTTCCTGACAGCTCTAGGGCGCTCAGCAACTGAAGGAATAATTCAGTGACAAACACATACTGTTGAGAGTAAATAAACACATGGGGAAGAGACGGTGTACTCACTGTACGGGCGGGGATATAGCTCAGTTGGTAGCGCGCTGGATTTGTATTCAGTTGGCCGCTGTCAGCGTGAGTTCGATCCCAGGTTCGGCGGAAATTTATTTCACAGAGTCAACTTTGTGTGCAGACTCTCTTCGGTGTCCGAACCTCCCCCCGTGTACACTACATTGGGTGTGCACGTTAAAGATCCCACGATTGACAAAAGGGTCTTTCCTGGCAAAATTGCTTAGGCACAGTTAATAATTGTCTACCTATACCCGTGTGACTTGGAATAATAGGCCGTGAAAGGTAAATATGCGCCGAAATGGCTGCAATCTACTGGCCGTATAAAATGTATTTTTTACAAGTAAAATGACTATTTCTAAGAATACTCACCTCAATTTAACTAATAGGAGTTACCTTACTTACGAGTGCTAGACTGAGAAGCGTCCTATGTTACCAGTACTAGACTGTAAACAAGGTCGCTAACTCTAGATTTCCGTCGGTATACCATTTAGGAGAGTAGTCTCCCTTTGTCGGTAGTACCTCTCTGCGCATGTGCCAATGCCCATAATCCCCAGTTTCAATTCGAAGCTATTAAGTCAATAGCGGGGTTGGTGGGAGGGTCTCTGGTTAAATTGAGGTGAGTATTCTTAGAAATAGTCATTTTACTTGTAAAAAATACATATTTCTTTCGAATACATCACCTCAATTTAACTAATAGGAGAATAGATAACAGGCTGGAGGGTTGACTTTCGATCGGTAATCTAGTGTCACCTCACCCGACTCAGCCCATTTGTCCGGAATCCCCCTTGTAAAATCGGGGGAAGAAAAGGATAGATCATCGGACTGAGAAGCAAGAAATCCTGAGTCGGGCGAGTGGCAAGTTGCATTGTTGCCACTGTGTCAACTTGCTCCAGAAAGGGACAATCGAAAGAAAGTCCCACCTGTCAATGTAGAGCTGGTTTCTACTCGATGGTCGTTACTATTCCTCTGATCACTTGTCTTTATCAATGTTGGGTTATGGTTATGACTTGCCATTATGCGCCTTGAGCGACCCAACTCCCCAGCAACGTAAAGTTCTGCAGGCGGATCAGGTGAACGACCTAAAAGATGAGGAATGGTCAGAGATAACAATTCCTCTAATACCTTGAACTTATCACCAAGGTGCGTCTCTGCGACTGATCCTCCATTTAAGGGAGATTGACAGAGTTTCCAGAGATCCTGTAGAATTCTGGTCTGAGGCACCACTTTCCATGGCAAACAATTGTGCCAGTCGCATGAATGAATATATATATCCTCTCTGAATTTACCTCTCTAATGAGGATGGTAGGCACAGATACCAGTGTAAATTCAGGCTGACTTAGCTGTTCCTCCTGCATGACAGGAAGTAAGCGCAAGTGCGCTCAGCAGTACGGTCAGTCTGCACCTTACCTGTGCCTGTCTCAACGCATGTGGGGGCTATAAGCCTACCCTTAATGGTTATAGGTACCATTTGTCCTAGAATAGCCAGTGAAAGACAGCCAGCTGTATTGCCTTTACCCAAGGGGAAAACCTGCTTCTTACTTTGAAATTCCACACTTATAGCGTGAGGGGGTCCCCAGTGACCATGGGCATCTCTGAGCCCTTATTGGCTGAATGACCGCTCTTGTCTTACTCAAGAGGGTGCCATGCCTGGCATGCAACTCACTGAGAGGTCCCATTTGTGATTTCAGCAGGACCGTTTTCTGGCTTGATCAGCCAGGTCCTTGATCTAGGTTTTCTGTAAACATGGTTGTAGGTGGCATCTGCTGGGTTGTCTGCCCAGCATAGGTTTTGTGGGTTCTGGGACACTCCAGATTTCTGTAGAGCTCACAAGTTCTTAGATGACTATGCAGTGATGATCTCCGGCCTATGGCCGAAGGTGCACTATCTTGGGCTGATGCAAAGTTCTGCCCCCTGGTAGTTGAACTCACAAAGATGTCTTATGTTGTGATCTCAGTAGTACTTCTGCCTAGATCACCCAAGTCCATATCTGGATTTACAGTAGGCGTGGCTGTGGGCGGCAAGTGTTGCATTGTCTGACCAGCATAGCTTTGTGAGCTCTGGGGCACTTCAGCTGTTTGTGGAGCTGAGCTCTAGGGTGACTATGCAGAGTTGTTTTCAGGCCCCTGCCTGAGGTAGGAGGTGTACTCTCTTGGTCTGATGCATAGTTCTGACTTGACAAAGGTCTTAGTCAGCACCCGAGTTGCCACGTTTCTCGCCCAAAAACGACGCGTAGCCGTAGACTGGGAGTGAGTGAGATAGGCTGGTGTGGTATTCCTGGCTCCAGCTAGGATCTCACTGTGTCTCTACCTCAGGCTCTTCGAGCGAGGGAGAAAAGGCTGGTGTGGTATTCCTGGCTCCAGCTAGGATCTCACTGTGTCTCTACCTCAAGCTCTTAGAGTGACACAACTTATACTCACCCAATAACCTTGTGTCACCGTAGACTGGGAGCGAGGGAGATAGCCTTGTGTGGTATTGCTAGCTCCTGCTAGGATCTCACTGTGTCTCTTTCCTCCAGCTCCTTTAGCTTTTGAGTCCAGGCATCTGAGAGTCTACATATGGATGGGATGGACACATTCACCCACTGTCAAAGGTATTGCAGCACTCATTATGCCTTTCGGGGGAGGAATACCTCTAGGTCTTATCTCTGTGGTCCAGGGATCTTAGAGCGCCAGTTGTAAGAGGCAAACGAAGCTTGTCCAATTCAAGGTTCGGTTGGAAGAGGTGGCTGAGCCTTCCCAAATCCAAGTGTGTCTGTGGCCGTACCCAATACCCCTAAAGGTAGAGGAAGCTCTTCTTGTTCCAGGAAAATTTGACTCAATGATGGAGGGACGTATGGTTTACCCAGTCCAAGATGTCTGGCAGCACTAATCAATCCGCATGGGCTGAGAGGTCCTCCTTGATCTATGAAATCTGGCCCATGGATCTCATAGTGCGGATGGCTGGCCAGACCTCAGACTATCTCTCAGTGTCCTTCCTGGAAAGTCCATGGAAAAACGGGCGGAGTCACCTCGGGAGACATTCCCTCTTTAGTCAAGTCTGTCCGTCTCTGAAGCATGACGTAGGTTGAGTGCTGTCCCTGTTGAAGGGGTTTGCCTTGACTTGGTTTGTTTGCTTAACGCCCAGCCGACCACGAAGCGCCATATCAGGGCGGTTCTTGACTTGGTCCAAGGATGATAACCATGAGGTTTTGTAGCCTAAGGACTGCCTGACCCTGGGGTAGGTTGTCTTCCAAAAGCTGCTGATCATCTCAGGGGCACCTGCCCAGTGATCTTAAACGGCTCATCCCTTCTCTAGGACGTCTACTGTCGTCTCTCCTGTTGATGCTTCTGCCAGAGTTGTTACCATTATCAGTCGAGATGTGACCTGTTACAGGTGTCGGACATCCTCTGTTGAGTGTCGACTGTACAATCTGACATTTCTATCATCATCCCCTGGCTGATGCGGGTGTCAGATGACATTCAGGAAGAAGGGGCAACTCTTACAAGTTGTTACGCTGAGTCCGTCCACAGGTCATGAAAGCATACTGTACTTGACGATCTCAGAGCACTTCTTCCCCCGTCTCTGCGTTATCTCCAACAGCTCCCCGCCTTGTGATGTAGCCTGAACATGCTCACCCGTGTTGCCCGACGCTTGTATGGCAAGATTCTGTTACCCTGTTGAACAAGCTCCACTCCAAGTGTGAGTGATCTTCAGAGTCGTTTCCTCAGGCAAATGTCTTGAGACACTTTGATTCCTCTTATCTTGGTACGCAGTGTCTGTCTTGTAGCTGTGTATCCGAAGGAGACATCTAGAGACCTCAAGAGCTTGCAGTATGCATGGAAACTGATGTGACTACTATACCCTGTTCAGTTGTCCACCGCTGTTTGACTGGTGATCTGTATGCAGATTGCAGGTGCCATCTTGTTACTGGTAGGGCGGCTCCCCTGTGTGAAGGTTGTAGCCTCTAACCATTAGCTCTCCATTCCAGGTGATGAAGATAACTAGGAGGCTCTAGGCATTCTCCTCACACTCCCAGACTTCTGTGTAGCCGGGCACTGCTGAATATGGTCAGGCGTGAAGTGTTGGTCTAGTTCCAAGAGCGTTAAACATTAGGTCTTCCTCAGTCCGTCAGGAGGTGGTAGACAGGCAATGGGGGGCGGGAGCTGTCCTTCCGGTGCTGAAGCATCGCTACAGGCAGTTTGCAGCACTGAATACTGGTAGTCAAAATGCATGAAGCCACCATCATGATGGGGAACCCTGGCAAAGATAGTGGTGGGAGGGGCCCAGTCCTGTCAACAGCCGTGTTTCGGGGTCACCTCAAGGGAGAGGTTGCAGACGAGGCTGTAGCTACCTCAGGGAGATTCTACTCATGTTACGCCCAGTGGACGTCTTGCCTGACAGCTGGAGGGTCTGTCATAAGCTGTCGCAACGATCCTGGGAGTTATCAGGGCGAAAAGGAAGCCTGTCTCTTCCTGTGCTTACTGGAGGTATTCCCCCAGAGCGCCCGACATTGTCTGTTTGGTAATGTCTACGTATATATAAATACATGTCAATATGACTTAATTCCCCCTCGTACTGATAACGGCATGGATGTGCCAAGAGTTTATCCAGTACCTTTCTCATGAGAGTAGCCGCTCTGTCTAGGAGGCATAGTTAATTGTGTGTTGTAACAACATCCGTTTAGCAAATATGTTATATTTTCCATAATATGAAATGATAAACATTGTATTCCTTGTATGAACCTGACTAGAGCCAGTGTTATTTAAGGGCGGCCTCTTATTGTTAGGTCCTGTTGTCTACTTCTGAGAACCTAGTCGTAGGATTAGGTGACAACAGTAGAGATGTGGCCTTGTTAAAGGTCAAAGGCTTAGGTTTTGCCTACGAACCAGGAATAAGTAGAGGCATGACAACATTATAGGAAGCTCCCCTGTGAGTATTATTCAGAGCCTTGCTCGATCTTGCATGTTGTGAAAACTCAGCTGAGTGTAATACTCATGTGTTAACAACCAAGTTTATTCATGCCCCTAAGGCATGGTTTCAACTGTATATTATTCATAACATGTCATTCAAGTGTAATGTACATCAATTGTGCACTGGAACAGAACATAAGTATATATGTGTGCCTGTTCTAATTGAATTTGAAGAGCTGTCTCCTGGCACTGTGGTATCAACAGATTTTAGCTGAGTGTAAATCTCAAAGTGTAAACACTTGAGTTTATCCATAAGTTAAATCTTTTACCACTCAGATAGCTGATTTAAACACTCCATGAAAATGGAATTTGTAACATCAACTGACTTCTTTGATACCCTTTGCCAAGAAAAAAGGATTATATCCCAATAAAGATGTCCCATCTGTGTTTGCATACACTTTAATTCTTCCTTGTCAATTTAAAAAAAATTTTTTTTTTTTTTTTTTTTTATTTTTTTTTAAATATATATTTATATATATATAATGTGTATGTATGCACGCATACAAGTTTACAAGTTAATCAAGTTAAGTTGGCAAGGAAAGTATTCTTTATCCAATTTGAAGAAGTACCACCACGTGGTCTCTGTGAGTCCACCATGATCATCTGATAAAAATACCAAAACCATAATCTGCCAACCGCAGAAAACATCGTTTCCCAGAAACATAGGAGAGAGAATTACTTGCCTTTCTCTGAGAGTAAAGGAAGTTCCCTCCGTAATATTCCCGGAGGCGCATATCTCAATCTCAGTGTTTGGTTTTCTTTCCAAGCGGGCGAGGTTTGTTGTTGTTATTCTTCGACACAACCCGCTTTCAGTTCTATCAGCGTTCAAGCGTACTGCGGTCCGTATCTACGCTGCCCGCAAAAGTCATCGCAGTTTGTAATGACAGAAGTATTCATACGCCGTATGTAACCTTCGCGGGCGCTCGGTACTTTGTACGCCTAAAAATTCGGATCAGAAATGCGCTTCCGGTCGGGATAACGCGCATGGTAAACCTCGCTGTAGTCGATAAAAAGCTGTTAAAACGCAAAAAACTTCCGGGTAATTTCGAAGTTGAAGGTCTTGTTCGTATTCCTACATTGATGTGTAGGGTGACCTGCCGTTGCTTTCCATTGAAAGCGGCAAGGTAAGTTATCGTTCGCGGAGTTCTATTGCGCCAATGAAACCGGTCCAACCGCTGTAAATATCTGTTCGACATTCGTAACGACTGAGTAAAGAATAGTTGTCGTTCAATTGCATGTTCACTAGTTAAAAAAGACAAGTAACGGAGCCTGTTAGGCTCTGTGTGTCAACAAGGTATCATTGATGATTGAAGTACCTTCTAGTTCTACTTATGACCAAGTAACTTTGTTACATTTTTAAGCCGTTTCACTTTCATTTTCACGGTTCGTTACGTTGTTCAACGTGATGAATCATTAAATGTATACGGGCGTAGTAATCGCCCTTAAAAAGGAAAGCCCAAACCGTGATTGAAGGTGAATGTTGTAGTTCCTGTGAAGGAAGTCTTCTTAGACGGGAAAGGTCTAAATACACGTCTAGCTCCCCGTAGCAAGAAATTGAAACTGGGGATTATGGGCATTGGCACATGCGCAGAGAGGTACTACCGACAAAGGGAGACTACTCTCCTAAATGGTATACCGACGGAAATCTAGAGTTAGCGACCTTGTTTACAGTCTAGTACTGGTAACATAGGACGCTTCTCAGTCTAGCACTCGTAAGTAAGGTAACTCCTATTAGTTAAATTGAGGTGATGTATTCGAAAGAAATATTACATCTCACACAGCATCACTGCAGAGCGCCTAGAACTGTACCCACGGAATATGCGCGATATAAGACTCATTGATTGTAAAAGGATAATGATCGATGAATGATTTGTCAACAAAAAGGGGTAGCATGCTTCAGTTTCAACAACTTATTCAAGTTTACTGCAGGTCAGCCCATGGACAACTTTTGGGACTTTGCAAAACATTTCCTCTGTAACCTAAAAAGTAAAGCTGGTCAGAGCCTCAAATGGAACACTGATCCTACCTTATCGATGGCACTGATGTAGTCATTGTATCGTGGTGTTCCCTTCACAAACTCTGAACTCTTCAGGGGGAAGTTGTCGGCCACAAATCTGTCAAGACTATCCCTGCAGGGAAAAAAAACCCATTGCTTTTCAAAGGATCAACTTGATCCCAATCAAACAACAAAAATACATAAGAGCTCAGAACATGAAAGATTGTGCGATTTCTGTGGAACCAGCCTCCTATCACAGTTTGTAATAACATGCACTAAATGTAGAATGAACCCTCATCCATTTCATCTATATTTAATGATACTGTACAGCATTTATATTTAATGACAAAAGTAATCATTTATCCTATCGGTACAGTCGCCACAAGTCTACTACGCTAGTGACTCCAAATAGTTTAGCTTTTCAAAATAACACGGAACACATCATCCCTGAAAGCACAATTATAAATGGGAGCCCTGGGAAGGGGAGAAAAAAATAAACCTGAAATTGGTACCTCTCTTCGCAGAAACTTACATACAGAGAACTATTGAGAAAGTTAAAAAGGTATAATAAGTGTGCAGAGAAAAAGACAGAATGCGTATGTAGCCCCCACTCACTTGAGTTTTGCATCGTGCGGTTTGGGCAATGCAGCAAAGAAGGGCAGAAGGTCCAGCACACGATTCTGTAAAATAGCAAACTACCGTATTTGACGGACTACAAGCCGCGACTTTTTTCCCAAAAAATCCCATTGCGGCTTATAAAAAGATGTGGCTATAACGTTACCTAAACTTGAATAGCATTCACCTAATGAAACAAACTCACCTAAACTTGAATACCATTCACCTAATGAACTAAACTGCCATTAAGGAGACCATCAAATCACTCAACGCCGTGCTAGCGATTATTCCGGGCGAGACTACCAAGTTCCTACAACCCCTCGACATCACAGTGAACCGTTCCTTCAAAACATACATGCGCCTACTGTGGGAGCAATGGATGTCGGAGGGATCGCACTCATTCACCAACACTGGGCGAATGCGGCGAGCTACGATTTCAAGTGTTTGTCAATGGGTCGTGGATGCGTGGCAACGTGTCCCCACACAAGTGATCATCAACGGATTTCGGAGTGCAGAGATCATCGCAGCACCTACAGCAGACGACACGAGCGGGACCGATTCAAGCTCCGATGATGACTTCACCCCCTCGGCCTCGACTTCGACTTCTTCAGTTCTGGATGAAGCGATCATGTCGCTGTTTGTGTCCGACAGCGAGGAAAGTGACTTTTCTGGCTTCTCCGCAGCAGAATCTGATGGTTCCGACCAGGCTGACGGAACGGTAGACACCTTTGTACATGTGTGTGTTGGTTACAAATTATAAATTTTAATAATAAATTTTAATTTGATTATATACTTACCCAACTCACATAAATGCAATTCAGTCTAGTGCTAGGACGCTGAATCGTCACCTTGGTAACAAGGGGAGGTAACCCTAAAAAAAGAGCGACCTTGACCCTTTAATATAACGAAGTCTCGCGTGACTTCCTGACCTTGCCGCCATCTTTGAATCATACTCATACGATCGAAAGCGAACAGAAAAACCCCTCTTTTTTTTAGGAAACCACAAAACCCTCAAAAGCGGGGCAGGTGGGAGGGTATTCACTATGTGAGTTGGGTAAGTATATAATCAAATTAAAATTTATTATTAAAATTTATAATTAAATTACATTCTTATCCCAACTCACATAAATGCAGATTGCTAATAAAGGCGGTGGGCTGCTCAATCTATAAGCTAGGCAAAAAAATATACCCAGCTGCAACCATTGCTTGAAGCGCGTTAGAACCGTAACGCCGCGCGCTGCAAAAGCCACGCAGGTAAAGGATGATAGAGAGCTCCTACGATATCCAGTAGAAGAAGTCAAGGACCTCGGGATATCCTACTAATTTGAACACCAACGTAGATAAGAACCTGTCTACCCTTGTGATCAAAAACGATAAGAGTAGTTTTGCTTATGAACCTTTAAACCTCCTGTAAAGGACAGGAAGGAGCATAATGAGATAACTGATCAGATTCATAACAATGGATCGCCTATGGCAAGAATCTTAGAAAGAGGAAAACTATAAAAACCATCAGAGATGGTTGTCCTAGTTGTTGATGCCTGACAAAAAGTCTGGACAGAAACAGAGTGAGGTAGAGAGCCTCTATTGAAACCTACATAACACTGTAAGCCAAAGAGTGTGTGAATCTCGCTACCTCTGTGCGCTGCAGCTAGGAGAAAAGGAAGAACGTTTCACGTAATGTTTATGAAGGCTAGCAGAATGCAGCGGTTCAAAACATGTGGAGCATTAAAACTCCGAAACCAAAAGACCCAGACTTGTCTTGAAGTGGTCTTTTGTATTGAACCCTATCCAGTATATGGTCTCTCTGAGAAAAGAGACCTGTCATCTTATAATGCGAGCTAAACAAGTCACACTGACAAGATTAGGGAGAAGCATAGCCTAATTCACGTAAGGCACAGAAATAGGCCCATGTTCTAACAAACCGTCTGGACAGAGCTCAAAAGAGAATAGTCCAAGATACAAAATACACTCCCCCCCCCCCTTTTCCTTCACCTTACTGCCTTATCTCAAAAGGCTAACAAGTGAGGAGGAAGGACCCGTTTGCGGGAGTGTGACAGAATGCCACTGATCCTTTCAAATAAAAGGATGAAGCTCTGATAGGAAAACAAGCCCAGAGAAGACAACCATTGTCCTCGATGGCTAAGGGAGTGGTGTCAGAGAGAGCAAAGTACCCATCTCCCTACCCCGTGGCTTGAAATAAAGAGGGCGAACTTCTGTTAACCGGAAAAGAATGCCTCGCGGGAGCAAAGCGCCACTGAGTTCGAGTGTGAGTAAACAGCAGTACAATAGCTGAAGCCATAAGGCCACAGCTTGAAAGTTAGAAAGAATGCCTGAAAGGCCCATATTCAAAAACGGTCACCCGTCCCAGTAGCAACCGAGACCGATGACGCTTAACCTCGGTGGTCAGAACGAGACCGAATTGCGGCCTTTGCTGAAAAACGAAAAAGACTTAGCCGAGGCTACAAAGATGAGGGTAAATTTTCCCTATTGCAAAATCAGGAGTGAAACGTAAGGAGTATTGAAAACCTGATTGCATGCTAGTACTATGATAGCCCAGCCCGCAATTGGGAAAAGCACGCGAGGGTATCAGTAACCCGATACGCTCTTAGACTAAGCTCCCATCCCGAGAGAGGGTGCGTGGGCGTCTTCAAATTTCAGTTTCCCGATGACCGTAACATTAGAGGCATTGCATGAAGTCAGTTCAAAAAACCTTGAGAAAATAATCTCAAAGTAAGAGAACTGGCCTAGGGATAGAATACGGCTTCCGTATAAAACCAAGGTTTCCTTAACTGGAAAATCAAGTACTAGAAACCTAAAGTTGGGAAAAATCGCTGAGGGGAAGGTAAGCTGTACCCTCCCTCTGCCCTTTGAGCGAAATTGGCTCAGCCTAAATTGACGCTTAGAAAGCGTGCAGAAAGACCTGAGAAAGTACCCAAAGCTGAATCCCTGAAATGAAAAACCAAGATTCAACCTTCGGATAAACAGAGGGGAAGGCGCGGTAAAACCGGGCGCCTGTATGCCATACTGTGACACGTGTGACGTCACTTCGACGGCCTAGCCGAGAAGGCTAAAGAATCTAACAGGGCGAACAAATGCGTACCATTCTGCGATGTAGGAGAAAACTCCTAGCACATTGCAAATTTAAGAAAAATCCAGGGGCCGTCGCAGTGAAGGCTACAACGAGAGTGTAGCCTGTTAACTCGCGGGAGAAAGCCCTGCAAGGCGTAATGCCAAAGAAGAAACACTGACCTCAAGGAATGTGATTCTATTCATTGCTGGCAAAACATAAACAACAAGTCACCGTCTTTTGCGTGTGGGAGAAAAACCACCCCAATGCTCAAGACTTCTGTGCCAAACCTAAGTTTAGCCACATGATGATGATTAAGTTCTTTCCGTAACCTCTCAGAAAGAAAAGCTGAAACTAAGGAATTTCTGCGAGTCCTTTGTGCTGCGCAGCGAAAGTCGCCTCAAGAGGTAGGCTTAGCCGGAAAAGACTCGACTGAGAGGCTACGAACAGTAGCTCAGCGAGCCTAATAGAGATTTTGAGTCAGAATGTGAGCCAAAAATTTGGACATGTTCTGGCGATTTGTCGGAACCCAAAGCTTATGACTCTAAAGAGAAAGCGCGATTCCGTAAACCGTAAAAGCCGAGATTGTTTTAACAGCTTGCCTTGTTTTTCCGCCACTGAGGCGAAAAATTAGCGGCCTTAGCAGCTTCACTCGAGAAGGTGAAAAATAAGAGATATGCCGCACCATAGATGGGCGTACCTACCACAAAGCTGCCTAAGGCAGAGGGTCTAACCCTAAGTGTGTTTGCTTAGCTTTGTTACCTTGCCTAAATGAGGCAAAAGTGGCAAGCCGAAGCAGTTCACGGCTCCTCCCAGAAGATGGGGAGGAAAGCACCGTAGCATAAACGTGCGAACACTCCCCTGATGAGCCACAAAAACAAAGAGCGGAGTAGATCCGCCTCTTACTTGTAACCTGAGCCAAGCGATGGCTGACCAGACAAGCAAACCTCTGAAAAGGAAAAGATTAAAGTGACTCAAAAGTGACTCTAAATCTTAAATCCTAGAGGGAAAGGAGAACCTGCCGCGTGCACGGAATGTGCAAATAAAAGCGCTGGGAGGCTCCGCTGCTCAGTAGACTTTAGTCAAAGCGGCTAGAAGCGTCATAACTTCCATCTCCCGTGCGTCACGACAAAACTCGAAGTTGACAAGCGCAGAGAAGATAAACACGAGAAAAAAACTTTGCAAAGTTTTCGAACTCGAAAAGATCAGGTGCTTATTCCCTCAGAGCAAGAGAGAGGACTCAGTATAACGTACTGTTCTACTGTAGCCGTCTTCTCTAACAGACAAGCGACGTCTTTCTCTACCACATCGCCATCAAACTTGAATGAGTCCAATGACAACGCGATAGATCTCGACAGAGATCTCTGCAAGGACTCAGAGAGAGACAAAAACTCAAGCAAGCGTAAGCCAGTCTCCTCCAAAGACAAAAGAGAATTCTCCGTAAACGGGAATACTCTGTCTCTGCTGTATCCATCTTGCCGACTGCAAGCTCCGGTGTGACCGGAACGAGGCAAGGCAAACAAGTCAATCAACCTGACTGAGATATGCGGCAGTGTAAACTTCTTAGCCAAACCAGCAGGCAAAGCTGAGGCTAAACACGAAGAAGCAAGGTAAGGCTGAGCTGAAACAGGAGCCAGACCAAGAGCTGTTAACAGCAGTACAGCGTGAAACGCACCGCCATGCTGAACAGTAGCTAGTAGCTTAGAAAGCTCAAACGCTACCAACGGGGATTCCCGAAAACGGAACTGCTGCTTCTCAGAACAGAAACGGAAATCCCCGAAAGCGGAAGGAGGTTGTGCAAACAAACCAACAGATGTTGCAACACCCTCCTCGAAATACCGCGAAGCCACTTCCGCTGCCAAAGCCATTGCTTGCGGAAGTTTAAGCGGCATCCGGAAGTCAGAATCTTCATCTTCCTGAACGGAAGCACCGAAATCCGACTCAAAGTCCCGCACATCCGTGCAACCAGGCAACACACTTCCGCCCTGACTATAGTCAGGCGAAGCGTTGCCCGGAAGAGACGACACGCGAGGGATGCGATACCCACGCAGTGTGTCCCTAGGGACTGCTTCCGCCCTGGCGGACGGAAGCGGGGAATGCTGCTACGCCGCACCTACCGAACGCAATGCGGTGGTGACAACGAACGCAGTGTGTCCCTAGGGACTGCTTCCGCCCTGACGGACGGAAGCGGGGAATGCTGCGACGCCGCACCTACCGATCGCCATGCGGTGGTGACAACGAACGCAAGTCCCCTGTTCGGTGAGACCGAACACGTATCTGGGCTCACCCCCTGTGCTATCCGCTCGAGCTTACGGAGCGGCATCACACTGGGATGGCTTTCACTCACGGCGCGGCGTACCGGCGTGGCTACTTGCTCCAGTATACGATCTTCGCTTTGGCCGGAGAACCCGGCTACTAACGAAGAATAAATACCTTGATCGTTAACAGGCCGACCACCAGAAGAGGCCTGAGAACGCAGAAGAGAAAAACCGTCGCTGCCATCAAAAGACGCATGCACGTCAGCGGACGTGACTGTGGCCAAAGGAGGAACACGCACCCTGCCCAGGGAACGGGAATCCCCGACACCAGGAGGAAAAGACAGCAGTACTGCCTTGGTCGACGAAAATACTGCTGAAAGTGCTGAAATCTGGGAGCTCAGAGAGCGCAAAAAGGCACAAACACCTAGCTAAATCACCAACAGAGCTAGAACCTGAAGCAACTGTAATTGATTCTAAGACAATTTTGGCATGGGTAAAAAACAGGCATGTCAACAGTAGCTCATTGAGCGCAAAAACACAGAAACATCTTGCTTATCACTAACAGAGCTAGAACCTGAAGCGACTGTAATTGATTCCAAAGGCAATTTGGCATGGAAAATTCAGGCATGTCAATAATAAAATCGAAAGAAGATTTGACAAGAGATCTGAGACGATAATCACAGCAAAACTCGCACAGGCTTTCGATTTACGGGGAGGCTTATTTGACAGGAGAAGGCTCCGCCACTGGCTTAGAGTTTCCTTTTACCACTAACCGACATGGTGGGTGAAAAGTGTAAACAACAGCTAAGCGCTGGCAAAACCTAAGTCAAACTATCAATGAAAATATCAAAATAGCTCACCCCAAACACACGTAGAGAGCAGAGGAACGTGCACGAGTACCAAGGTGTGGGTCTGACACAAGCAGCATCAGACAAAAACGGCTGAAAAGCCGGAGCGAAAACGAACACGTCCGTGTCCACTGAGCGCTGAAGAGAGTATGAGTATGATTCAAAGATGGCGGCAAGGTCAGGAAGTCACGCGAGACTTCGTTATATTAAAGGGTCAAGGTCGCTCTTTTTTTAGGGTTACCTCCCCTTGTTACCAAGGTGACGATTCAGCGTCCTAGCACTAGACTGAAGTAAATTGCATTTATGTGAGTTGGGATAAGAATGTAATTTAATTGTGTGTGTGATATTATTCTTCAAACTTTTTCACTTTTCTTCTTTGTTTAACTTGTTTATTCTTGGAACCGATTTTGCCAAATACCGTACTTTCGTTTGCCGGGTTGTTTTGATTGATTGACACGATCTGATTATATTTTTTTCGACAGCGGCTAATGTAGTGACGCGGCCTATACGTGGCTCGTCCCAATTTTTTTTTTAAAAGACGGGGGTGCGGCTTATAAAACGGTGCATCTTGTAATCCGTCAAATACGGTACATGTACAACACTGACTTAGAGTTCACATTACACAAACCTTCTGTTACACCTCTGCAAGTTATTCTGTATTCAGAAGTAAGGGTTTCCTTCTGCTATAATCATCTCCAAACAACTATGTTTCCCAAGTATCTGTATACAGAAAGGCACGTGTCACACAATCCATTGCTGTAATTCGATGGTACTGTGGAACCCCCCTTTTAGGACCTCAACAAATCTGAAAAAAATCAGGTCTTAAAAAGGAGGGAGTCTTAAAATGGGGGTAAATTTACTGAGGTTATGAACAGAAAGTCTGAGAAAACAAGGTCTTAAAAAGAAGGGAGTCTTAGATTGGGAGGTCTTAAAAGGGGGGTTCCACTGTAATAGATTTTCAGTAAAATTTTCGAAGAGAAATGTTTTGACTTCTCAGCTAATCTGCATCAACTATTTTCCGTACAAAATTGCTTTGCCATGCCTCTCGGTAAACACTACGAGCGTGTTGTAATTATACAAAAGGCAACTGTGTTGTTTTGTTTGCAAGGAGAAGTGAGCGTACCTTGAAGTTTGTTTGTTTGTTTGTTTTGCTTAACGCCCAGCCGACCACGAAGGGCCATATCAGGGCGGTGCTGCTTTGACATTTAACGTGCGCCACACACAAGACAGAAGTCGCAGCACAGGCTTCATGTCTCACCCAGTCACATTATTCTGACACCGGACCAACCAGTCCTAGCACTAACCCCATAATGCCAGACGCCAGGCATTAGATTGCCAATTTTAAAGTCTTAGGTATGACCCGGCCGGGGTTCGAACCCACGACCTCCCGATCACGGGGCGGACGCCTTACCACTAGGCCAACCGTGCCGGTCGTACCTTGAAGGCCAGGTTTGTCTTGCGGTCAGTAAGAAGAGCTTGGTACATGGACAGGACTTGAGCACAGTGAGGCTTGTCTGGGTTCAACACAACCTGAGGAAACAAAACATAGCAACTGTGCAAAAAAATCTAATATCATACAAATACCAACACACTGAATAGATAATGAAATTCAAACTGCCAATACATGTTCTGTTTATTCTTCACTGGATCCTACACGTGTGTGTGTGTCTGTGTATGTATGGTTGTGTGAGAGTGCATGCTTGGGTGTGTGTGCATGTGCACATGCTTGGGTGTGAGGGTGTGTGTGTGTGTGTGTGTGTGTGTGTGTGTGTGTGTGTGTGTGTGTGTGTGTGTGTGTGTGTGTGTGTGTGTGTGTGAATGTGTGTGCGCGCGTGCGTGTATGTGTGCCTGTGCATGTGTGCGTGTGTCCGTGTGTGCATGCATGCATGTGGTGCACGTGCGTTCATGCCTCCGTTTGTCTCTTTGTATGTGAATGCATGCGTATGTGCATGTGTGTTGACCTTGCTGTCGACCAGCAGCAGCTTGGTCAGTAGCAGCACGGCCAGTCCCTGTGTGTCTCCACTGGACCCTGCTGACCACCACTCCTCCACCTGACCCCAGCTGGTCAGCAGCTCCTGCACTATCTTCTCTCCTTGTCTGAAACAAACAACTTGACCAAGTGAGCTTTGGGTACTGTTTTACTCTTTTGATTGTTGTTATATAACACTTCACTCCATCAACACCCACCAGAACAAGAATTTATTCCGCCATATAGCATAAAAGCCATTGGTATTTGTCCTTGCAGATAACACAGAAGCAAAGGCATAATGACCATCGCTGGTAATGTTTATTGCCACAAAATTAATAATAATGCCTATTCATAATTCATCTCTCTCTCTCACTCTCTCATGTGTACAGTTTCAATGTAGTCTTCACAACCAGTGATAAATCTTATTCACAAAAATAAATTACGGTGTAATCCCCCTTTTATGCCCCCCCCTTCCCCCCCATCCCTCTCTTCCGATTTAATACCTCCCCTCTTTGAAGACTCTTTCTCAGAATTTTTTTTTATCATAGCCTTGATAAGATTCTCTCCATTTAAAAAAAATCCCTGCATCAAAAACAATAAAAAAAAATCCCTGCATCAAAAACAATAAAAAAAATCCCTGCATCAAAAACAACAAAAAATCCCTGCATCAAAAACAACAAAAAAATCCCTGCATCAAAAACAACAAAAAATCCTTGCATCAAAAACAACAAAAAATCCCTGCATCAAAAACAATAAAAAATCCCTGCATCAAAAACAATTAAAAAAATCCCTGCATCAAAATATCCTTGCATCAAAAACAACAAAAAATCCCTGCATCAAAAACAACAAAAAATCCCTGCATCAAAAACAACAAAAAATCCCTGCATCAAAAACAACAAAAAATCCCTGCATCAAAAACAACAAAAAATCCCTGCATCAAAAACAATAAAAAATCCCTGCATCAAAAACAATAAAAAATCCCTGCATCAAAAACAATAAAATAATCCCTCTCTTCTGGGACCTTATTCTCTCAGATTTGTGGCAGTTTTAAAACGAGGGGTGGGGGTGTGACACTGCACTCACTTTTTCCGCAGAGATCTGTCTCGAGCCACATGGTCAAGCATGGCCACAAGGACGCTGCAGACACGGTGCGAGTGTTTCCCAGCATGCCTCATCATCATGGCCACAGTGTCCGTGTCGACAGCTATCTGTGCAGCAATGTTGGGTTTGAAGAGCGTGAAGAAATAGTCGCCCAGCATGTGGCGCGTCCCTTGGGCCAGTCCGTGTACCGGGGTCGTGTCCAGTAAACTCTCCACCACAACTTTGCCCTGTGGATCATACGTAATTTGTATTTGTGACCAAAATATGACATTTTACATAGATCGAGACAGAGTTCCTCCAAGACTGTGTCAAATGACGTATTTTGGTCAAAAATACAAAAAAACTTAATATAACGATTGATTCCTGATTTTTGTCACAAGCACACTTACTGGCAGCTGGAGCTGAAAGGCAAAGTCGAGAAGACAGGCGGCCAGTTTCTGTGCTGCTGGATTGAGAGTCTGAACCGTCAGCTTCTCGCCATCTTGCTTCACTATACCCTGTAGAGACACACAGACAGTCATGTACAAAGAACATGCTTCACTATACCCTGTAGAGACACACAGAGAACAACATTCAACACCTCCACACACACCTTCCCCCCCCCCCCCCAAAAAAAAAGAGGAAGTTGAGGTGCAAATCTGCATGCTTTAGGCTTCACCAGTAGGGTTCATGTGTACAAAGCACTCTTTCTTTCTTTCTTTCTTTATTTGGTGTTTAACGTCGTTTTCAACCACGAAGGTTATATCGCGACGGGGAAAGGGGGGGGGGGGGGGGGGGGGGGGGGAGGGAGGGAGATGGGATAGAGCCACTTGTTAATTGTTTCTTGTTCACAAAAGCACTAATCAAAAAATTGCTCCAGGGGCTTGCAACGTAGTACAATATTACCTTACTGGGAGAATGCAAGTTTCCAGTACAAAGGACTTAACATTTCTTACATACTGCTTGATTAAAATCTTTACAAACATTGACTATATTCTATACAAGAAACACTTAACAAGGGTAAAAGGAGAAACAGAATCCGTTAGTCGCCTCTTACGACATGCTGGGGAGCATCGGGTAAATTCTTCCCCCTAACCCGCGGGGGGTTACAAAGCACTCAAACTAAATGCAAAGCAAACTTCTGCAATTATAAGATGCATTTGTACTTCTTTGCATCACCTGTTTCCTGCATTTTATAGTTCACTTTAACTTTGCAAACAGCTCTGAATGTAGCCTTCCACACTCCTCTACTTGCTCTGTTCCAGTATAATGTTACATGGTCATGAATGCACTGGACATATGGAATATTTCTGAAGAACCTTCACTTGTTAATGCAATTGAAGCTTTCACACACTCCCAAAGAGATCTCTGTCCATCTTTGGGTCCCTTGCTCACAACAACCATGGGCAGATTAAATTATCTAAACTGTACGTTGCAACTGTGTTTGTCAGTACTGTATGAAAAACATGGAAGTTTTACGATCAAAGCCTGCTTTACAATAAAAACCCATTTAAAGACACCCCGATTTAAGACCTCTATCTTTTGAAGACCTGGCTTTTTCAGATTTCCTGTCCATTACCTCTGTAAATTTACCTCCATTTCAAGACTGCATTTTAAAATCCGATTTTCTCAGAATGTTGGAGGCCTTTAAAGAGGGGTTCCACTGTACCTTGAAGACGCTGTCGAAGAGACGTGTGGCCATGTTGGGCGCCTGTGCAGTCTTGCCGACAGCAGGCATGAGCAGTCCCACAGAATGCAGCTGTCTATAGCCCTCCACTGTCTGCTGTAGCTGGGTGTAGTCTGTCGTCATGGATACAAGACTGATGGGCAGCTGGCCAAACACATCCCTGACACACAAGAAAACAACAGCTAACAGTAAGTTGTTGACCGCTTCAACAATAAACAAACCATTATGTGTAACCTTGTAGCAAAATCAACATCCCATTTCAATAAAACTTGGTTTATCTTACATACGTGAGAGAGACACCCGTGAGATAATAATCGTTCAAATCACACGTGTGTATATCACGTAAATGAGGTCATGTCAAGCAAGTCTGGCAGGGACCTGTTTTTCCACTGCTTATGATGCCAAAGTCACCGAGACAAACGTCATTATAGAAAAAAAAATTGCGCTCGCTAATTACCCTCGATGAATCTTTAGAACTAACACATCACGCCACACTTTCAGAGTGACATTTCTTTGCTTTGACGTAATAGATTGCACGAGGTTTTAGAAGAGATCGAGGTTCCAAAACAAGCGTCTTCAATTTAGCTGCCTCGACTGCAGGGCTTTTTCAGTAAAAGACACGTAAGTACTGTATGTAGGATAAACTGTAAGGCTTCTTTTTAAGCCTACTGTCTATATGATACTTACCGAGACAGTACTATTCTTGCACATTATCTATTATAGGCCGAAAAAATTGGACAAAACGCTGAGTGGGTACAATTATCTCCCATAACCATGCGCCACCGTGGATCCCAAGCACTGTCCGAGTGCTTCCCCCTTACAGGATGTAGGTGGCGCGTCCTCTTTCTTTATGAGCTGCAGACCCTCAAAAAGCCCATAACATATCAAGAGGGGAGGCGGGAGGGAAACTCTAATAGTACTGTCTCGGTAAGTATCATATAGACAGTAGGCTTAAAAAGAAGCCTTACAGTCAATATAACACTTACCTCGACAGTACTATTCTTGCACAGAATACCAGAGTGGTGTGAGGGTGATATGTAGAGTATTAAACTCCTTAATCAAAATCACTTAAATCCAAGGATTAAGATACCCAGGCAATTTTCGAACAGTACTACCGTAAAAGAAAATATACCCAAGAAACATACCTTAGACTGACGTGACCATGCTGGCAACCACTGCTGTGTGGTGAACTCAATGTCAAAGTCCAGGCCACTCAAAGCTTGAATACCACTGAGTCTACGGCAAGTGGCTAAAGCGATGAGGAACAATTAGTCTTAAAAATCAGCAACTTGATACTGATGCCTGCCAGGGGTTCAAACTCATTGCTACGCAGGAGTTTGAGGACCAGAAAGACATCCCCCTTGGGAAATGAAACCCGAGGTTTAGACACCGCTGCATTGCTAATACCCGAAAGGACATTAGCGATGAGGGAGGACCTGATCAAGTGTTCAGATCTGCGACCAGTAGCGGCCGCAATCGTGGAAGCGATGGCAGATCTGTATCCAAGAAGAGTCTTAGAAGAAAGACTCTTCTTTTGATACACTTCCACCAGGAAGTTGGCCAAGTCCTGTGTTGAGGGATAAAGCGGCTTTATCCCCTTGGACAAGGCGAAGGTGGCCCAAGCTCTCCAGCGTAAGTCGTAGAGCTGATTAGTTGATCGCCTCTTAGCGTTCAAGGAAAACTCTACTGAACTCTTGTGCAATCCTAGTGCAAGCAGTTTGGAGCGCACAAGAGCCATGCGGTCAAGCACAGACTCTCTGGACGTGGATGAGGGAGGCATGATCGAGGCTGGAGCAGACCTCCCCCGTCCAGATCCAGAGGTAGAGGGTCTACGTGGGTGAGACCGCGAAGATCTGGAAACCACGGAGCTGTTGGCCAGTAAGGCGCGACCAAAATCAGTCTTGGTCGTTCCTGCAGATATTTTGCCAGCACCCTCGGAATCAGAGATGTCGGGGGATAGGCGTAAGCATCGAGGAGCCTCCACAAGAGAGTGAATGCGTCCAAGTGGAACGCATTCATGTCTCGAAAGGGGCTGACGTACCTGGGAAGCCGAGCGCTGAATCGAGTTGCGAACCGATCGATCAGAGGACGGTCCCACCTTGCCCACAGACGCTGTAGAACGTTGTGAGCGATGGTCCATTCTGTGGAGAGAACCTGATCGCCCCGACTGAGAATGTCGGCCAGGGCGTTCATTTTCCCCGGAACGAACTGGACTGACATCCGGACCTGATTTGTCTGGCACCAGAGCAGAATCTCCTCCGCCAACAGGGAGAGGGACCGAGAATTGGTGCCCCCCTGGTGGCGAAGGTAAGCTAAGCATGTGGTGTTGTTGTCCCCGTTGAAAATCAGAGGGGCCAAGGACAGGCCGAATGGGAGGGCCCGAAACTCGAACACTGTGCCCTCCCAAACGAACCGGAGCAGATGTCGGTACCCCGGGGCCACCAGGATGTGGAAGTAAGCATCCTGGAGGTCCCAGACATGGCCCAAACGTTTGGCCGGATGACCAACCGGACCGACGAAGGGGTTTCCATCTTGAACTTGCACCTGTGAAGGTACAAGTTCAAGGTGGAGAGGTCCAACACCGGCCTGAACCGGCCGTCCTTTTTGGGGACGGTGAACAGGCGGGAGCAGAACCCCCGAGAAGGCTGAGAAAGGGGGTAGACCGCCTTCTTCTCGACCAACGAGTTCACCTCGTCCTGAAGAGCCTGCCATCTGGCAGGGTCTCGAGGAGGGGGGAACGTCCAGGGTAGAGCGGACAATGGAGGTTGTGACGACAGCGGTAGAGAAAACCCCGACCACACCACCCTCAAGAAAAACTGGTTGGAGACCAGTCTGCCCCACATGCCGCGGGCCCGAAAAAGGGAACCGACGGACGAAAGAGGGGCAACTTGAGGGGGCGTCAACGTAGGGCCGGGACTCACTGAAAATTCTGCTGGCGGGCAGGCGCAGGCTTGCGACCACCCCCCCTGGTGGTGGTGCTTCCCCTTACCTGTCTGAGCACCCTTCGTCTTGCTTGGGAACGCAACAGGCGCCTAAGAGGAGGAAGAAGGAGGCAGTGAAACTGGCTTCTTCTTCTTCTTCTGAGGCTGGGAGCTGGAGGTGACTGTAGCACTTCTCTTACTCCCCGCTGCCGTCGCCGAAGCAGCGAGGCCAACCATCAGAGAATCAGTGTTCCTCTGGCGTGTGGACTCCACCACAGAACGAACAGTGTCCGGATGAAAGAGGGAAGAAGGCTGAGGAAACGTGTTCCTCAGACTCTTCCTCATATCCGGAGGCACTATAGAAGTAGGCAGAAAATGATCACGGAACAGGGCCAATAAAGTGGACCCGTGTTCCAATGGCCAATTCTGCCGCAGACGTCACGCACGATCGCACGGCATGCAAAGCCCGATCCACTCGAACCGTGTCAAGGACCCGAGTGGAATCGGACTCTGCCCGATCGGGAGGGTTCAACAGTGTGGACAGCGTGCTCATCCATGTCAAGGCCTGTGATTGGGCCTCGACTGTGGAAGAAACGGTGGCCTCAAGATTGTGGAACGAAGCAGAGCTCAGTTCCACCTTCTTGACCGAAGGCACCTCCCCAACGAACACATCACCGTCAGCCCCACCCTAAACACTCGAAGTCTGGAAAGGGAGAGTTCGAGAGTCAAAGGGAAAAGGGAGGGACGAAACAGATTGGACACGAGGAAACAGTGGAGGTGCGCCTCCCAAAGGAAAGCATGGCACTGAACCCGCGTCCTCCCGAGGAACATAGGTCGCGTTTGCACGTGAATCTGTACTCCTCAGGCGATGTGCTGCCGCTTCCACCGTGGCACTAAGACTAGGGTGGAACGCGAATTGCCGGCGGACGGATCGTTCATAAAACGAGCCGCCGGCAGACGCGGCGTGAGCCTCCCACGCCCGGGCCGAAGCGGACTCAAAGGACGAGAGGGCGTCTCAGGGAAGGACGTCCTGAAACTGTTCAAACGTCCTTCTAGCTGTGCGAGGACGAGCCTCCTGCCTCTCGTCCTCAGACCCCGGGTCCAGGTCCTGTGTGTCAACACTAGACGACAGACGCTTAAGAGAGGCATCCGTGACGTCAAGACGCCGCGTGATGTCTGTCATGTACTGTTGGAAAGTACGAAGCATAGCTTCGGAAGTTCCATCAGAAACCGGCAAGGGTAGAGGATCAGTGTTAACCTCAGGGCGACCCTGATCCTCCTCCCTATCGTCCTCCGACTCACTCTCCTCTTCACTTCCCGACAACTCCTCAAAAGCAGGAGTGTAGGGAGCTTGAGGGGGAAGAGCCGAAAGCGATGAAGCAGGCTGTGAAGAAACGCCCACAGAAGCAAGAGGCCGCGAAGACCCCTGCCCCAAAGACGAAACGTCTCCAGCAGCCGAAGGGGGAGAAAAACAACAACCCTGCGACTGTTGGGTCAGCCCAGCCAACGAACCCCCGCCATTTATAGACTGAACAGGAACCCATCGGGTCTGATCAGAAAAGAAATGGTCCGGTCCGGTCGGGGGTGCCGATCCGGTCCGGTAGGGTGGTCCGGTGTTCCGGTCCGGTGCCGGACCATCCGGAGGTCCCGTTCGGCACCGAACCATCGTACCCACAGAAGTGTTCGGGTGGTTAGGTCCGGACGTGGACATACCGTACCATACGGACCCGTGGTCCGGTATGGTCCGGTTCGGTGCCAGACCATCCAGACCAACAGAGGTGGTCGGGTGGTCCGGCACCGGGTAGGTCCGGTACCATCCGGAGGTCCTGTTCGACATCGAACCATCCGTACGCACAGAAGTGTTCGGGTGGCTCGGTCCGGGCGTGGACGTACCGTACCATCCGGACCCGTAGGTCCGGTTCGGTGCCAGACCATCCGGACCAACAGAGGTGGTCGGGTGGTCCGGACCGGTCCGGTAGGGTGGGCCGGTGTTCCGGTCCGGTGTTCCGGTCCGGTCCCGTACCATCCGGAGGTCCCGTTCGGCACCGAACCATCCGTACCCACAGAAGTGTTCGGGTGGTTCGGTCCGGACGTGGACACACCGCACCATCCGGACCCGTAAGTCCGGTGGTCCGGCGCCAGACCATCCGGACCAACAGAGTTGGTCGGGTGGTCCGGTCCGGACCGGACCACCGGTCCAGCACCGGACCATCCGGACCCGTAGGTCCGGTCCGGTCCCGTACCATCCGGAGGTCCCGTTCTGCACCGAACCACCCGTACCCACAGAAATGTTCGGGTGGCTCGGTCCGGACGTGGACATACCGTACCATCCGGACCCGTAGGTCCGGTTCGGTGCCAGACCATCCGGACCAACAGAGGTGGTCGGGTGGTCCGGACCGATCCGATAGGGTGGTCCGGTGTTCCGGTCCTGTGGTCCGGTCCCGTACCATCCGGAGGTCCCGTACGGCACCGAACCACCCGTACCCACAGAAGTGTTCGGGTGGTTCGGTCCGGACGTGGACCTACCGTACCATCCGGACCCGTAGGTCCGGTGGTCCGGTATGGTCCGGTTCGGTGACAGACCATCCGGACCAACAGAGGTGGTCGGGTGGTCCGGTTCGGACCGGACCACTGGTCCGGTACCGGACCATCCGAACCCGTAGGTTCGGTCCGGTCCCGTAGCATCCGGAGGTCCCGTTCGGTACCGAACCATCCGTACCCACAGAAGTGTTCGGGTGGCTCGGTCGGACGTGGACATACCGTACCATCCGGACCCGTAGGTCCGGCATGGTCCGGTTCGGTGCCAGACCACCCGGACCAACAGAGGTGGTCGAGTGGTCCGGCCCCGACCGGACCACTGGTCCGGTACCGTACCATCCGGACCCGTAGGTCCGGTGGTCCGGTGTGTTCCGGTTCGGTGCCAGACCACCCAGACCAACAGAGGTGGTCGGGTGGTCCGGTCCCGACCGAACCACTGGTCCCGTACCGTACCATCCGGACCCGTAGGTCCGGCAAGGGCCAGAGGTACTGTCCCGCACCGGACCCTAAGGTCCGGTACGGTCCCGTACCATGGGTCCCGTCCGGACCAAACCCGGAGGTCAAGTCCAGTCGGGACCCGTGGGTCCGGTTCGATCCCGACCCGTAAGCCTGGAACGTTCCGGACCCTTGGTCCGGACCATCCGTCACCCGAACACCAGACGCTAAGGAATGGCGTGGGGTCAAGACGGTCCGGTCGGAGGTGTCGGTCTGAGCAACAGAAACAATGTTCCCGTCGCCCTGACCATTCGACAGAAGTACCACGTTCTGTCGAACACCTCCATGTCCAGTAACTAGTCGGCCGGAGCGTCTTAACAAGAGGGACAGCCACCAGTCACACGGACGTCAGAGGGAACCGTAGTAGCAGTGGTCGTAGGCACGAAGCCTGAAACCCCTGCCTCCACAGGACCGCCCTGAACGGGGTCAATTCGCATCCCAACCCCAGCGGGGAGGGAATTCAGAGACCCCGTCATCTCCTCCGATCTCCCCCCCCAGGAGGCCGAAACTACTGTCGAAACAGCAGCAGACGACCCAGCGAGGGAGTTCAGAGGAGGACCCGTGTCCCTCCTGGCTTCCACAGCGGTGGAAACCGAGGAGGGCACAGGAGAGGCACCGGAAAAAGGAAGATTTTAATGCCAACTGCACCCGGTGTTCCCAGGCGGTCACCCATCCAAGTACTAACCGGGCCCGACGTTGCTTAACTTCGGTGGTCGGACGAGAACCGGTGTTTACAACGTGGTATGGCCGTTGGCTGTCAAAACCTGAGTCTCTCCAGTAGCCCCTAGATCGGATTCACCAACCCCCAAAGAGGGTTGGGAATCGACCTGCCCCCGGATTCGAGCCAGGGAGGAGAAGGAAACCTTCCCCCCAGGCTTGAAACCGGGAGGAGCTGAAGCCTGAGACTGAGGGCCGGACAACGGCGTCGAAGGGGGGGAAGCCTGTTCCACTGAAGGAGAAGGAGAAAGAAGCTTTTTCTTTCTCCTCGACCTTCCCCGAACCTTCGACGGCGCAGCCCCGCCCGAAGTCCCAGGCTCAAGCCCAGCCTGTTTGAGCAAGCTCGCATTGAGCTTGCTCAAACAGGCTTTCTCCGCCCTCCCTCGCCGCAAACGCAAAGCGTTTGGGGAGGGAGAGTCGGAGCGCCGAAAGATCCCCTTCTCCGTGCGTAAAACATGACGCTGGGCGCCCGGAGAAGGGTTGCCCCCGGCAGACTCTGGTTCCGTAGAACCAGAGCCCAAAACAGGACGAGACATCCTACCTCGCCCTGTACGTACCCTTAAAGACCGAGAATTAACAAAATTCAAAGAAAATTTAGGTCAATACTCAAGTGAATGCGGCGAAACGAGAAGCAGACGACCGGTCACCACGAAGTAGGACGGGAGGCACGCCGAGTCCGCCACACAAAAACGGAGGCACAAGTTGAAGGAAACACAACGTAGCCTCAAGCCAGAAGTGGAATAACACACAATAATCCAACAGGTGATAGTCCACACAGAAAAGAAGCCTCTTAGTCCAAAATAATCCGGGAGCGTAGCAGAAACACAGCCGGTCTGACACGCGCGAAAAAAGAAAGAGGACGCGCCACCTACATCCTGTAAGGGGGAAGCACTCGGACAGTGCTTGGGATCCACGGTGGCGCATGGTTATGGGAGATAATTGTACCCACTCAGCGTTTTGTCCAATTTTTTCGGCCTATAATAGATAATGTGCAAGAATAGTACTGTCGAGGTAAGTGTTATATTGACAGAATACTACATGGCTTGCTGTTTCGTACCAGATTTACACTCGTTGCTTTTTCAAATAGTGAACAGCTCGCTTTCGCTCGCAGTTCAATATTTTTTGAAAAACCTCGTGTAAATCTGGTACGACACAGCAAGCCATGTAGTATTCTCTATTTATCTTTCTTTCAAGGATGAAAGTCGCTTGTTCATTTCAATACTTGTTATTCTCTCAGGTGCCAGAAGATTGCTTCCGCATAACTCACTTACTCTTGTTGCATGCATTAAGAGCGCTTACGTCCCTTTGTTTCTCAGATCTGTTTGTTTGTTCGTTCATGGCCTGAAACTCCCACGGCTTTTACGTGTATGACCGTTTTTACCCCGCCATTTAGGCATACGCCGCTTTCAGAGGAAGCATGCTGGGTATTTTCGTGTTTCTATAACCGACCGAACTCGGACATGGATTACAGGATCTTTTTCCTGCGCACTTGGTCTTGTGCTTGCATGTACACACGGGGGTGTTCGGACACCGAGGAGAGTCTGCACACAAAGTTGACTCTGAGAAATAAATCTCTCGCCGAACGTGGGGACGAACTCACGCTGACAGCGGCCAACTGGATACAAATCCAGCGCGCTACCGACTTTAATAATCACTGTGGCAAAAAAGAATCAGTGACTGTTGGGTTTTTTTTCCCCAAAAAATGTTGGCACATTCATATTCATAAGAAAGGACACCTTGCTACAAAGGACAGTGGCAAGGCTCCCCAAGAGCGTCCTTTGCTCGCAGGTTTTACTGTAGCATTTGTAAGACTTGCACCAGAGAGATCAAAACCCTTTTTTTTAATACAGTGGAACCCCCCATTTAAGACCTCCCTAACCAAAGGGAGTCTTAAAATGGCAGTACATTTACAGAGACTATGAACAGAAAGTCTGAGAAAACAGGTTTGTAAATCATTAGGGAGGGAGTCTTAAATTGGTGGGGGAGGGGATTCAAATGCACAAAGAACTTTATTGTAGCCCACTGCACTGTACATTTCGTTTCATAGTTTGTGTGAAAATGAAGACAAGGGGAGGGGTGAAGGTGAATTGATGTGCTGTGTGTACCTGGTTCCCTGAAGCTCCTGTGCCATGACTGACAGCAGCTGTTTCTTCTGAGGCTCACTCAGACACTTGGACATCACTGTCAGCACCTGGCTCATCTGTACACACACCAATATCATGTCAGTGCATATTCCCTCTTGTGCCCCATCTAAAGTCGGGGTCAAACCCGGGAACATGGTTTTACCGTGAGGGTGTTAAACATTACTTATCATCAACCCTCTTGTGCCAATACAGCATGTCACACACCAATATCATTTCAGTGCCTAAACTGTATATGCTTGTGTGCGCATGCACTATGTGTGTACACAATGTCTCCATCATCATAAAGACCTAGGGTGGAGCCATGTTAAACTGGTCTGCAAAACAATGTACACATCACCGCTCGGGAAGTGGTTCTAAAAACAAACTAGTTCTACATATCTAAACGATTATACCTCAGTCTTATGGGTACACTGTCAGCTACCCGCTGCAAAATGCCGTAGCCAGTGTAGCCTGATACCCTCCAAATGCCTGCGCCCCACAAGTAAGCGCTCCCATTGGCCGGTGCCCCACTGGGGGCGGGAGCACAGGCAACGTCCAAAATAGCACAACTACCACTCCTCAACGTTTCTGTATGGGCGACGTATCCACAGCCCCCGACCTTCACCCCAGCCTAACAGAACGGACGGGCTTAAAAGACAGTACCGGGTACAAAAAGGCTCCCAACCGGTCCTTCCCCCCACCTCCCTGTGCGTACAGTGGGTACGCGTCCCTGCCCCACACCTCCCCCACTCCACCCCCACCCCAAAAGGAAGGGGGTTTGTGTCCTGATACGTCGACCCAATACACCCTCTAATATACCCCTACCACCTCTCGGTGTGCGAGCTAGCCAGCACCCCCCCTGCCGGGAGCGAAGGGCTTTCCTGCTCCACCTGGCGCGGGGGTAGCTGAGCACCGCACACCAAACACCCACATAAAACGAGACGTATATACCTCAACTACTCGCTTGACTGGTGTGCGCGTCCCGCCGGTACCCACCCAGCGGGAGCGACGGGCCCCCCCCTCCCCCCTTCCCTGCGGCCTCATTCCCCCCCCCCCCCCCCCCCCCGCCTCGTCTGTTGGGTGGGTCACTGAGCACCGCACACCAAGACTCAACCAAACTAAGACACCCGATAAAAAAAAAAACTAAAACAAATCTACTAGTTTATCCTTACATAAACAAGCCTAGTTTTACCCTTAAAGGACGCATGTCCACCCTTACCAACCCCTTTTTTTATTTTATTTTTAATTTTTATTTTGGGGAGGGTGCGAATGAATGAAAGATCTATGTTGCATGTATGTTATATGTGTAAAGGCAAGGCAACGTCTGCGCTCCATGTACATAAGAAAATTGCTTTGGCATACCAGTTTTAAAAATGAAGAAATTGGACTCTTAAACTTTTTATCAGAGTGGCTCTGAAATTTTAACAATCTTTTACATCACAAATTTGGAAACAATAAAGTAATAATAACCTATTTTAAACGCCCCCCTCCCCCACAAGGTGTCTCGCGTGGCGAAGGGAATATCGTGTCCATACAAAAAAGAACATTTTATAACCAACCCTTTTACAAATCAACTTTTAACCTCAAAACAACCCCAACCCATCATCCTCCGGCCCCCTCCCCCACCTCCCCCCCCCCCACAATATCGTATAAAAAAATCATGTCCCAATATAGGTCCTTAGTTACCTGGGAGGACGTTAAACCCCAAATTCTCTCTCACTATGTGTGTGTGTGTGTGTGTGTGTGTGTGTGTGTGTGTGTGTGTGTGTGTGTGTGTGTGTGTGTGTGTGTGTGTGTGTGTGTGTGTGTGTGTGTGTGTGTGTGTGTGTGTGTGTGTGTGTGACAGAGCTTCTTCTTTTGATGACTGTATTAATGTTGTTATATGTTCATTGTGTTCAACTGTCTGCAACAATGTAATTTCTCAGGTTGAGACAGCAAAATAATATTGTATTGTATGGTATTATTTTGTATATTGCACTTTTTTGTATTGTATTCTATTGTATTCTATTGTATTGCAAGACCCCACTTAATATGCACCCAATGGTCATAACAGTCTACATAGACAAGCCTTCTGCAAAACCAGGACAGCGATGAGAAAAAAAAAATTTGAAGGTCAGTCCTGGGTTTTTTCATGGTCCAAGATGTCTTCCCGAATTCGCGATGTAGTGGAACGCGATATTGTGGAATTCCCCAGTACTCACCTCCTTAGGAAGATTCATGGTGATCTCCACATCTCCCATGTGAAATCCCACACTGCTTAGCTGAACGACACAACACAACACAACACGACACGACACGACAAATCACAACACACAACACAACACAACACCAGTGCTGACCTCCTTGGGAAGATTCATGGTGATCTCTACATCTCCCATGTTGAATCCCACACTGCTTGGCTGAACGACACAACACAACACAACACGACACGACACGACATGACAAATCACAACACACAACACAACACAACACCAGTGCTGACCTCCTTGGGAAGATTCATGGTGATCTCTACATCTCCCATGTTGAATCCTACGCTTCTTGGCTGAACCACACAACTCACACACAGTCGCCACAACGCCTTCCCAAACAAGTCACCTGGCACCAGCTGTACAAATCAGAAATGGAAACACACTCATAAAAAATCACATGGATTTTCTTTGTTTGTTTGCTTAACGCCCAGCCGACCACGAAGGGCCATATCAGGGCGGTGCTGCTTTGACATATAACGTGCGCCACACACAAGACAGAAGTCGCAGCACAGGCTTCATGTCTCACCCAGTCACATTATTCTGACACCGGACCAACCAGTCCTAGCACTAACCCCATAATGCCAGACGCCAGGCGGAGCAGCCACTAGATTGCCAATTTTAAAGTCTTAGGTATGACCCGGCCGGGGTTCGAACCCACGACCTCCCGATCACGGGGCGGACGCCTTACCACTAGGCCAACCGAATCACATGGATACAAGATAATGATTTAGTGCTTTTCTCCTAAGCTTGAACCTTCTCATTTCCGTCAAGTGCAGTTTAGTTTCTGATTTTAAGTTTTGCTGTGTCTTATTCTTGTGAACAGAATTCAACGTTCAAAATTGCCCTTTCAAAACATTTCTGATATGATGAGTGGTGAGGGTACTAACAACATAAAAAAAACATTTTGTACCTTTGGCACATCCTTGGTATGCCTCGCCAACAGAATGGCCAGGAAGTTCCACAGTCGGATGATCACCGTGCACTTGGCTCTGGAGCAACACAATTTGACAAATGTTCATTCTTCCTACAACATGTCATCAACTTCACAAAGACACAAACATGCAGCTTATTCAGGTTGGGGAACTACTGTCATGATAAAACTCTGAAATAGGCTGGGGTCCACGGGCCGCCAAGACCCTGGTAGGTGCAGGGGCAAAGCCCCCAAGCGGAATTAATGTTGGGCATTTCTTGGGAGTATCAGGCCTCTCCATGCAAGTGCACCATAGCACATATATAAAGTGCCCTTTACATCCAGGGTAAAACTTCAACTTTCATTTGTCGGAAGAAACACACACACACACACACACACACACACACACACACACACACACACACACACACACACACACACACAAACACGTACAAATTCAGCTTCTGACTTCCTTTTTTTTTTTACATACAGATTTTTATTCTTCCTCGAAAAACCAATGTGGTTTCCTACAAAAATCTGCCAACGTTACACAATTCTTTTGGGAAGGCTTGTCAAAAGAATAGAAATGATTTACTTTGAAAAGAGAACACCTGTAACTTTAAAGTCAGCTGATCAGATATCATGCAGAAAGATTGAAATCTAAGTGAATACATTTCTTGCCAAATAAGAAAACTAACAGGAGAGAAAGGTTGAGTACCTATTGTAGTCATCCAACTCTTTGGGTGTGAAGAATGAAGCGTCCACTTTGCCCGGGAACTGGTGCGCTGCATCCTTCAAGGGTCCCAGTGACAGCTGTTCAACAAAGTACACCAGGCTCTTCAACAGCACACTGCTCTTCTCCTTGTAGTCTGCAACATCACACACATCTGAACGTGGAAAGGGTTAGTTCTTTATGTTTGGTCAATCTTCAAAACAAACAGCAACAATTTCCAAGACTTGGACCAGCATTTGCTAAACTACAGTAAGAATCAAAGGCTGCCAGGATGGTGTGTGTGTGTGCGTGTGTGTGTGTGAGACTCTGGTGGGTGTGTGTGTGACTGTGCTCAAATGTGTGCATGTGTGCGTGCATGCGTGCGTGCGTGTGTGTGTATGAATGACTCGATGAATGTTTTGCTTTGTCAAAAATTAAACGTTCCATTAAATAAATCGAGGATTACTCTCACCAGCAAACACTCTGTCAGAGGTGAGAAGCCCCTCCCCAAAGACCCAGCAGTAACACACACACACACACACACACTCACCAGCGAACACTCTGTCAGGGGTCAGAAGCCCCTCCCCAAAGACCCAGCAGTAACACACACACACACACACTCACCAGCGAACACTCTGTCAGGGGTCAGAAGCCCCTCCCCAAAGACCCAGCAGTAACACACACACACACACACTCACCAGCAAACACTTTGTCAGGTGTCAGAAGCCCCTCCCCAAAGACCCAGCAGTAACAGTCGAGGGCAGCCAGCAGCATGTCCAACCAGGCCAGCACATCGTGCAGAGAGAAAGCGTCGGCCATCTTGTCCAGAGTCGGGCAGCTGGACAGTCCTTTCTTGCCTGTCATCGCTTGACCGCCACCCTCGAACCGCGCCACGAAGTACGCCCCTTCTTCCTTGCCCTTTACGAAGGCCTAGAATCAGGAGAATTAAGGGGACTGGTGTAAATGAATACCGTACTTTCCGGGTCATAAGGCGCGACTTTTTTCCTCGAGTTTGACCCCTGGGTCTTGTATAACGAAGCGCCTAATCCGTGTATGAAATACGAAAAAAATCAAAGAGACCGCCTGAGTACCAGTCAAACAACTTGTGATAATGCATGTTTCAGCTACTAGGTACTACCCTGGCCAAGTTTCCTCTCAAGACATCAAAGAGACCGCCCCATAGGTTAAACTGGTCACTGACCCCGGTGCAGGAAGTGTTTCCTCTCTCAGATCTATGACAGGGGAACCACCTCTCATAGCAAAAACTGGGTCATTGACCCCTGGGAAGAAGGTCAGTGTCTAAACAAGGCAACCCAGCTATCACAATGGACCTGCCTTTGATCTCGCCGCACACACAGAGCACTGGTATACTTTTTTAATTTTGGTGCGCCCTATCGGCCCCCTGCGCCCAATGGGTGACTGGAATACAATTTTTTTTAAAAAGAGGGGGGTGCGCCTTATGCGCTGTAGTGCCTTGTAACCCGGAAAGTACGGTACTTGAAATATCGCCACGAAAAACGCACCTTCTTCCTTGCACTTCACAAGGCCTAGAATCAGTAGAATAATAATAATAATTATAGTTTGTAACTTTTCTATAGCGCAAGTCCCAGCTCACCTTACCCAGCAATGGGCGGTTCTGGTGAGGTTATGCCCCCTCTTTTTTTCGGCTGGTAACTGGCGCCACCTCGCAGCAAGATTACACGAGAAAGGAAAAAAAACTTGCATTGGTCCCAAATAGCATATCAGTTTTGTAACAGTTCGTGTGTAAGTCGTGCATTTTATACGGTAAACAGACAATGGTCGGTTCTGGTGAGGTTATGCCCCTTCTTTCTTTCGGCTGGTAACTGGCGCCACCTCGCGGCAAGATCACAGGAGTTGTCTCGCGTTATCACCCCAGAAGCGCTCACTGGCTGGTATGAATGAATATTTGAAAACTCGTCCTGATTAGACGATATTTGGAAATAACTGTCAGCACTATGCTGACATCCTGCCCTGCCTCAACACCTACCTCAAGACTTCAGACAAAGGTAACGGGATGTCAGAAAGTCTCCTGTTCAAATAGACGAATTCCGGATGTAACTTTGTCAGGTTTGTATGGGTTGTGAAAGTGGGAATACCTTTGATTTGGAGACCAAAAAATGCTACTGACTGGCCTGTGGATTGTTTGTCTCACGAAAAGCAAGGGAAACCCGATAGAGATATTTCCGGAAATCGTCTATTCCAGAAAGCAAAACTGCGATCAAGTTACCCTGAAGCAATGAACAGTCCTACGCACTTCTTCTCTGTACAAACCTAGAGTGACCAGATGCAAAAACAGAAGTAACACAGAAGAAGATAATATATACATATACAGCATGACTTCCCTTCTTTGTCTCTGATAATCTAGGGAGAAAATATCCAGCGATATTTCTCCGTAGGCCTAAAGTTGGGCCATGACCTAGGCAAAATAACTTGCGCAGCCGCAGAAACAAGAAAATGGAAATCTTGTATGAAATGATTGGGAGCCACGCAAACTTGACCTCTTGATTCCAACCATGAACCCGCTGTTGATAATCTGGAAGGTCGTACCAGAAATGCAGATCTATCTCTGGCCGATTCATAAATTCAACCTACAAACTACGACCTCATCTGTGATCAGATTGCCAAGCAATGCGTGAAATCTTTTATTCTAAAGCCTTATGGCTCGTTTCGACAAGCATTAAACGGATGAAATTAACCACATGCAGTTTATTCTTCAGAAAAATGCACACAAAAAATGGGTTGGGTTCGGTGATTTGTACATAAACGTCTTCCTCACGATAGATTCGCTGATTTGTCTTATGAAGCCGTCATCAACGCGAACACAATGGTTGCAGAAGCAAACTCTGTACCTACACGACCGAGACACAAGACTGATTATTTCACAGCTGCAATGTGAATAGAGAACAAAGACGTTTTGGGTAAGCTTACTCACGTCAGGTCTTCACTGACAAACTAGGAACAGACGGAAAATTCCGAACAAAAGTAAATGACGTCAAAGTCTCTTTCGCTTTGCGTGTAACTTTGTCATGACGTCTTTTTTGTGACGACAGTATACGCGACAATTTGTTCGCTTCCGGTGTCATTTTAGACTGAAAAGCAACTCAAAAGAAGGAGCTAAGCCTGTGTCTTGAAACAGCTGAAACACTGTTTTGGATTGCCGTTTCAATGTTAACCAAAATGTTAAAGAAGAAAAACAAGGTTCAGTTGCGAACTGACAGCGGATTGAACATTTATTCCTGTTGATGAAGGTACGATTGAAGCTTTATTCTTTCCGTCAACCAACAAGACTAGATTTGTAGCAGACGAAAAACAAAGTGTGCGTTTTTCCTGTCTTGTGAAGGCGATTATGTCGTTATAAGTTATCTGTACGTTGTGTACGTTTATAAAGACAGTGATCGAGTGGAACAACTTGAGCGAAGCCACCGTCACCTTGACCACGCCCAGCGCCTTCTCATCGGCGTTAGGGGGGCAGAAACCAGTGTGAGAGCCTCAGTAGTTTTTATCCAGTTTTTAACATTGTAACATAGCATTTTTTAACTGTGCTTGAAAAGCCTACATTCTAGGGCAAACGGACTAAAACCGCAAGTACAGCAGCAAGAAGACCAGCTGGAGTTGTACACTATATCCACCTTGTGTACAGTGAACTTTTAAGACTCTTTTAGATGCGCACACCCAAAAAACGTCACGTCGTCGGCTTCTGTGGCGCACCCGCCAACCACCAACCCAGGCGGGTTATCCAGATCCAGATCCAGAAGACATTTCAAAACAAAATTTAGCTTTGATGCGTCACGGGATATAAGCTTATACGTTTTCATCCATGGAATTGGTTTTTTTTCGTCTCGGCAGGGTGAATGAATTCATGATGTCTTTTCCGGAACTGGACAAAACTGGCCTTGCCAAAACTGAAACAAAATACAGTTCTACAACTTCTAGGCTTGGGTTGATTGCCCATGGTGAATTTCCAATGATTTGTTTCCACATCCCATGACAAATTTTCTTTACTTTGGTCATGCCATATATACGTTACAGCTCCGTCCATGCATGGTATCGCGTGATATTTTGTCTCGACGGGGTGAAAGAATATAATGACCCAGTCTCGACAAAATATCAGGCGATACCATGGATGGACGGAGCTGTAACTTATACATCTTGACCAATTAAGACCTGGAAGTGTATCACAGTCACATCTGAAACTTTCAAACCTAATTTTCTGCTGCAAAACATTTAGAAACTCTGACAAAAATAGAAGAGGAAATAAAATGAACTTGTGCCAAAACAAAATTCATTATGCAAGATATGCACTGTCATATATGTACCATATGCGTTATCATGTACCCCACAACTTTCAATGTTATGAAAAGAAATTTTTTAATTTTTTAATTTTTCAGTTAGATTAAAAAGTCTTATATAACTTAGGCCATAACAGACATCAGAAAAAAGGAATTAAAATTCAAGCAACAGTTCCATGTATAACATCAGTCTTAATGTCAGCACAAAACACACTTGAAACTGTCTTTTTTTTCACCAGGACAAAGATCTTACTTCAAACTTTTCATGGTGCTATGATAAAGATTAGCAAAGCAACAACTTCATAACGGCATGCCTTCATCTGGGTAAATTTTCCCCAGTTAAAGTAAATCTGACGAAAAGAAAAAACTCCACATGAGCAAATCTGAAGGCTTAAAGCAGCAGCCACAAGAACAAAGCAAATAAGTTTTTTTCTTCAACTTTTTTCTTTCATTCTAAATAAGCAGGGGATATTCTTTGTTAAAAGTCAACTTACTCCGTCAGCAAATCAAGGGTGATCTCAGGACTAAAAAAACAAGTCGCGTAAGGCGAAATTACTACATTTAGTCAAGCTGTGGAACTCACAGAAGGAAACTGAACGCACTGCATTTTTTCACAATGACCGTATTCCGCCGCTCGTGCAAAACGCAGTGAAACTGACGAGCCTGTTCAGCGCGGTAGTGGTCTCGCTGTGCTGTATAGCACGCTTTTCTGTACCTCTCTTTGCACACACACACACACACACACATAGTGCACGCGCACACAAGCATTTCGCCAAATACCGTACTTTCGTTTGCCTGGTTGTTTTGATTGATTGACACGATCTGATTATATTTTTTTCGACGGCGGCTAATATAGTGACGCGGCCTATACGTGGCTCATCCCAATTTTTTTTTTAAAAGTCGGGGGTGCGGCTTATAAAACAGTGCGTCTTGTAATCCGTCAAATACTGTAGTCAAAACTTGACTAAATGTAAAAAGATGGGAAAAAAACGTACCAAGCAGGCCGAGAACAAAACGTAAGCAAAGAAAAGCTTCAACACAAGCTGGAAGACCCCCACTTCATTTTGTGAATCTGGTGGCAGTCATGTGAAATTCCTTTTTCACATGAAATCAGGCATGCACCTTTGTGTCACACGTTCAAGTGAGTTAGAATCCTCACCTTTACAGCCTGCATCTGAATGAACACAGTAGTATTGAATGCTGGAACCAACGCTGCAATATTTTCGCATTTGTTGTTCATACAATAATGCACTCAGCAGATACTTTACTCAGAGTGATATGAATGAAATAATGTGTCGCGAATAGATAAGAAACGTTAACATCCAAGACAGAAGAGGAGCAAAAAAAAAAAATGTATTAAAAAAAAACCCAACGAAACAAAGAAAGACAGACAGAAAGAAAGAATATACACAGATCTAAAGCCAGACTTCTATAAAACTCCTTCTTCAAAGTTCAGATTGTTGTTAACACTGCAGAAATTCCCAAAACAGTCTCCTACCTGGAAATAATCCACAGGAGCCTTGATACCCTGAATCAGCGGGGCAAGCTGGTATACCAGCTTCATGCAGGTGTGACGACATTCTGTCTGCGGTCTCCCACACTGCCGCGTCAACCATCGCACAGCAATATCCAGCGTTCGCTTGCTCCATTCCAAAGGCTCACTGCGAACGTTGGAGGGCTTACGCAACAGATCAGCTCTCAGGCGAATAATTCGCTCAAGATGCTCCAGCGCTTTCTTGCACAGGTCTTGGGTACCCAGAGATTTTTCGTCCGCGTGTGCCAATGAGAGGCTCTCCACAAAGTGCACCAGAATCTGGAAAGTGAAGCGATCGACCAGCGAGTTCTCTTCTCGCAGGACGGTGTAGATGCTGTTGAAAGCCAGGGCGGCACCCAGCCGTTTGAAGGCGCTAGGGTGGAGAGCGTAGCTGAACATTCTCTTCAGGACGGACTTGACGTTGGTCGGGTTTTTCTCCATGATCTTCCTGGAAGTCTGCTTGATAGACCATGACAGGAACTCGCGAAGACATCTGTAAAGGGCAAGGTCAATTATCTAACAGACCAACCAATCCCAACCATCACCCATTCACTCCTTGCTCCAGTCCCACTTTCAAAAGAAATTATTTACTGTAGTTTGGACAACACAAACAGCACAGACTTGACAAACACATCACCATGCTTGTATGTGTGCCAGTTGACACTGCAGAATTTATTTTATTTTCAAAATACCTGAAAAAATAAGGTTTTACATGCCAGAACTATGTATAAAATGAAATTGGTGATTGAATATTTCAGTGCTTCTCTTAGTAAAACCCATACCAAAACTAAAAAGAGAAAAAAGAAACCTGGCGGAAAAGTCACGCAGCATGGTGTCTTCCTGTTGAATCAGAGCGTCAAAGATGGAGTCTAGCATCGCCATGGTTTCCCCGCTCTCCCCCATCTTGTTGCCCGTCAGCCAGTGGACCAGCTGCATGATAAGCGGCTCGAACAGCTGACGACACACCTGGTGGTAGGTAGGAACAAATAAATTGATGGAATGTTTACATCCTCAAAGTTGTAAAATGGATGCAAAAACCTCTCGTTTTCTATTGCTCATATGCTCCAGACCTACATCAGTAGAAATGACATAACATAAGAAATATGCAAGCTATTAAAACAAAATAACCTGTTCTGGGTAGATAAATGATTTGGCTTTCTTCTCGTATGTAAAAGTTGCTAAATTGTGCCTATTCTGAATTTTTGTCGATTTTTTGGTTTGGTACCTGACATTTTTGTCAGGTCGATTTTGAGGGTACCCTTACTTTGACGACAGTCAATATACACCTATAACAAAAATCATTGATCCAAAAAGAGTGCCAGATAACCAAGTGGAGGACCTTAAATTTGAATGAAATGACGTGGGAATGAATGTTTTTGTTGGGGTACAAAAATGGGTGCAATAATTTGTTGGCAGAGTTTAGCACACCTGCTCCACATCACAAGCCAGGGACAGAAGCGCAGGGAAGAGTTTGCGATACAGGCGATCCATGGGGTGACGTTTCTGCTGCTCCCCGGGCTGTTGGGCGCTGCGACCCAGCGTGTAGAGGGTCAGAGAGTGGAGCAGCTCGCAGGCGGCCACTTTGGTCTGGCGGTCGCTCGACTGGACGGCTAGCTCCACAACGCGAGGCAAGAAAGGGTCTGTTGAGTCAGCAAATGAAATAAATGTTTTAGTTTCTGTACAGGGATATTTTTGTTGCGGAGCTAGTCGTCCAATCGAGTGACTGACAGACCGGCTAGCTCTACAACGCGAGGCAAGAAAGGGTCTGCTTAGTGAGCAAATGAAATAAATGTTTTACCTTCTGTATGAAAATCCCAACAGTGCAAATGTGGACACAAATTTAATGCATGTTATTTTTTGCACACAGAAGGATTTTACTGCACACCTGTGAAATACTAAAGTAGACTTGAAGATCAGACAGATTGATGTAGTCCTGTGAGGTTACCCTCATTGACATTTGGGCCGTTTTCTCACTGGGGAAAGAGCTGCCATACAGTACGGCGCTTCCCATTTTGGTTATCTTTTTCCTGCATGCACATATGTGACCCTCCACCACGAAATGAGTCGCATGTCATCTCGCGCGGTTCTGCGCTAGGCTGAATAAAAGTCCGGGGAGTGTCTGGTAACAGTGTGAGGGTCACCTTAATCACAGGCTTATGACTCAAACAGTTTTCGCTCTTTTCTAAAACGGTTTTCACCACTGGATAAATCATAACAAGAAGGGCAAAGCCCATACGACTCACATGCTTTACACATTTTTCCTACCAAAATACATGTGACCTTGACCCAAGGTCAAGGTCATCCAAGGTCATGCAACACAAAGCTGTTAATTCAAGACATAGGAAGTACAATGGTGCTTATTGGCTCTTTCTACCATGAGATATGGTAACTTTTAGTGGTTCACTACCTTATTTTGGTCACATTTCATAAGGGTCAAAGTGACCTTGACCTTGATCATATGTGACCAAATGTGTCTCATGATGAAAGCATAACATGTGCCCCACATAATTTTTAAGTTTGAAACAGTTATCTTCCATAGTTCAGGGTCAAGGTCACTTCAAAATATGTATACAATCCAACTTTGAAGAGCTCCTGTGACCTTGACCTTGAAGCAAGGTAAACCAAACTGGTATCAAAAGATGGGGCTTACTTTGCTCTATATATCATATATAGGTGAGGTATTGAATCTCAAAAACTTCAGAGAAAATGGGAAAAATGTGAAAAATAGCTGTTTTTTAGGCAACATTTATGGCCCCTGCGACCTTGACCTTGAAGCAAGGTCAAGATGCTATGTATGTTTTTTGGGGCCTTGTCATCATACACCATCTTGCCAAATTTGGTACTGATAGACTGAATAGTGTCCAAGAAATATCCAACGTTAAAGTTTTCCGGACGTCCGGACGGACGGACGGACAGACGACTCGGGTGAGTACATAGACTCACTTTTGCTTCGCATGTGAGTCAAAAAATTCTTTAGAAAAATGTAAAAATATGAAAATCATGCAAAGGTGACATGCGACTCATTCCGTGGTGGAGGGTCACATATTGTGCGCGTGTGTGCACACGGAGGTGTTCAAACACTAGGCAGAGTCTGCACAAAGTTGACTCTGGGAAATGAATCTCTCGCCGAACGTTGGGATCAAACCCACACTGATAACGACAACTGGTTTTGAAGCCAGTGGCGCTACTGACTGAGCTATTTTCCCATCCCCAGCTACCCAGGTTCGTGCGTGTTTAGGTGTAATCAGCCACCTGCACTAATGAAAGGCCGCACTACACACCAAAGTAAATGATGGGCTTCATGTCAAAGAAGGGCATGTCGAAACGAAGGTGCTGGTTGTTGTCCCACGCAATGGCTCGACGGCTGATCTCCTCCTCGCTCCCCGCTAACAGGGCGTGGTTCACGCTGCCCCCTAGTGACCCGAGGTACGTCACTATGCGCTGCTTCACCACAGACAGTTGGCTCTCGTAGCTCTGAGACACAGTCAATAAATATATATACAGGTATAGGTCATTTTCAAACGAAAACACAGAAGGGGGATAAGGCAAGAGCAGGTCTGACCTGGGAGATCGGAAAAATCTCCACCCTTCACCCACCAGACGCGGCTGGAATTCGAACACTCTGCATAGGAGGCCGGCGTCTTATTCACTAGGCCATTGCGCCCATCATCAACTTGACCAAATTCCAGCTTCAGACACAGCTATACGCATCTACGTTCTAAATCCACTAGTCTCACAAACATCCATCCTTTACCTCTCACTCACTTCATCCCTAACATTCATCACTTGTCTGTTACCTTGTCTGCTTCAGCTGGTTTTTGGTTCCGTACGAGTCTAACCGGCAGTTTTTTCTTGCGTCGGCTTGACCTTGACCCCGACACCTTCACCACAGAGTCTACGCTGACTTCTTCGGCACCTGTTTCATCATGATCATTACAGTCATCAGACTTAACTTCAAATGTTTGCAAAGGCCTTTTACTGCTACAATACATATGAGATAAACATTTTCGATGATGGAAAAATCAATTCTCTGACCGCTGTATATTGCCCTTTGAAGTGCAGCAAGATGATTGCCTCCCCTGGAGACCATTTTCTCTGATTTGGTCTGATCGTTATACCTTGCATGTTATGATTTTTTATTTACGCTTTTAACTAAATTCTTCTGACAATCAAGGGGTTAAGCACTTTTAGCCGAGGCAGAAATGTCTGTGTACGTTCGTGCATGTGTGAAAACAAAAACAAAACAAAAATAAGTAAATAGGTAAAACCTCAGTAGAACTTCCAAAGTTGGGTATAAATGCCTCACATGTCAAAAATGGGGAGCCCAATACAGTATTCTAATTAAGATAAGAAACAAAGGGATGCAAGCACGCTAAATATACACAACAACAAGAGTAAGTCAGAGTTATTCGGAACCAGTCTCCTGGCACCTGAGAGAATAACAAGTATTGAAATGAACAAACAACTTCCATCCTAATATTAGATTAGATTCCATCTTAGGCTACAATGTTATAAACAGTGTCAGTATTATCAGTACAGCTTTGCACATTTTGACTACAATGTTATAAACAGCGTCATTATTATCAGTACAGCTTTGCAGATTTTGACAACGTTATAAACAGCGTCATTATTATCAGTAAAGCTTTGCAGATTTTGACTACAATGTTATAAACAGCGTCATTATTATCAATACAGCTTTGCAGATTTTGCAGACTCAACACTGCCAAGAGCACAAACTAAATAGACGATGTTCGGGAATAACTCTGTCGGGCTTGTATGGGTTGTGAAAGAGTGAATGCTCTTGCTTTTAGTGAGTGAAACATTCCCATGTGACATTATAGGCCAGTCACTAGCGAGGGGCGTGTCAGAAACATGTGGGAGCATGTGTAGAAAGCTTGCCTCACTAAAAGAAAATAGTATTGGAGAAGCGAATTCTGGCTAGAGATGGTGGACCTGAATGAGAAACTGTGGGCCCAGTTGAGTCCCTGCAGCGACCTGCAGACTTGATCACATCAACAACCTTGACAGTCTAGCATGGTGACGGGAGAGCAGAAGAAGAAGAGGAAGAAAGAATATTCACTCTTTCACAACCAATACAAACCGGACAAAGTTACATCCGGAATTCGTCTATTTGAACAGGAGACTTTCTGACATCCAGTTACCTTTGTCTGAAGTCTTGAGGTAGGTGTCGAGGCAGGGCAGGATGTCGGCATAGTGCTGAGATATCACATCCGCAGGTAGAGACTCAGACCACCACTCCAGCGCCTCCAGTCCTACCTGGGCTAACGGCAGGTAACTCACGCCCATACTGAACGTCACCTGTAACAATAGAATACAGGTGTAAACAGACTGTGATGATAAGTGCTGTTGAATACACCTGGCTGATCAAACTCTGTCAAATGTACTGGGCTGAATCAGCTTGAAAAAATTTGATTTTAATTTACACCAGTCAGGATTGAAAGTGTCCAGATTATGGTTTATACATCATCATCATCATCATCATCATCATCATCATCATCATCATCACCACCATTGTCATCATCATCATCATCATCCATAAAACAGCATGACTATGCCAAATGAACCTTGACACACCTGAATGGCGGGCACAATGTGCTTCATCTGCTGAGCGACGATCTCTTTGGGCAAGGCCAGGATGAGGGTCAGACACGACGCCAGCAGGTCATCACGGTACTGCTTCATTCTCACCAGCACCTGAAACACAAGTCAAACCCAAATAAACCCTTATTCCCCCATTACGCTCTGTGCCGCCTGCTCCAGCTCCCAAATGCAGATCCCCGAAACACTCCATTATACCCATGACACATAAATGTTTCCATTTCTACTGGCTTCCTGCAATGTTTGAGCATTAATAATTTCGGAAAAATTGTAGTTGAAATTGACAGTGTTACTTTCTGTGCCATGGGGGCAAATGTGCACAAAATAAGCAAATCCATCTGCAAGTGTCATTTACAATGACCAATCAGAGCTCTCAATAAAGCTTGGACAATTTGGTTAGATTTTATATTCAGCAAAGTAAAAAGTTTATCTCAATATTTTCTCTCTTACTGAATAAATGGTATAAGGTATACCGTATTTGACGGATTACAAGACGCACCATTTTATAAGCCGCACCCCCGACTTTTAACAAAAAAATTGGGACGAGCCACGTACAGGCCGCGTCACTAGATTAGCCGCCGTCGAAAAAAATATAATCAGATCGTGTCAATCAATCAAAACAACCAGGCAAACAATAGTACGGTATTTGGCGAAATCGGCTCCGAGAATAAACAAGTGAAACAAAGACGAAAAGTGAAAAAGTTTGAAGAAAAATATCACACACACAATTTGTAACCAACACACACATGTAGTCCCGCCTGGAATAAGCTTTTTCGCACATTTCGAGCAGACGAAAACACAACATGGCGGCTCTCGCTCCTCCAACTATCGCGAGACACAAAAAAACGAAATCTCACGCGCGCGAGATCCTGATACATCCGGTGTACGCTATCTTGTCACGACGACTTGTTGACAAACGAAGATTCGCGAAAGAAAGAGAAAAGCGCCGAGTCTTGAGTAGAGAGCCAGCTAAATGTCCCAACATTGCAGGTGGCCTGTCAGGACAGGTATATTTGTTCAAGGATTTCATAATTTCATTTCATTTACTTTATTATCCCAATGCTGGGAAATTCGGGTTGCTTCCTCCCAGTGGAAAGCCAGCAGCAACAAGAGTCGCGCTACCCAGGTGTGTGCGTGTTTAGGTGTAATCAGCCACCTGCATTTATGGCAGAATGACCAAGGTCTTTTACGTGCTTCTGTGGTGACACAGGGGTGGGACATGGATACCGTCTATGAGCCTGCACATAAAGTTGGATTCCAACCAGTGATCCTAGGATCCTGGTACCAACTGAACTACCCGGCCCCCCAGGTATCATCATACCTGCAATGAAAGGACACCACCTGGACCAGCTAAGTGTCCCTACATTGAAGGTGGCCTGTCAGGACAGGTATATTTTGTTCAAGGATATGTAAAAGGTACAGCAGAAGGTGACATTTCTTGGGAGGCGACCTGTCATGGAAGGAGCTCGCACAGCAGGTTCCACTGTACCTGCTAGTCATCAGAACTGACCTCCTTTGAGAACTTTGTGACGAGGAGAAAGGTGATGGCTTTCTGCGTGCTGCTCTCCCCTCCCTCCTCCTCCTCCACCTCCATTGGTTCTGATCCACTGACTTCTCCACACACACACCCCTGCACACAAACACACAACAGGGTCATCTTCAATCCACCTCCATTGGTTCTGATCCACTGGTTTCTCCACACACACACCCCTGCACACAAACACACAACAGGGTCATCTTCAATCCACCGACATTGGTTATGATCCACTGGTTTCTCCACACACACACCCCTGCACACAAACACACAACAGGGTCATCTTCAATCCACCTCCATTGGTTCTGATCCACTGGTTTCTCCACACACACACCCCTGCACACAAACACACAACAGGGTCATCTTCAATCCACCGACATTGGTTATGATCCACTGGTTTCTCCACACACACACCCCTGCACACAAACACACAACAGGGTCATCTTCAATCCACCTCCATTGGTTCTGATCCACTGGTTTCTCCACACAAACAGCCCTGCACACAAACACACAACAGGGTCATCGTCAACTTTAGCCTTGTACATTCAAAGCTCACAATGAAGCGTAATTTCTGAGTTATAACTGAAGTCACTTTCATCAATGCAAAGATTGACTCAGGGACTTGTGTTTGAATAAAAGAGGGTTTGTTTACCTGGAAGTAGTTGAGCTTGTTGGCTATCTTCAAGTTGACAGCCAGAAGCTTGTAGAAGCCGCTCACAAGAGGGAACCTTAACAATAAACATTGAACAAGTTAAATAATAATGGCACTGAAACAAAGCCTGGATCCTTTTAAAACGTGCTTCAAACTGACAGGCAACAACACTAAACACAATATTAACCTAAAAGTAAACTTAAGATTTACATTTTGGGTATTGGTACGCTTTGATTTTTTTCAGTGCTTAGACTAAAATGAAACCTGACAAACTGTTAAAAAAATTGTCCAAATTAAAACTGAAAGATTTTTGATAAAATCTGAAGTTTACGACAAAATCATGTTTATCTACCTTAAAATTCCACATTGGTCTTATCAACATTGCTGAGGCACACCTAGGAACCCCTGTTTTGCATTTAGAGTATTCTCAAACAAACTTGGTGTATTTTCAGAAAAATGAGCGTACTCCACACAGCATTTGAACATCCATGATTAAAACATGCTTCACTTGCGTCAGTCACACCGTTAATAAAGTTTACCTATACATTTAAAACAAATTCTTTTTTATATTTAGTTAAGTTTTGACTAAATATTTTAACATCGAGGGGGAATCGAAACGAGGGTCGTGGTGTATGTGTGTGTGTGTGTGTGTGCGTGCGTGCGTGTAGAGCGATTCAGACCAAACTACTGGGCCGATCTTTATGAAATTTTACATGAGAGTTGCTGGGATTGATATCCCCGAACGTTTTTCTCCTTTTTTCGATAAATGTCTTTGATGACGTCATATCCGGCTTTTCGTGAAAGTTGAGGCGGCACTGTCACGCCCTCATTTTTCAACCAAATTGGTTGAAATTTTGGTCAAGTAATCTTCGACGAAGCCCGGACTTCGGTATTGCATTTCAGCTTGGTGGCTTAAAAATTAATTAATGACTTTGGTCATTAAAAATCTGAAAATTGTAAAAAAAAATAAAAATTTATAAAACGATTCAAATTTACGTTTATCTTATTCTCCATCATTTGCTGATTCCAAAAACATATAAATATGTTATATTCGGATTAAAAACAAGCTCTGAAAATTAAATATATAAAAATTATTATCAAAATTAAATTGTCCAAATCAATTTAAAAACACTTTCATCTTATTCCTTGTCGGTTCCTGATTCCAAAAACATATAGATATGATATGTTTGGATTAAAAACACGCTCAGAAAGTTAAAACAAAGAGAGGTACAGAAAAGCGTGCTATCCTTCTTAGCGCAACTACTACCCCGCTCTTCTTGTCAATTTCACTGCCTTTGCCATGAGCGATGGACTGACGATGCTACGAGTCAGTTTCATTCTGTGAGTTCGACAGCTACTTGACTAAATATTGTATTTTCGCCTTACGCGACTTGTTCAATGTTTACTAACAAAAACTGTAATCATGTGTCAAAATACTGAATCGGCTTCGGGATGGGCTTGTGAAGAAAAGTAGTCTAGGAATTGTTCTCGTCGTATTTTTCCCCACTGACCGTACTGATCGTATTCTCGACAATCATGTGTACAAAACACGGCAAAATCGTATGGGTTCCCAGGTCTGCTGAGGGCATTTATGCAATACTTATGAGAGAAAGAAAGCGACTCACAGTGTGGACTGTACGATGATGGTGTGGGTGAAGGTCAACACCCATTTCTCAAAAAACTCAAACTGTTTCGTCACCAGCAGGTCCCTGTCAACACAAACACAGACCAAAATTATATCTACTACTTCTAATACTTTAATTTAACTCATTGTCTCCCAGGTACGGATATATCCGTACCCACTCATATGGCGCTATCTGACCAGGTACGGATATATCCGCTCAGACTGTTTGCTTCAGTCGCTTCCTGTAACGTCCATCTAACGTCTGCATTCCAGCGTGTTGATACACAGTTACTACACAGTTACTACAATTCTGAGTGACATGCTGCAGCACAGCTGGTCTCGGCTAAAAAAAACTTGGTCCACATAGGTGGGGTAGAAAGTGTTGAAGGCACACTCCTTTTATGAAAACACACAGTCTCAGATCTGGTCAGGTTTTTACACGGGACAAGACCATCCTTTACCACTTGGTCACATACCAAAAAGTCAACACCCTGACTGCTTCCTGAGTTGAAACTCTTTGATGGATTCAATTCTGAAAATGCCACAAGTGGCTTTTATGAATTTTATTCATCCAAAAATAATCCCACTGTGCAATAAGAACACTCAGGCTGTTGAACTTGGGATGTGAACAAGTGAAGGAATGGTCAGAACAAAATTCACAACCCAAAGTGTGATTTTTCTGCTTGTGAACGTACTTTCTTTCTTTATTTGGTGTTTAACGTCGTTTTCAACCACAAAGGTTATATCGCGACGGGGAAAGGGGGGCAGATGGGATAGAGCCACTTGTTAATTGTTTCTTGTTCACAAAAGCACTAATCAAAAAATTGCTCCAGGGGCTTGCAACGTAGTACAATATATGACCTTACTGGGATAATGCAAGTTTCCAGTACAAAGGACTAAACATTTCTTACATACTGCTTGACTAAAATCTTTACAAACATTGACTATATTCTATACAAGAAACACTTAACAAGGGTAAAAGGAGAAACAGAATCCGTTAGTCGCCTCTTACGACATGCTGGGGAGCATCGGGTAAATTCTTCCCCCTAACCCGCGGGGGGTGCTTGTGAACGTAACAAAATGTGTACATCCTTTGGACATAACTGAATTTATTACCGCACACTTCTGCTGACAACCCTAAACAAAATTGGTATGCTTTTCTAACAAACGGACGATGAAGACTGTCCTCCCATCGATCAGTGACATAAAATAAATTGCTTGCTTACTGACAAAAGTCGACGAGATTGATGAAGATCTGAAAATCCATGGGACGGTTGGCTTCAACGCCTTTGATAGGGTCAGCAGAAAGAGAGTCTTTGTCGCCGCTACCCCCTGCCGCGTCTGCTGTGCTTGCCTCATCCTCCTGTATTTTGTCAACGGAGATCACAACAGTTTTTGAAAAATATTCATAAGGCATTTAAAAAATATTCATAAGGCATTCAGAGGCCTAGAAAAAATGCGTCAAAGAGCAATATGTCTGTGTACCCACGACCTCCCGGCCATCAGGGTCATGTGGGTTTTTCGGGCTACGGTCGGCTCCTACCCAGATTGGAAGTGTTATGGTTCCTATGGGAAGGCTGGGATCACACACTGCCGAGTGTCATTCACTTAACGAAAGCGACTTTGAGGGTGCTCAGGTTCTGTATACCTGACCAACACCACAGGTGCGGCAGTTCTCGGGCCTGGTTGATGCCAGGATATATTATGACAGTAAGCGTAGAGTGCTGCCGTGTCACGTAGTCTCAAACCGAATTGGAAATCCAAAGCATCATCATTATAATCATCCTCATCTCATTAATCATCCAAAATATAAATTGTCCTTGCTCTTGTGGCCCTTCATGCCCGGAGCTCTCAAGGTGACCTTGGTCTCAGTGTTCCTGTTCGATCCTTCCCTGAATAGTAGTTCTGCTGTCAGTCTTCAACGTGTGACGTTCTGGGGGGTCGACGGAGGGACGTGGTGGCGGTCTGCTCTCTGGAGGGGACGCTCACTCAGTCTGGCTCCGCGACTTAAAAGTCAATGCCGTTAGTAGGGGGCATAGTAGGTAGTGGGCTGCGTCCGTTAGCTCGGGACAGACCCACTACTGAACACCGTCGAAGTGACTCAGCAGAAGTGCAGTGTCATCTTCCGAGGGTAGCCTACCGCAGCAACCCGACATCCCTCCCTGGAGCGTCTGTAAAATCGACAAGTCTGGCAGCGGAACGAAATTCAGAGGTGGTTGGAGCAGTGAGTGCAGGGACGGGGCGGTGTGAGAGCACAACGGGACAAGAAACAGGTGTAAAGATGAAAAAAATAAAATAAAAAATAAAAAAGTATGTCTGTGTACTGGCTTTTGCATGTCTGAACAACCTCTTGTACAAGAGCTGTTTTCTTTGCCAGAGACACACTAATTAGAAAAAAGCAGCTGTGTAGGATTTCTTAAGAAGCGACACACTTTAGTACTGTTTTCAAAACTGTATTTGATGGAACATTTCTCTGATCTTGACGTATCTGCTCAAATGGCCAGAAAAGTTATGCACCACGGTTTCCCCACTGAGAAATGTTGTCCCACAATCCTGCCCAGTGATGGCAATGTTTATGCATTTTGCTTACGCCAAATGGCATCCTTGGTCAGAACATATTATGTACAGCAGAAACACAACCATGATACATCATCACTTATGGCGAAATGTTACCTCTCCCTCCTTTGATATTGCAGTGAAGTCCAGCTTCCCAATAACTCTCAGAATGGCCGCCATCAATTCGTCGTACACAGCCCTTGTCAGCTGATCACGCTCTGCCAGCCCTATCCCTTCTTGAGCCAGGTCCTGGGCAAAAATAAACAAAGTGACATAAATTAGTTTTAATCAATGCAAGAAAATGACATCAAAGCCAATTTTAACAAAAATTTGATTCTCATGTTGTGTCTTGTATGAAATATCTACCATTGTAGGGGGCTTTGAAAATGAATGGCAATTTGGAAGTTGGAGCGTTTGTTCTAATTGACTGTGCAAGCTGACTGCAGAATTCCTTTTGCTCACTTAGATCATACAGTGGAACCTGCGATGAAAGGGCACCCTTGAGACCAGCCAATAGTGTCTCTTCACTGGAGTCAGCCTGTCATGACAGGTATATATGTTGGTTAACAATGACAGACCAGCCAAAAGTGTCTCTTCACTGGAGTCAGCCTGTCATGACAGGTATATATGTTGGTTAACAATGACAGACACAGACAAAAGTGCAAGTGTCCTTTATTGTGCCCATGCATGCATGGGGGTGCTCTGACACCGAGGAAATTTTGCACAAAGTTGACTCTGAGAAATAAATCTCACGCCAAACATAGGGGTCAATTCCGCGCCGATAGCGATAGACTTGTTTCCAGCGCTATCTCACCAACCCTTGGCTCACGTTTATTTTTTATTTATATGAAGTCTTATATCGCGCGGGTATCTCCAGACTCGGACTCAAGGCGCAGGGATCTATTTATGCCGTGTGAGATGGCATTTTATACACAATACATCACGCATTCACATCGACCAGCAGATCGCAGCCATTTCGGCGCATATCCTACTTTTCACGGCCTATTATTCCAAGTCACACAGGTATTTTGGTTGACATTTTTTATCTATGCCTATACAATTTAGCCAGGAAAGACCCTTTTGTCAATCGTGGGATCTTTAACGTGCACACCCCAATGTAGTGTACACGAAGGGACCTCGGTTTTTCGTCTCATCCGAAAGACTCACCTTGACTTTGACACTCTCAAGCAGCCCAGACCACAGTTCCAGGAAGTCCCTGTAGGTAATGCGACGGACATTCAGGTCTTCTGCATCGTTGGCCCTCTCCTCCTCTTCCTCCTCGGACTCTATGGCAACCGGGTGAGAACAGGTGCGGATGACACCTTGGTACACTAAAAACAGAAGGGTAGAACTGATTTTCACACAAGATTTTGTCAATCCACTAGTCATGCACTTCCTTTTGCTGGGTAGAATTTAAAAGTAGCTAATAACTGATTTCTCCAAATTCATAGAAATCTAACCAAATCCTGCAAGAACCTTGTTGAAAGTGTTGCTGTGTGTCTGATGCATTAGTGCCGAGTAAAAACACTTGCCTTAAAAAAAAAACTCCCCCACCCTCTCCCCACCCCTCCAAATTAATAGAAGTCTCACCAAATCCTGCGAGAACCTTGCTGAAAGTGTTGCCATGTGTCTGCAGAGCTAGCAGCAGGTGCAGAATGGTCTTGAGGCAGGTGAAGTGGTACGGTCTGTGCATCTTGGGCACGTTCTCCAGCAACACCACCAACAGCTGCTCCAGGGTCAAGGCGTACGTCTCCGACACCTGCAACAAACACCGTGCACTGAACAAACCAGCAGGAGTGAATGCCGTTACAATGAATTTATGAATGGAACAACACACTTGGTGTTTCGCTGCAGAACCAAAGATAACTTAATAAGAAAAACAAGTCGCGTAAGGCGAAAATACAATATTTAGTCAAGTAGCTGTCGAACTCACAGAATGAAACTGAACGCAATGCCATTTTTCAGCAAGACCGTATACTCGTAGCATCGTCAGTCCACCGCTCATGGCAAAGGCAGTGAAATTGACAAGAAGAGCGGGGTAGTAGTTGCGCTAAGAAGGATAGCACGCTTTTCTGTACCTCTCTTTGTTTTAACTTTCTAAGCGTGTTTTTAATCCAAACATATCATATCTATATGTTTTTGGAATCAGGAACCGACAAGGAATAAGATGAAAGTGTTTTTAAATTGATTTGGACAATTTAATTTTGATAATAATTTTTATATATTTAATTTTCAGAGCTTGTTTTTAATCCGAATATAACATATTTATATGTTTTTGGAATCAGCAAATGATGGCGAATAAGATAAACGTAAATTTGAATCGTTTTATAAATTTTTAATTTTTTTTACAATTTTCAGATTTTTAATGACCAAAGTCATTAATCGAAAATTTTTATCTAAATTTTGATTTGATTAATATACTTACCCGAATCACATAATTTGCATTGACCCACTTCGATGCTTAGGTTATGATAAAAGCTACCCCGTCTAGGTATAAGGGGAGCAACCCCAACTAAAAAAGTGACTGCACCAGCATGACTGACACCCTGGGTTACGTCCCATGTAGCCTACTACGTCATCAATGGTGCTGGTCACGTGATACCCCTTCAATCGACTAATAGCATACTAAAAATATCGAGCGGGGCAGGCGGGAGGGAATTACTTATGTGATTCGGGTAAGTATATTAATCAAATCAAAATTTAGATAAAAATTTTCGATTATAATTACATATTCTTACGCCGAATCACATAATTTAAAAATTTTAGTAATAAATTTTCATTTGATTAATATACTTACCCAACTCACATATAGCAATTAACCCATAGTTCAGTGCTGATACCGCTGTACGCGTCCCCTTAGCAACAAGGAAGACGCCTCTAAAAAAGAGTGACCGAGACCCGTAAGGGTATCCAGGCCAGCCCGTAAGGGAGGCTGCCTTCCATATGCGCGCGCATATGCCGCCATCTTGTCATTCTACACGAAGCCCAACTCACTACTTTTTTAGACCCCCATACCCCCCACAGCGGGGAGGCGGGAGGGAATAAACGATGTGAGTTGGGTAAGTATATTAATCAAATGAAAATTTATTACTAAAATTTTTAATTAAATTACATATCTTACCCAACTCACATATAGCAGATTGCTACTATAGGAGGAGGGTACTTACCAACTTAAGACCGCAGGACCTGCCCTGCAGCCACGAGAGCCGGCAAAGCCGCACTGCCATCTTGCCGCCTTGCAGCAATGTCTCTCAAATAAAAATTGATGAACACGTCCTCAGATTTCCAATAAGCCGCCGCCAGGACCTCTGATAGGCGCCCTGAGCGAAGCACGGCCACAGAAGACGCCCAAGCCCTCGCTTCGTGCGTCCTGGCTGACGTAAGAGGAAGCACCGCCCTGACCTCGCCAGACTGGCGTTGCCACCATCCATACGCTTGCTTAATGGTCAGTGAAACCCATTTAGTCAAGGTGACCTTCGAGATATCCTTCGCTCGCACAGTGTTGAGGGATATAAACAATAATTTCTGAGTTTCCGAGCGAATCGGCGAAGACCTAGACAGGTAGCTGCTTAACGCCCTGACAGGACAATTTGACAGATCGGGGTCTCCAGGAGCGAGTATATCGCTCAAGGGTGGAATACGAATGCAAGGCGAAGCCTGACCGGGCTTTTGATTTTTAGCGAGAAAATTAGACGTAAATCTCAAAGAGTAGGAGCCATCCCTCTCCAGGGAAATATCTTTAGCGAGACCAGAAAGTGCGTGCACCTCGCTACCCCTCCTAGCCGTGGCCAGCAAGACCAAAAACAGAGTTTTTCTCGTCAAATTAGGTAAACTAGCCAACCGGAGAGGCTCAAAGTCCTCCGATGCAAGGAAACGGAGAACCACAAACAGATCCCAGGCAGGGAGCTGTGATCTTGAGAGAGCTGCGTCAAGGGCAGCTCCCTTAAGCACGCTTGAAATGACGCCGTCAAGATTGATCTTGCGACCGAGCTGTCTAAGAGTGGAAGAAATCGCAGACCTTCTAACTCGCAGTGAAGAAGGAGAGACCCCCCTACTAGCCAACCAAGAGAGGTGGTTGGCTACCTCCATGGACCTTGGGGAAAGATGTTGAACCTTATTCTCAGAGCACCACTTGGCCCATGCAGCCCAATGAGAAGAGTAAACGGAGCTAGTTGAGTCTCTGTGTGCTTTCTGTACCAGTTTCAAAGTTGTGGCCGAGGCCCCGGCACGACGCAGAGCGATTCTGACAGAATCCAGCCGTGAAGCTGCAACGCTTGCGGATTCTCGTGCGGGACCCCTGACCTGGGCTGTAACAGGTCGCCCCTTCGAACGCCTAGAGGAATGGGTGGGCGCACTGCCAGCCGCAGAAGGTCCGGATACCAGTGCTGGCTGGGCCAAAGAGGAGCAACCAGCACCAGCGCTGGCTTTTCCAGATCCACTTTTCTTACTACCTTCCCTAGCAGGCAAAACGGAGGAAAAGCATACGCCTGCAGATTTGACCAATCCAGATCCAACGCGTTCACCACCCACGCCAGAGGGTCCGGGAACGGTGAGACGAAAAGGGGAAGCCTGGTGGAGAATCTCGTTGCAAACAGATCTATGCAAGGCTTGTCTACTTGAACCCAAAGGCGGTCCAACACCTGGTGGGAGAGGGTCCATTCTGAGTGCAGAACCTTGTCCCCCCGACTGAGGGCATCCGCCAAAACATTGAGCGTGCCCTTCAGGTACTTGGCTGAGAGAAGTATGTTGTGCGAGCTGCACCAAACCAACAGACGGCAAGCGCTCTCCGACAGCTTCTGCGAGCGTGTGCCCCCCTGCCGATTTATGTAAGCGGCCACAGTCGTATTGTCCGTGTGGACTTGAACATGACTGCCCCCCAGAAGCGGCAGGAAAGCCTGTAAACCCAGAGACACAGCCTCCAGCTCCAGCACGTTTATGTGCTGTGGAGCTAGGGAGAGATCCCACAGACCTGAGGCTGTCTGATCGGCCAGATGAGCACCCCAGCCTGTCATGGATGCATCTGTAACAAGAATGTTCTCCGGCGCCGGAGGAACGATCGGAACACCCTGAGAGACCCAGGGGAGCAGCCAAACACTTGTAGTGTTGTTGAACCAACTCCCCAGTCCTATGCGAACATTCCAGCCCTGAGAGGCTTGGTCCCACTGCCTCCTCAAAGCCGCCTGAAACGGCCTCTTGTGGACCCTGCCTAGAGGCACAAGGGGAGCCATCGATTCCATCTGCCCCAGTAGGGAGGACAACTCCCGGGCCGTGGACACACTCCTTCCTTTCAACGAGCGAACCAAGTTCTGAAGCTTGTCCACCCTCTTTTGAGAGGGACGGACTAACCACTCCACCGTATCGAAATCCATGCCCAGGTAAGTGAAGCGTTGGGATGGTTCTAACTCTGACTTCCCTAGATTGACTGTAAAGCCCAGCTGAGCCGCCAGGTCGAGAACCCTCGCAGTCTGAGTTCTGCACATGTACTGGTCCTGATGCAGATTCAACCAATCGTCTAAATACGCCCGTAGGCGTACCCCCTCTTGTCTGACAAGGGAGCAAAGCTGGCGAACGACCAGCGTGAAGATCCAGGGGGCCAGGGAAAGCCCGAAGGGGAGTGCCCGAAATTGAAACACTTTCTCGCCCCACAGAAAGCGCAGCCATTTCCTGTCTTGAACATGCATGAGCACATGGAAATATGCGTCGGTGAGATCCACCGACGTGGCCCAATCTCCCGGACGCAGAGCTTCCCTTACAGAGAGAGGAGTCTCCATGACAAACTTGACTACCCGTAGGTATTTGTTCAGGGTGGACAGGTCCAAAACAGGCCTCCATGCCCCTGAGGCTTTGGGCACCACGAACAGCCTGCCGTAAAAGCCGAGGGACTCTCGATCTCGAACTTCCTCTATCGCACCCTTCAGGAGTAGGGAAGCCACCTCCGCATGAACGGCTGACTTGGCTTCCGGGTCCACGGGATATCTGAAAGGCGGAGGTATCCTGGACAGAGGTGCCTTCCCCTCTGCCCAGAGGAGACGGAATCCCGAACGCACTATTCCCAAAATCCACCGGCTGGACACCAGGCGTGTCCAGGCGGCCAAGGCCCTGGAGGGGCCACCCGCCGCCACCACGGCGGGGGTTACTGGGAATAGTGGCTCGGGAGACCCTCATTGGGGGTGAGGCTTGTGCCCCGACCCCCGAGAACCCCCAAAGGAGCCTCTCTTCGGGTAAGGCGCGCCTCGCCCCCTACCCCGAAAAGAGGTGGACTGATTTTGCATCTTGCCCCCCCCAGACGAAGAAGGCTGAGCCTTACTCTGGGAGGTAGGCTTGCTCTGAACCTTCTGAAAGCCGTGGTGAGCAATCCTTGCAATAGCCAGATCCCTAGCGTCCTGGGTTTCCTTCTGCAAAGCGTCCAAAGAGGAAGTACCCAGCAGCGACCCTTCCGTAAACGGGGATACCTTAAGTCTGTCAATGGTACCCCTGTCTCGGATCTTTGAACCCGCCAAAAAGGCAGTTCTGCGGGAATGTACAGCATGCCCGTAAAGCCTGGCTGCCAAGCTCAATTGTTCCTGAGAGACCTTGGCAAGCGTCGCCAACAGAGTTGTCACATCCTCCTGGGAGGCGTCGTAACGGAACTCAAACGGGTCTAACGATGAAGCGATAGACCTAGACAAAGAGCGTTGGAGAGAACTAGAGACGGAACCCAACTCGAGCAGAGATCTACCCGTCTCCTCCAAAGCCTGAAGAGCAGACTCCGTGTAAGGGACTGATCTATCCCTGGCATACCCGTCCTCCCGCAGAGAAAGCAGTTCCGGAGTCACCGGTAGAACTGATCTCGGCAAAGCGAAAGAGTCAAGTAGAGCGACGGGACGAACCGACAGTTTAGAGCTCTTTGAGAGCGCAGAACAAGGAACGTGTTGACCCGCTTTAGCCAACCAGGGGCCCACCACCTCCGGCGCCTCCCCATGCTGTGACAACAGCGGAAAGGCATCGGACATAGCTCGACCTTTCGCAAAAACCTTCGACATCTCGACCGCCACAGAGGGGGACTCCCGGAATCGGAACGAACTTTTCGGTTCCTTAGCACTCCTGAAATCCCCTAAGGCAGAAGGAGGATGGACAAACTGAGATTTGTTCACCGCCACCTCCTCCTCGAGATATTTCGAAGCCACTCCAGCCGCCAGAGCCACCGCATCTGGCAGCTGCCGTGGCAAAAAGAATCCAGCACCTTCAGCCTGAGAGGCGGCACCGTCATCCAGGTAGCCTTCGTGCCCTTCCGTGCACTCCGGAGACTGGTCCCCGTACTGACTAACAGAGTCAAGTCCAGAGCCAGCCATACTACCACCAACTTCCTGCCCCCTGGGCGGAAGCAGATGCCCTTCAACCTGACTACGGCCAGGAAGAATAGGAACATCTGTTCGCTTGTCAGGGCTCTTCGCACCCACTGACACCCCGACTAAGCGGTGGATATCAGCCGATGTTTCAGAACTTTCACCTGGGATGAGACCCGAGGCTACTCCCTCAAGACAACGCTCACGTGGAGTGCACATACCTTGTGAAGAAGAACGGACACCGGCCGGAGACCCCACGGGAGCCTGAGAGATCCCATCCTGAGACGCATGCACGTCCGCCCTCGTAACAGTAGCAGAGGGAGGCAAACGCACACTGGCCAGCGACGACGTACCACCGACCCCTGCCGGCAGCGCACGTATCTCCGCCTTAGTTGACGAAACTTCAGCCGCTAAGGCCGAAACCTGAGAGCTTAATGTCAAAAGCAAAGAAGCAAAATCCGCAGATGCAAGCCCAGAACCTACAGGCGAGACATCCCCTACAACATGCTTAACCCCGAGCAAGGGCTTCTCCGTAGGTTTAGCAGACGAACCGGAAACTCCGGGCACGCCAACAACAACATCACTACATTTTTTGGATTCTGAACCCGAAAGAGACACGGGCGTATCGCCGTGCGTTTTAGAACTTCTAGAACTTCTAGAGCTTTTCTTAACAGGAGAGGGCGAAGCAGCTACATGTTTAGATGTTGACCTCTTCCCGTCCGCATTGTCGGCCATGATGAAAACAACTCACAAACAAATTTGGAAAAAATTTTGTAAGTCCGAAAACAAGCCAACAATGCCGCCAAAATTCAGGTAAAAAAATGGAAAGATCTCACCTCAACAGCAAATGCGAAGTCCGGTGACAAGAAGACACCAAGGGGAACACAAACCAGGTCTGGAAGACCAAGCAAGTAGGCTGAAAACACAGCCGGAGCGTACCAAACACGACCAGCTCCACTGAGCGCTGAGAGTAGAATGACAAGATGGCGGCATATGCGCGCGCATATGGAAGGCAGCCTCCCTTACGGGCTGGCCTGGATACCCTTACGGGTCTCGGTCACTCTTTTTTAGAGGCGTCTTCCTTGTTGCTAAGGGGACGCGTACAGCGGTATCAGCACTGAACTATGGGTTAATTGCTATATGTGAGTTGGGTAAGATATGTAATTTAATTGCAGATAACTCCAACCAGGCGGTGGGTAAGATCAAAAAAGTTCAAACTCACCATCAATTTCTGGAAATGCACTGGCCCGCTGCCGCCAAGGCAGGCAGGGACCTAGATCCAACGTTACAGAGCGAAGCGATGTCTCTCAGATAAAAGCTGATGAATACATCGTCTGATCACCAATAAGCTGTATTCAAAACTTCGCTCATTCTGTGGGACCGCAAGACGGCCAAGGAAGAGGCCCAAGGCAGCAATGTCTCCCTATTAAACTGATAAAGACAAAAGCCGAGCACCAGTAAGCTGTGTGCAGGACATCATCCAACCTCCCAGACCGTAAAACGGCCGAGGAGGAGGCCCAGGCCCTGGAAAAAGAGCTCGGGCTGAGCCTAGGGGAAAGATAGCCGAAAGCGACGCCAAGGCGGAGGGAAAGAGAATCCCTCGCCAAAAAACAGGCCCACTGCCAAACATCAGGGAAAGAGCCGGTGAGAAAGAAAACATCTAGCTCACTCTAAAACCCTTGCCAGGAACTGGCCCACTGCCAAAAGACAGAACGAGGACCGAGAACCAACCTAAAAGACAGTCGCAATGCCGCTCAGGCAAAAAATGCGAAAGACAGCATCAGAGAGCCCGTAAGCTGTGCTCAGCACTTCTTCCCATCTCCTGAACCATAAAAAACAGCCCAGAAAGGGGCTCAAGTCTTGAATAACCCGAGCCGAGTAGAGGGACAGACAAGCTGCCCCCCCCCCCCTTACTATTGGAAGGAAATGCCAAAAACCCTGGAAACGACTAAGCGTAAGGTTGACCGATCATAAATGAAAAGCACCAACCTTCCCCAGGACCGTAAGACAATCATGCCAAAGAAAAAGCCTTGGCATGGAGAGAGGCCCGAAAGGCCGGAGAGATAACGGTCAGCTCCAGAGAGGAGTGACCTGTTTCCTAGAAAGAGAGAGAGACGTCTGAGTACAAAAAACCAGAGTCAAACTCAAAGAAACAACTCAGAAGAGACGGTCACCAGAAGTCCACTACCAGTCCATGCAGAAGCACAGAGGGAGGTAAACAGAGGAAGAAGCGGCCTACGAAAAGTGTAAGCCGCCAGCAGAGCGGAGAACGCGGTGGCCAAAGCCTGATGTGACCGGTGACTCTAACCGAAATGACTAAGGTCAGAGTGATCACAAAGCAGTCTGCTTGTAGGTAAATGAAAGAAAATCAAAAACCCAAAACAGAAACGAGACTGGAAAGGAAAACAGAAAACTGTGAAGCTAACCAGCCTTAAGACTCCCTGAACGAGAGTCCTCAAGAAGAAGGGCCCGAAGCAAATATCGCGGCCGACCGAGCCCAGAAAATTCCTGAGTCTGGCTAAAAAACCAAACACGTCTGATACCTCAGAACCGAGAATCAGACACGGAACACAACAGGCAAGAGTCCGAAATAGATGCAAGTGGTAGAAGGGTGACCTTAACAGGCAACCCACCCCACCGGAAGTCGACCCGACTCGCCTCATGGTAGGATGAGGGAGAAGAGGAAGACACAAATTCTAGAGACACGGAGACCGTAGTCGCCCATGCCAGGCAGGAGACTATTACACGAGCTAAGGCTGAGAGCCGGAACGCCCGTAGACCCGCCATCAAAGATGCTGGGCTGAAAGCCCGCACCAAGAAACCAGGAAATTAACTAGACCTCCACCGAAAGGGGAGGGTTAGCCAATAAAGCTGAGAAAAGTGATAGGCCACAAGAATGACCCCTCACCATGCATTGCTAAAACCAATGCAAACTCAGTAAAATCTGAATGTAACTTCCGAGGCCAACTCAAGTAAACCTTAAGTTTGGACGAAACACCAGAACCAGTCCGATCGCTAGAGAAAGACAGAGTCTAAAACGGCGAAAGACCCACAAGGACCGAGTCCAAAAGAGCAAACAACAACCACCACCACCAACGGATGAAATGGCTGTTGCACCAGCCGAGGCTAAAAAACCCGGATGCCCTAATGCCGGCTGTTGTTCCCAAAAAGCACAGACTAAGACGTCTGTGAAAGGAAGAACCTCTCCGGATAAACCTGAGCTGAGGACTTAGCCTGAAAAGCTGAGTCTGCTTAGGTAGAGCCCGTTTTGCTGCTTCAAAGCTTGAAGAGCAAAAGAAGAGACCTGAAGGTCCCTACAAATCTTTATCTCCTTGGAGGCCAGGAGGCCAGGGAGGCCTTGGATGCCAGGAGACCTTAGAGGCCAGAAGGCCTAGGAGGCCAGGAGGCCTTAGAGGCCATGAGGCCTTGGAGACCAGGAGGCCTTAGAGGCCAGGAGGCCAGGAGGCCTTGGAAGCCAGGGGACCTTAGAGGCCAGGAGGCCTTAGAGGCCAGGAGGCCTTGGAGGCCAGGAGGCCTTGGAGGCCAGGAGACCTTGGAGGCCAGGAGACCTTGGAGGCCAGGAGGCCTTAGAGGCCTGGGAGGCCAGGAGGCCTTGGAGACCAGGAGGCCTTGGCGACCAGGAGGCCAGGAGGCCTTGAGGCCAGGAGACCTTGGAGGCCTTAGAGGCCTGGGAGGCCAGGAGACCTTGGAGGCCAGGAGGCCTTAGAGGCCTGGGAGGCCAGGAGGCCTTGGAGACCAGGAGGCCAGGAGGCCTTGGGGGCCAGGAGGCCTTAGAGGCCAGGAGGCTTCAGAGACCAGGAGGCCAGGAGGACTTGAAGGCCAGGAGGCCTTAGAGGCCAGGAGGCCGAAGAGAGACCCATCCACCAAGGGTGAAGAACTAAGGGTGTCTCTCATTGATTCCCCACAAACTAGGAATGGGCGAGGAACAAGTCCCGTCTGTACATGACCGTCTGGGCATTGTGCAGAGAGGAGGGCCTTCTCCGCTCTAAAATCGCCCTAGCAAAGGTGGAGAAAGCATCCCCTGCGTCCTGCTCTTTACTGAGTGTAAAGGGCGCCAAGGACTCCGTAAAGGAGTGTCTCCGAAATGGAAGCAAGTTCCAAAAGCTGTCTGCCCACTTCCTCAGAGGGGAAGAGAGTCTGCTCAGAGAGCAGGGGACTCGAAACGTTCCCCAAAGAAGAAGTTCCGGCGTGACCGGCAAAGGTGCACGCAGAGGGGCAAAAGACGACAGCAAACTCCGGGACATCCTGGGCAAAGGCAACTTCCTCTGAGCCGCTAATGTCCCGAAGCTGGGAAGGCCGGAGCCTGAAGCCCCTTTCCTGCAAGTCAACGGCCAAACTTCACCCCTGACTAAGAGGAGGATGAGAGGCGTCGAAGACCAAAGGCACAGGAAGTGAGGAGAACGGCAGAACCCACTACCGAAGTGTGTGGTAGCTGCTAATCCGCCTGAGGCAGGGAGCCTGCAAGCCCAAAGGGCACTGCTGACGAGAAAACCAGACTCAAACCAGATGGGACCATAGCAGGTCCACTATCCAGTGAGCCCCCCACTTCCGGCCGGAGCCAGAAGCGCAGAGGTCGCGTAAGATCGCCGACATAAGGCAAGGATCAAACTGAACGTGACCGTAGTCTGTGCCCTAACCAGTGAACCTACGCTTCCAGCCGGAACCAGAAGCAAAGCTGTCGCGGACGACTGCTGAAGTAGGGCAAGCTCGAACCAGAAGTGACAGCAGCCTGTGCACTAACCGGTGAGCTCACACTTCCGTCCGCAGCCAGAAGAGCAGAGGTCGCGTACGACCGCCGCCGTAAGGCAAGGTTCAAACTGAACGTGCCAGTAGCCTGTGCACTAACCAGTGAACCGATACTTCCAGCCGGAACTGGAAGCACAGCCGTCGCGTACGACTGCCGCCGTAGGGCAAGGCTCGAAACCGGACGTGACAGCAGTCTGTACACTAACCAGTGAACCTACGCTTCCGGCCGTAACCGGAAGCGGCGCTGTCGCGGACGACTGCTGAAGTAGGTAAAGGCTCGAACCAGAAGTGACAGCAGCCTGAGCACTAACCAGTGAACCTACACTTCCGGCCGGAACCGGAAGCCCAGCTGACGCTGACGACTGCTGACGTAGGGTAAGGCCCAAACCGGACGTGACAGCAGCCTGTGCACTACCGGTGAACCTACACTTCCGGCCGGAACCGGAAGCGCAGCTGTCGCGGACGACTGCTGACGTAAGGCAAGGCTCAAACCGGACGTGAACGTAGTCCGAACACTAGCCAGTGAGCCTTTTACTTCCGGCCTGAGCCGGAAGCAGCTGTCGCGGACGACTGCTGACGTAAGGCGGGGTTCGGCCCGGACGTGAACACCGTCTGCTCACTAGACGGTGAACCCCTACTTCCTGCAACAGCAGGAAGCCCAGCTGTCGGAACCGACTGCTGGAGTACGGAGAGGTTCAGACCTGACGTGAACACCGTCTGCTCACTAGCAGGAGAACATCCGATTCCGGAAACCGGAAGTGCAGCTGCCGTAAACGGCTGCTGCAGACACCAACCTTGTTGTGGCCGGATCCCCGGAGGGACATGCACTGTTGCGCTACCGCAAGCGGAAGGCAACAAATGCCGGCCAGGAAGAGGAGAAGAAGATCCCCAAGGGACCGTCCAGAAACATCACGGTGGACAGCAGCCTGGTCCGGAGAAGACCCAGAGTCTGAAGGAGAGAACGTCGCCTAACCCCCAGGCGGGGGGCAGAGCTGGCGACGAAGTCCGCCGCTGCAAACCTCGCGAACGAGGGAATCTATTTCTGGAAATAAGCAAAAGATAAGTGCAGACCCCAGAGCCCTAGACTCTGGAGCCGAAACAGACGTAAAACGACAGCCCTAGAGGCCAAAACGGACGGCTGAGAGCCAGACGGCCAATCGTCCGTAACAGAAAAAAACGGCACAGAACAACGTAAAAAATTGCCTAAAATTGTGCCAACATGAACAACAACGGAGTTCTTCAAAAGAAGAGGCTGCTGAGGGATAGAGCTTAGCAGGGCCCAAGCCCTAACCCTCCGCCTTAGCTCCCTCTAATTCTCATTAACGGCCATGTAAGCACCGAGAGAAAAATAAACAAACAACTGAAACTAGCAAAGTCCGAACGGACGCCAACCTTTCAGAAGCCAGCAAAGAGGGCAGCTAAAACCAGTTAAGGAGCTACCAAAGGCAGCTAAACAACTAGCTATACGAAGAGTTAAGCGTCCGAGTACGGACGAAAAATCAACATAACAACAACATGCTAGCTAAAAATGGCGACCAAAGAGGAAGCCACAAGTCTGAAAATAATAAAGTCCGTACAGACACAAACATTTCAGAAGCAAGCACGCAAATAGATAAGCACATACGTAACAGCTACCGACGGCAGCTACAAAGCAAGCTACAACAGCGTTAATAGACCGAACACGGCTAAAACAACAGAAGCCAGACAACGTGCTAAAGCAAATGGCGACCGTGAGGAAGCCAAACAACTGCTGAAAACTTCAGAGTCCAACAGACATGCGAAATTCACAGCAGAAGCAATAAAACATACAAGAAAATATGAACGATCTCACCAGCTGCAAGCCAGCAAGAAGTAGACGGGGGCCGAGGCCGGAGGGTGCCGTAGACACAAAACCAGCCAGAGCAAAAGCGTACACAACCGTCACCCTTGAGTGATAGTAGTCGATTGAAGGGGTATCACGTGACCAGCACCATTGATGACGTAGTAGGCTACATGGGACGTAACCCAGGGTGTCAGTCATGCTGGTGCAGTCACTTTTTTAGTTGGGGTTGCTCCCCTTATACCTAGACGGGGTAGCTTTTATCATAACCTAAGCATCGAAGTGGGTCAATGCAAATTATGTGATTCGGCGTAAGAATATGTAATTATAATTAATTTTTAAGCCACCAAGCTGAAATGCAATACCGAAGTCCGGGCTTCGTCGAAGATTACTTGACCAAAATTTCAACCAATTTGGTTGAAAAATGAGGGCGTGACAGTGCCACCTCAACTTTCACGAAAAGCCGGATATGACGTCATCAAAGACATTTATCAAAAAAATGAAAAAAACGTATGGGGATTTCATACCCAGGAACTCTCATGTCAAATTTCATAAAGATCGGTCCAGTAGTTTAGTCTGAATCGCTCTACACACACACACAGACACACACACACACACACGCACATACACCACGACCCTCGTTTCGATTCCCCCTCGATGTTAAAATATTTAGTCAAAACTTGACTAAATATAATGAAGTGACTACTTACCTCATCCACATCTTTGATGATGTTGGCCAGGGCATGGAGGTAGCCAGGCAGACCCATCAGCTTGTCGTCTGAAAACTGGCTGCTGCTCAACACAAATTACACTCTCAGTCAGCAAGGCACATAACACTGGATTACAGGCAAATAAGACGACAAATTGTGTTTTACGCCCTCACAGTAAAACCATTAGGGGTTACAAGCAAATACAGTTGGATCCCTTTTAAGATTCCCCAATGTAAGACTTTCTTCTTCGTAAGACCTTCCTTTCTCAGATGTTGGTTTAAGCGTGTTTTATTTTCGCTGTATACAATCGTTTCACACACAAAAACAATAGAACGTGCTTAACCTCTGTAAATTTACCTCCCATTCTTACACCTAATTCTCAGAAATCGTTGAAGGTCGTAAAAGGGGGGTTCCATTGTAGAAGAAAAGAGAGATAAAAACAAGTGTAACCAAGTGCACAAAACACTTATATTACCAAATAACAAGAGGCGAAGCCATCAAGGCTCACATAAGAAATCGACAAACAGTAACACACACACACACACACACACACACACACACACACACACACACACACACACACACACACACACACAGACAGAAAGAGCATAGGTGAAACCGTGCAAGAAAGCGAGACACTAGATCTAGATCTGTCTGTCTGCATGTAGCCTACTTACAGGGACACGACTGCCAACTAGTCTCGGCCCGCTCAAAATAATAATGACCAAGACTTTCAGTACTTCCTTCGCGTGACGTCTAACCCTCTTACGTCATAATGTGACGTCAATGTAATGTGACGTCTTCAAATGTTAGAGTTTCTACCACAGACATACACACGCACGCATGCACGCACATACTCACATACGCACGCACGCACAGACAGACAAAGTTACAATCGCATAGGCTACACTTACGTGAGCCAAAAACCGTTTGGTAGTTTTGATAATTTTAATACACTACTGGTGACCTAAAGATAAACAAATTGAAAAAATTACCACTAACCTGAGAAACTCCTGTTCACATTTGGTGACCATCTCACTGAACATGAACTGAACATCGGCTGGAGTCAGAAAGGTACGGCATGGCTGGAGACACCATTTTTAGAAATAATAAATCATCTTTAATTTTTTATCTGCAACATCTTTAGCCCCCCAAAAGTAGGCAAAGAGGATCAGTCACCGGTGTTACTAATAATAATAAAGTGTATTTATATTACGCCTATCCCTTACAAAAAACAAAAATATTTGGCTCTAAGCGCATTACAACATGTGTAGAGACTTGGTACAATCAAGTCTGACAAATACAATAACACAATATACAGTCGGTCTCTTAGGTAAAACTGGGAAAAGCAGCTTCGACATTTAAACACTGCTACTAAAAAATCCTCTAACAATGCATACTGCTTTACAATATGAATTTATGTATAAATATAGTTAAAGAACATCGAGTTAATAGGAATTAAAAAAGGTTCTTATGATAAAACTATCTAGCGGACGACGAAGAAGAAGAAGAATAAAACTATCTGTTAAAGTTTCACCAATGCAAGGTTCAAAACGAGGAATATAAGGGCATGTTTTGTACCTTGTACCCATATCATTGATTGCTGGAAGGCGCTTAGAACTATGTTAGGATTTTGCGTCATATAAATACCATTATTATTATTATTATCAGAAAAAAAACTAGCAGCAAGTTACAACAACAAAAACACCACCTTGTATTGTCTAACAAGGCCGCTGTCAATTTTGGAATTTACTAGAGACCCTCCAACTAAGGCATTAAGATTACAAAGGAATATGTGGATGAAACACGGCTAAGAAATTCAGAAGACAGGATCTATCCTTCCAAAAAATGTTGTAGAACATACTGCCGCCAGAAGACCGTATCCCTTGACAGCCATGGAAACCTCCTTAGATGTTGCCGCTGGGTCACTCATTGTGGTCCGGAACTCTTGCAGGAAGAACTGCGGAAGACATTACTTATGTTAAATAGCATCAGTTCCTAACCTTTTCAAAAGGAATTGTTCCAGGATATGTAGTGCCTTGAGGTCTGTACTACAGATTCAACCCCTGAAGATATGCTTGAAACTTTCTGGAACATATACTACACAACTTGTTGCTTTATGTACCAAACCTGGTAACTGTTGTATTCTCTTTTTGTTTAACTGTATGAATCCATTTCAACAGCCTCAACACTTAAGCGTAAAACATAAAACCATGAGAAAAACTTTTGTAAATAAAAGTTGTGCAAGAAATGCTGAGCATACAGATCATCTTATGGATCAATCTTATTCAAGAAGCTCTCCCATAGCAGCTTCCATTCAAATAAAGTTTTTGAACAGTGAAGTATTAAATAGCTCAAAGTAGCTAGTTTTCCTAGCCTGGAAGGATAAGATTTAAGATTTTATAGTCGTGTGCAGTTAACCTAATGGAAATTCAGGTTGCTTTCTCTCTGGGGAAAGTGAGCTGCCATACAGTACGGCGCTACCCATTTTTTTTGCTGCATTCTTCTTCTTCTTCTTCTTCTGCGTTCCCGGCCATGTATGGCCATGTTGGGTTTGATGCGTGCATGCCTGGTTTTCTCCTGTAGATGGGTGTCGGCACAGGAGGTCTGCCCGCTGTCCTCAGCCAACATGCTCCGTCTTCATGGCAGCTCAGGTTTTTTATCGAGGTTCTCTCCTCTAGATCCGCCGTGTTTCGCCTAGGGGCTTGCGCTGCCTAGTTGATAGGGTCACCTCGTAGAGGATGTGGTCACAGACCACGAACGGTCGGTCTTGGGATAGGGAAACGTTATGCTAGTCCGGAGGGATTACGCCACAAAGGCCACCTCGCGAAGACCCAGGGTCCTAGACTAGGGAGGTCCAAGGGGGAGCACCGGGAGGGCTACCCCTCTACCCGCACCTCCAACAAAATCCCTTCCCCTGGTAGCTTCATCCCCAAGGAGGAGACAGAGCTACCTGCAACACCCCGCTGCATTCATGTTTCCAAGCCCTGAGACTTTCGCTGTGAACTTTTTTGTGCGCATACCTGCACATGGGGGTGCTCGGACACCGAGGAGAGTCTGCACAAAGTTGACTCTGCCAAATAAATCCTTCGCCGACCACAGGGATCGAACCAACGCCGATAGCGACAACTGGTTTTAAAGCCAGCACCGCTACCAACTGAGCTATTTCCCCGCCACTTGCAGAGAACAAGGCTTACCTTGAAAATTGCTCCCTCTTTGTTTCCTTCCTGTGCTCTCTCTGTGATGGTCTCTGAGACCTGCAATCATATGCAAGAGGTACATGTAATGATGATGAACTGGCTGGACAACAGCTGAAGACATTATTTTGAGAAAACTGGACAGGGTCACAATGGACCCTAGGCAATGACTTGGTGCAGGTAGGGGGTGGGTGTGTTGCAAAGACATCCAGCCAGACTCACATATGTTGGAATTTCTCAAGGCAATTTGATGGCTTCTCCTTGCGGTTAGAAAACACAGAATTGGGAGTGGGCTCGATTACTCCTCAATTTATTCGCAGATCAATCAATATCAATCAATATGAGGCTTATATCGCGCGTATTCCGTGGGTACAGTTCTAAGCGCAGGGATTTATTATTTTTATTTTTTATTTTTTTTATTTTATGCAATTTATATCGCACACATATTCAAGGCGCAGGGATTTATTTATGCCGTGTGAGATGGAATTTGTTTTACACAATACATCACGCATTCACATCGGCCAGCAGATCGCAGCTATTTTGGCGCATATCCTACTTTTCACAGCCTATTATTCCAAGTCACACGGGTATTTTGGTGGACATTTTTATCTATGCCAATACAATTTTGCCAGGAAAGACCCTTTTGTCAATCGTGGGATCTTTAACGTGCACACCCCAATGTAGTGTACACGAAGGGACCTCGATTTTTCGTCTCATCCGAAAGACTAGCACTTGAACCCACCACCTAAGGGGGGAGAAAATTGCTACCGCCCTGACCCAGGGTCGAACTCGCAACCTCTCGCTTCCGAGCGCAAGTGCGTTACCACTCGGCCACCCAGTCCTTTGCAGATGCAAGGAGAGGGCCAATCACTAGCGAGGGGTCTGTTGGAAACAGGTGGAAACACGCACTTGTTTCCTTAACACCCCTTGCCAGTGATTGGCCTCTCAAATATTTGTACAAGGTTTTGCAAGTAAAGGTCACTCTTCCACAGCCCATTCAAACCCAACAGAGTTATTTCCAAACATCGTCTATTCTCAAGCCCAGACAGGTCCTACCTGTTTCAAGAAGGCCTCCAGGGCAGCTACACCAAGGTGCAGGACATCTCTGTTGTGATGATGGCTCCACTTCTGAAGTTTCTCATACAGGTTCTGCACGCACAAACACATGTACACAGATGTGACACAAGCACACACAAATCTGAGGGTAACCTCACAGAACTATATAAAATCTTATATCTCTATCTATACAAACACACACACATACATGCATGCAAGAACGCACACACACGCATACATACATGCACAAACGCATACATGCACAAACACATGCCCACACATATTACCCAAGTCAGAATTGACAGCTACTGACGACGCAGGTAAGACATCTTGAACGCTTTAAAGTATTTTGTACTTTGACCTAGTGTTATAGACAGCAGTGCATAAAAAAAATAAGCACAGGAAACACACAGAACAGAAAGCAAACTGCTTTGACACTCAGACTTAACACCTCACAAGAAATGTTCACATCCGTGCATTAACACCTTCAACCTGAAATACTACCTTGCCTTGGACAGTGAAAACCTCCTTTTAAGAGACGTGCCCCCCCAATTTAAGCTCCCTCTATTTTACAAACCTGTTTTCTCAGATTTTCTGTTCCTAGGCTCTGTAAATTTACCCCCATTTTAAGACTCGCTCCTTCTTAAGACCTGATTTTCTCAGATGTTTGGAGGTCTTAAAAGGGGGGTTCTGCTGTAATACAAACCTTGTAGTCATCCACCAGATACTGACGGAACTGTGAAGCGTGACGACTGAACAGCAGAAGTCCAGCCTTGGGCACATCAAACCTGGTGAAGTCCACGTTCGGGTCGATCGCCATCCTGGCATACTTGAAGATGTCATAGGAGTACTTGGACTCTGAAAATCAAAAAATGATGAGTCGCCTGTTCATTTCTTCTTCTTCTTCTGCGTTCATGGGCTGAAACTCCCACGTACACCTATGTTTTTTGCACACATGTGTAGGACCGTTTGACACTTGAAGGGGGATAAGGCATTAGCAGGTCTGCACATAAGTTGACCTGGGAGATCAGAAAAAATCTCCACCCTTAATATACCAGGCGCGTCCAGGATTCGAACCCATGACCTTCCGTTTGGGAGACAGGCGTCTTATCCCCTAGGCCACTGTGCCCATCGCCTCTTCATTTTAATGTTTGTTATTCCCTCAGTACCAGGAGATTGGTTCTGTATAACTCTCACTTACTCTATTTCACATGACATATGCCTTTAACCCCTTCACTGCCACAGTATAACAGCATTTTGGTATTGCTGTGTGCCAGGGCAAAATTTCGCTTTCTTCGGTAGGCTCACTAATCTGTTCACTGCTCGATCATTTATTAAGATATCTCTTAGATCTTTGGCATGTGTTTTGCTTATACCCTTGGCTATTATAGGATGACATGATCATTGGACTTTGTTTGTGATTGTTATAGTAAAAATTGATATAATGACCATTTTTGTCAAAAATTACAGTTTCCGGACTTACACACACACACATTGCAGCACGTAAAACCACACAAAACACTGCTAAAACTGGTGTCAAACATCAGGTACTCGCATTACAGCCCATAGAAGTATTCTTCTGTGTGGTAATCCATAAATCACTTCTTGTAGAGCTTCCAGAACACTGTATCGCTTGAAAACAGGTCTACGAGTTGAGGTACGACTTTCGGCCACCATTGTGAATGGCGGCTGAATGCTCTAATAGTCGGTTCTACATTTCTAACACAGTTTTCAACACGTGGTAGTAACTTATCCAAACGGTCTATGGGAAAGAACTGTGTTTAGAACCCCTACAAGTACTTGGACAGTGGTTACCTCCCATTTAGTTTTCAGAAATGTCATGAAATGTTGTTGACACAAATCCCACGTATGAGATACGGTTATGGGCGTATGACAAACCGAAAATGACCACGTATTACATACGGGGTGGGCAGTGAAGGGGTTAAGGCACTTACCTTCCTTTGTTTATCAGATCTGAAAATCTAGTTACACAATGTCACTTGGCAGGAAAAAAAGACTAAAATCAACTTGCATCTATAAAATCATGTTTCATATTTAGGAAAAGGAACCAGAACCACCACCAATAAAATCCTTTTCTTTGCTGTTCTAAATGTCATGTGACCTAAGACTGGCCAATGCATGTAGCCACAGACGAAACAAAATGCAGCGCTAGGTCAATGTACCAGTCATCAGTCATTCACACATAAAAAAGTTTAAAATGAATAATTATTCCACCTGGAATTCAGTCAAGTGACCCTCAGAACTTCTAACATCAGTCAAGCTTGAAGTAATAAAGTTGAAAAACAAAAGATTTCTGAACTCACCAAAACAAGGACAGCACATACAAAACAAAATCAAATGATTGCCTATTAGGAGGCTTCTTCGGGGCTAACAAACAAACAAAAACAGGTTTCTTATCCTGAATATGAAATAATAATTTTAAAAATGACTCCCTGATCTAATCATATACAACCCGTTTTGTGCTTGATCGGACATGAATGTTGAATTTTTTGTTTAAAGTGTTATCAGATATATATAAAAAATAAAAAAACCTTCATCAGCAGACTGTGTGAAATTGACGAGGAAAGCTGTCAGTCCCTGTAAACAGCCTGCAATGATGGGGAAGTCGGGCTTCTTTGTCTTGGATGTCATCTGAACACACAAAGGGTTAAAACACAATTATGCTGCAAAGAGGTAAGTACTAAATTCAACACTAAAAATATCTCCTTTCATTTTGAATGACTATCTTGAACACACACGCACACACTCACACACTATTTACATACTATGTAATGGATTCAGGTCCCCATCTCAGATCCGTACAGGTTTTAACATCATTTAACTTTTTAAGACCACTTGTGTTTTGTTTTGTTTTTCTCCTGAGTTCAACATTAGCGTCAGTCAAAAAATGACTCCATACAAAAATGGCACCATGTACAGAAAGCTCCTGGGCTGTTGGTGTTTGCCAGGTTCCCAAGTGCAGGGATGGTCTTGGCCAATGTAAAAGCCTGGACAGGTCTGAGATGTGGACCCAAATCCTTTACTTTGTCTTTAACAAGTATCTTGAGAGAAATTACTGCTTAAATGTGAACACTAAAAACCTACCTCAGTTTTCAAAGCACTGACATAAAGGGAGACCAGTCGCTCTGAGTAGACAGTCATATGTTCTGGATATACATCAGCCACGACTCCAAGTAAGGTGTAGATGTTGCCTTTCACTGGAAACGAAATGTTGTAATTCAACAAATGAAATGTCAGCACATCTCCTCCACACACACTCAAACCCACAAATAAAACACACCCACCATTTAGGTCGGGAGATTCCACTTTTGCAGCACACTTTGTGAGCTCCGAATAAAGGGAAACAAATTTAAGAAGTTCCTGCATTTACACCAGACTCTTGCTCCACTTGTTGTCTATCCTGTTGATCTCGACGTCTTTCATTGCAAGACTCTCCCAGTCTTTTAAGGCAATGTGCGGCAGTAAAATTAAACTTGGAGAATACATGGAATAGCCTAATTGTCTGGGTTGTTATTGAAGTGAATACACAAATAAATTATTTAAAATGGTGAATATTAATGGTCATAGACTGCCGTTGCCAAGGAAACAGCCGCCATATTGGATTTCTAGGAATTTTACAGCGACATCACACATCAGAAATGCATGATGTTTGGCACAATGATTCTTTCTTTATTTGGTGTTTAACGTCATTTTCAACCACAAAGGTTATATCGCGACGGGGAAAGGGGGGGGGGGGGGAGATGGGATAGAGCCACTTGTTAATTGTTTCTTGTTCACAAAAGCACTAATCAAAAAATTGCTCCAGGGGCTTGCAACGTAGTACAATGTATTACCTTACTGGGAGAATGCAAGTTTCCAGTACAAAGGACTTAACATTTCTTACATACTGCTTGACTAAAATCTTTACAAAAATTGACTATATTCTATACAAGAAACACTTAACAAGGGTAAAAAGAGAAACAGAATCCGTTAGTCACCTCTCAACATGTATTCTCTAGTTTAATGTTGGCAAGTTTACCTTAAAAGGCCGTATTTCTCAGATAGTTTCATGGTCCGTAAAAAGAGGATCTACTGTACATTGTTGTGACAAGTTTACCTTAAAAGGCCGTATTTCTCAGATAGTTTCATGGTCCGTAAAAAGAGGATCTACTGCACATTGTTGTGACAAGTTTACCTTAAATGTAAGGCTTCTTTTTAAGCCTACTGTCTATATGATACTTACCGAGACAGTACTATTCTTGCACATTATCTATTATAGGCCGAAAAAATTGGACAAAACGCTGAGTGGGTACAATTATCTCCCATAACCATGCGCCACCGTGGATCCCAAGCACTGTCCGAGTGCTTCCCCCTTACAGGATGTAGGTGGCGCGTCCTCTTTCTTTATGAGCTGCAGACCCTCAAAAAGCCCATAACATATCAAGAGGGGAGGCGGGAGGGAAACTCTAATAGTACTGTCTCGGTAAGTATCATATAGACAGTAGGCTTAAAAAGAAGCCTTACAGTCAATATAACACTTACCTCGACAGTACTATTCTTGCACAGAATACCAGAGTGGTGTGAGGGTGATATGTAGAGTATTAAACTCCTTAATCAAAATCACTTAAATCCAAGGATTAAGATACCCAGGCAATTTTCGAACAGTACTACCGTAAAAGAAAATATACCCAAGAAACATACCTTAGACTGACGTGACCATGCTAGCAACCACTGCTGTGTGGTGAACTCAATGTCAAAGTCCAGGCCACTCAAAGCTTGAATACCACTGAGTCTACGGCAAGTGGCTAAAGCGATGAGGAACAATTAGTCTTAAAAATCAGCAACTTGATACTGATGCCTGCCAGGGGTTCAAACTCATTGCTACGCAGGAGTTTGAGGACCAGAAAGACATCCCCCTTGGGAAATGAAACCAGAGGTTTAGACACCGCTGCATTGCTAATACCCGAAAGGACATTAGCGATGAGGGAGGACCTGATCAAGTGTTCAGTTCTGCGACCAGTAGCGGCCGCAATCGTGGAAGCGATGGCAGATCTGTATCCAAGAAGAGTCTTAGAAGAAAGACTCTTCTTTTGATACACTTCCACCAGGAAGTTGGCCAAGTCCTGTGTTGAGGGATAAAGCGGCTTTATCCCCTTGGACAAGGCGAAGGTGGCCCAAGCTCTCCAGCGTAAGTCGTAGAGCTGATTAGTTGATCGCCTCTTAGCGTTCAAGGAAAACTCTACTGAACTCTTGTGCAATCCTAGTGCAAGCAGTTTGGAGCGCACAAGAGCCATGCGGTCAAGCACAGACTCTCTGGACGTGGATGAGGGAGGCATGATCGAGGCTGGAGCAGACCTCCCCCGTCCAGATCCAGAGGTAGAGGGTCTACGTGGGTGAGACCGCGAAGATCTGGAAACCACGGAGCTGTTGGCCAGTAAGGCGCGACCAAAATCAGTCTTGGTCGTTCCTGCAGATATTTTGCCAGCACCCTCGGAATCAGAGATGTCGGGGGATAGGCGTAAGCATCGAGGAGCCTCCACAAGAGAGTGAATGCGTCCAAGTGGAACGCATTCATGTCTCGAAAGGGGCTGACGTACCTGGGAAGCCGAGCGCTGAATCGAGTTACGAACAGATCGATCAGAGGACGGTCCCACCTTGCCCACAGACGCTGTAGAACGTTGTGAGCGATGGTCCATTCTGTGGAGAGAACCTGATCGCCCCGACTGAGAATGTCGGCCAGGGCGTTCAGTTTCCCCGGAACGAACTGGACTGACATCCGGACCTGATTGGTCTGGCACCAGAGCAGAATCTCCTCCGCCAACAGGGAGAGGGACCGAGAATTGGTGCCCCCCTGGTGGCGAAGGTAAGCTAAGCATGTGGTGTTGTTGTCCCCGTTGAAAATCAGAGGGGCCAAGGACAGGCCGAATGGGAGGGCCCGAAACTCGAACACCGTGCCCTCCCAAACGAACCAGAGCAGATGTCGGTACCCCAGGGCCACCAGGATGTGGAAGTAAGCATCCTGGAGGTCCCAGACATGGCCCAATAGTTTGGCCGGATGGCCAACCGGACCGACGAAGGGGTTTCCATCTTGAACTTGCACCTGTGAAGGTACAAGTTCAAGGTGGAGAGGTCCAACACCGGCCTGAACCGGCCGTCCTTTTTGGGGACGGTGAACAGGCGGGAGCAGAACCCCAGAGAAGGCTGAGAAAGGGGGTAGACCGCCTTCTTCTCGACCAACGAGTTCACCTCGTCCTGAAGAGCCTGCCATCTGGCAGGCTCTCGAGGAGGGGGGAACGTCCAAGGTAGAGCGGACAATGGAGGTTGTGACGACAGCGGTAGAGAAAACCCCGACCACACCACCCTCAAGAAAAACTGGTTGGAGACCAGTCTGCCCCACATGCCGCGGGCCCGAAAAAAAGGAAACCGCCGGACGAAAGAGGGGCAACTTGGGGGGGCGTCAACGTAGGGCCGGGACTCACTGAAAATTCTGCTGGCGGGCAGGCGCAGGCTTGCGACCACCCCCCCTGGTGGTGCTGCTTCCCCTTACCTGTCTGAGCACCCTTCGTCTTGCTTGGGAACGCAACAGGCGCCTAAGAGGAGGAAGAAGGAGGCAGTGAAACTGGCTTCTTCTTCTTCTTCTGAGGCTGGGAGCTGGAGGTGACTGTAGCACTTCTCTTACTCCCCGCCGCCGTCGCCGAAGCAGCGAGGCCAACCATCAGAGAATCAGTGTTCCTCTGGCGTGTGGACTCCACCACAGAACGAACAGTGTCCGGATGAAAGAGGGAAGAAGGCTGAGGAAACGTGTTCCTCAGACTCTTCCTCATATCCGGAGGCACTATAGAAGTAGGCAGAAAATGATCACGGAACAGGGCCAATAAAGTGGACCCGTGTTCCAATGGCCAATTCTGCCGCAGACGTCACGCACGATCGCACGGCATGCAAAGCCCGATCCACTCGAACCGTGTCAAGGACCCGAGTGGAATCGGACTCTGCCCGATTGGGAGGGTCCAACAGTGTGGACAGCGTGCTCATCCATGTCAAGGCCTGTGATTGGGCCTCGACTGTGGAAGAAACGGTGGCCTCAAGATTGTGGAACGAAGCAGAGCTCAGTTCCACCTTCTTGACCGAAGGCACCTCCCCAACGAACACATCACCGTCAGTCCCACCCTAAACACTCGAAGTCTGGAAAGGGAGAGTTCGAGAGTCAAAGGGAAAAGGGAGGGACGAAACAGATTGGACACGAGGAAACAGTGGAGGTGCGCCTCCCGAAGGAAAGCATGGCACTGAACCCGCGTCCTCCCGAGGAACATAGGTCGCGTTTGCACGTGAATCTGTACTCCTCAGGCGATGTGCTGCCGCTTCCACCGTGGCACTTAGACTAGGGTGGAACGCGAATTGCCGGCGGCCGGATCGTTCATAAAACGAGCCGCCGGCAGACGCGGCGTGAGCCTCCCGCGCCCGGGCCGAAGCGGACTCAAAGGACGAGAGGGCGTCTCAGGGAAGGACGTCCTGAAACTGTTCAAACGTCCTTCTAGCTGTGCGAGGACGAGCCTCCTGCCTCTCGTCCTCAGACCCCGGGTCCACGTCCTGTGTGTCAACACTAGACGACAGACGCTTAAGAGAGGCATCCGTGACGTCAAGACGCCGCGTGATGTCTGTCATGTACTGTTGGAAAGTACGAAGCATAGCTTCGGAAGTTCCATCAGAAACCGGCAAGGGTAGAGGTTCAGTGTTAACCTCAGGGCGACCCTGATCCTCCTCCCTATCGTCCTCCGACTCACTCTCCTCTTCACTTCCCGACAACTCCTCAAAAGCAGGAGTGTAGGGAGCTTGAGGGGGAAGAGCCGAAAGCGATGAAGCAGGCTGTGAAGAAACGCCCACAGAAGCAAGAGGCCGCGAAGACCCCTGCCCCAAAGACGAAACGTCTCCAGCAGCCGAAGGGGGAGAAAAACAACAACCCTGCGACTGTTGGGTCAGCCCAGCCAACGAACCCCCGCCATTTATAGACTGAACAGGAACCCATGGGGTCTGATCAGAAAAGAAATGGTCCGGTCCGGTCGGGGGTGCCGATCCGGTCCGGTAGGGTGGTCCGGTCCGGTGCCGTACCATCCGGAGGTCCCGTTCAGCACCGAACCATCGTACCCACAGAAGTGTTCGGGTGGTTAGGTCCGGACGTGGACATACCGTACCATCCGGACCCGTAGGTCCGGTGGTCCGGTTCGGTGCCAGACCATCCAGACCAACAGAGGTGGTCGGGTGGTCCCGCACCGGACCATCCGGACCCGTAGGTCCGGACCCGTAGGTCCGGTACCATCCGGAGGTCCTGTTCGGCACCGAACCATCCGTACGCACAGAAGTGTTCGGGTGGTTCGGTCCGGGCGTGGACGTACGTACCGTACCATCCGGACCCGTAGGTCCGGTTCGGTGCCAGACCATCCGGACCAACAGAGGTGGTCGGGTGGTCCGGACCGGTCCGGTAGGGTGGTCCGGTGTTCCGGTCCGGTGTTCCGGTCCGGTCCCGTACCATCCGGAGGTCCCGTTCGGTACCGAACCATCCGTACCCACAGAAGTGTTCGGGTGGCTCGGTCCGGACGTGGACACACCGTACCATCCGGACCCGTAAGTCCGGTATGGTCCGGTTCGGTGCCAGACCATCCGGACCAACAGAGGTGGTCGGGTGGTCCGGTCCGGACCGGACCACCGGTCCAGCACCGGACCATCCGGACCCGTAGGTCCGGTCCGGTCCCGCACCATCCGGAGGTCCCGTTCGGCACCGAACCACCCGTACCCACAGAAGTGTTCGGGTGGCTCGGTCCGGACGTGGACATACCGTACCATCCGGACCCGTAGGTCCGGTTCGGTGCCAGACCATCCGGACCAACAGAGGTGGTCGGGTGGTCCGGACCGATCCGGTAGGGTGGTCCGGTGTTCCGGTCCTGTCCCATACCATCCGGAGGTCCCGTACGGCACCGAACCATCCGTACCCACTGAAGTGTTCGGTCCGGACGTGGACCTACCGTACCATCCGGACCCGTAGGTCCGGTGGTCCGGTATGGTCCGGTTCGGTGACAGACCATCCGGACCAACAGAGGTGGTCGGGTGGTCCGGTACCGGACCATCCGAACCCGTAGATTCGGTCCGGTCCCGCACCATCCGGAGGTCCCGTTCGGTACCGAACCATCCGTACCCACAGAAGTGTTCGGGTGGCTCGGTCCGGACGTGGACATACCGTACCATCCGGACCCGTAGGTCCGGCATGGTCCGGTTCGGTGCCAGACCACCCGGACCAACAGAGGTGGTCGAGTGGTCCGGTCCCGACCGGACCACTGGTCCGGTACCGTACCCTCCGGACCCGTAGGTCCGGTGTGTTCCGGTTCGGTGCCAGACCACCCAGACCAACAGAGGTGGTCGGGTGGTCCGGTCCCGACCGAAACACTGGTCCCGTACCGTACCATCCGGACCCGTAGGTCCGGGGGGTCCGGCAAGGGCCAGAGGTACTGTCCCGCACCGGACCCTAAGGTCCGGTACGGTCCCGTACCATGGGTCCCGTCCGGACCAAACCCGGAGGTCAAGTCCAGTCGGGACCCGTGGGTCCGGTTCGATCCCGACCCGTAAGCCTGGAACGTTCCGGACCCTTGGTCCGGACCATCCGTCACCCGAACACCAGACGCTAAGGAATGGCGTGGGGTCAAGACGGTCCGGTCGGAGGTGTCGGTCTGAGCAACAGAAACAATGTTCCCGTCGCCCTGACCATTCGACAGAAGTACCACGTTCTGTCGAACACCTCCACGTCCAGTAACTAGTCGGCCGGAGCGTTTCAAGAGGGACAGCCACCAGTCACACGGACGTCAGAGGGAACCGTAGTAGCAGTGGTCGTAGGCACGAAGCCTGAAACCCCTGCCCCCACAGGACCGCCCTGAACGGGGTCAATTCGCATCCCAACCCCAGCGGGGAGGGAATTCAGAGACCCCGTCATCTCCTCCGATCTCCCCCCCCAGGAGGCCGAAACTACTGTCAAAACAGCAGCAGACGACCCAGCGAGGGAGTTCAGAGGAGGACCCGTGTCCCTCCTGGCTTCCACAGCGGTGGAAACCGAGGAGGGCACAGGAGAGGCACCGGAAAAAGAAAGATTTTAATGCCAACTGCACCCGGTGTTCCCAGGCGGTCACCCATCCAAGTACTAACCGGGCCCGACGTTGCTTAACTTCGGTGGTCGGACGAGAACCGGTGTTTTCAACGTGGTATGGCCGTTGGCTGTCAAAACCTGAGTCTCTCCAGTAGCCCCTAGATCGGATTCACCAACCCCCAAAGAGGGTTGGGAATCGACCTGCCCCCGGATTCGAGCCAGGGGGGAGAAGGAAACCTTCCCCCCAGGCTTGAAACCGGGAGGAGCTGAAGCCTGAGACTGAGGGCCGGACAACGGCGTCGAAGGGGGGGAAGCCTGTTCCACTGAAGGAGAAGGAGAAAGAAGCTTTTTCTTTCCCCTCGAACTTCCCCGAACCTTCGACGGCGCAGCCCCGCCCGAAGTCCCAGGCTCAAGCCCAGCCTGTTTGAGCAAGCTCGCATTGAGCTTGCTCAAACAGGCTTTCTCCGCCCTCCCTCGCCGCAAACGCAAAGCGTTTGGGGAGGGAGAGTCGGAGCGCCGAAAGATCCCCTTCTCCGTGCGTAAAACATGACGCTGGGCGCCCGGAGAAGGGTTGCCCCCGGCAGACTCTGGTTCCGTAGAACCAGAGCCCAAAACAGGACGAGACATCCTACCTCGCCCTGTACGTACCCTTAAAGACCGAGAATTAACAAAATTCAAAGAAAATTTAGGTCAATACTCAAGTGAATGCGGCGAAACGAGAAGCAGACGACCGGTCACCACGAAGTAGGACGGGAGGCACGCCGAGTCCGCCACACAAAAACGGAGGCACAAGTTGAAGGAAACACAACGTAGCCTCAAGCCAGAAGTGGAATAACACACAATAATCCAACAGGTGATAGTCCACACAGAAAAGGAGCCTCTTAGTCCAAAATAATCCGGGAGCGTAGCAGAAACACAGCCGGTCTGACACGCGCGAAAAAAGAAAGAGGACGCGCCACCTACATCCTGTAAGGGGGAAGCACTCGGACAGTGCTTGGGATCCACGGTGGCGCATGGTTATGGGAGATAATTGTACCCACTCAGCGTTTTGTCCAATTTTTTCGGCCTATAATAGATAATGTGCAAGAATAGTACTGTCGAGGTAAGTGTTATATTGACAGGCCTTATTTCTCAGATAGTGTCATGGTCCGTAAAAAGAGGATCTACTGTACATTCAGGGATGACCAAATCTCAAAATTTTAACTCACTAGCCTAGCGTGTAACTTCAAGAAAGTTACTAGCCCGCCAGAGATTTCGCTGGCCCGGTACATATCACAGTTGCTGCATCTGCAGTGTTTATGGCTTTGAAACTTGCTGTTAGTGTTACAACCACAAGTGTTGCATTTGTCCAGAATTTTCACTGGCCAGCCGGGCCAGTTGCCAGGCGGTTTCTACTAGCCCGGTGGATTGTTTACTCGCCCCTGGCGATCGGGCGAACAATTTGGCCATCCCTGACATTGTTGTGACAAGTTTACCAGTGGAAGCAAGCTTGGTGCCCTTGGTGAGTTCCATGAAGAACTTATTGACCATCTTGTCGATCTTCAAGTCCTCTCCCATCTGAGAGCCCACGGTCAGCTCTATCACCTTGAGAAAAGAAAGACTCATTACATAAGAGGTGAAAAATACAGGGGAAAAACAGGTATTCACATGACGTCACACATAATCATTTTTTTCATTTTTCATTTTCATTACTTTATTCAGTTTATTGTCCCATTGCTGGGAAATTCGGGTCGCTTCCTCCCAGTGGAAAGCTAGCAGCAACGGAGTCGCGCTACCCAGGTGTCTGCGTGTTTAGGTGTATTCAGCCACCTGCACTTATGGCAGAATGACCAAGGTCTTTTACGTGCCATTGTGATGACACGGGGGTGGGACATGGCTTCCGTCTCTGGGTCTGCACATAAAGTTGACCCGTGTCCGTCCCGGCCCGAATTCGAACCTGCGACCTTTCGATCACAAGTCCAGTGCTCTACCAATTGTAGGTAATTGGAACGTTTTAATTACATAAATTATGGACAAAACAAAATTTTACATTTATGGTACGTCAACCCAGTGGTCTTTTAAGTTGACAGACAGTCAAAACACTTATCTCCAAATCGTCAATCAATCTCGCATGCAACATGTTGGCGATGTAATTAGTGCTACACATGTTGCCTTGGTTGGGTTTCTGGGTTGGAGTTTGCCTCATGCATACACAAGTCCACTCACACACACACACACTTGCAGGCATTCACACAGACACAAGACATACACCAACACACACATGCGCGCAGGCATGCACACACACACACACACACACACACACACACACACACACACACACACACACACACACACACACACGAGCATGCAGCCATACACACAGATACAAGACATACACACACATCTTCACTAACCTTGATAAGGGCACAGATGGCTGCATTTTTCACCTTGGCTGATTTGTCTCTGGTGAACGCCGATATGCACACTTCCTGAAAATGAAAAGAACTCATGGTTAGTCTCTGCATCAATGTGTTTGTGAAATGGGTGTCTCTTTCATTGCTCCCATGGGGTCGCCTTCACGCGGCGGGAGCGTTTAAACAGAGCTACCCCACCCCTTTACTTCTCTTCTCTTGTCTTATTTCTGCCTTACCAGTCCTTTCACCTATATTTCCTTCCAAGAAAACTCTCCCTACTATTCCCTGCAGTTTTCCAATTCTTTTCTTGTTGTCTTATTTCTACCTGACTGGATCCATCACCTTTATTTCACTTACCAAAAGTCTTCTTTTCCACATCCTTATTTCTCTGCACCCCGTATGTCGTAAGAGGCGACTAACGGATTCTGTTTCTCCTTTTACCCTTGTTAAGTGGTTCTTGTATAGAATATAGTCAATGTTTGTAAAGATTTTAGTCAAGCAGTATGTAAGAAATGTTTAGTCCTTTGTACTGGAAACTAGCATTCTCCCAGTAAGGTCATATATTGTACTACGTTGCAAGCCCCTGGAGCAATTTTTTGATTAGTGCTTTTGTGAACAAGAAACACTTAACAAGTGGCTCTATCCCATCTCCCCCCTTTCCCCTATCCCATCTCCCCCCTTTCCCTCGTCGCGATATAACCTTCGTGGTTGAAAACGACGTTAAACACCAAATAAAGAAAGTCTCTTTCATTGTGTGCATGATGTAGCATAACTTTCTCTCTCTCTTTATTATGCAGGATTTGATGAATGAATTAATCGAGAGAAAAAGAAGTCTAGAATTTTAAGTGAGATGAATCTAGGCTGCTGGACTTGAATCAAGTTCAAACTTCAGTATGCAAGTTAAATCATGGAAAAGGAGGTGGGTGTGATTCAGAATGGAAAAGTGAGACCTGTGAACCTGACCTTTCATGGTTTTTTTGTGCTGACTTCCCACCCCATGGTTAACTTTCCCCAAGTAACAATTGTAATCACATAAATGGAAAGAGAAAAATAACTTTGGCATAGGAATGGAAGTTGAGAAAACAGAAAATCAAATGGAAAAAAAGCTACAAGTCCAGGGGGTTGCATGGTCCCCAGCAAGTTTAAGGGGCAGTGCCCTGTAAGTTCTACTCTAGGCAGCAAAGCCTCTGGAAAATTAAAGCATTTTTAGAGATTTCTGACACTATTCAAAGCCAATGCATGCAAGAAAACAGATTCCACAGGAATTATTTTTAAATCCAAAAAGTTATCCAGAAACAACCTTTTCAAAATCAGGAATTCTGGATAGGAGCTTTTAACCCTGCTAGATAAGATTAAGAAGAGAAGTAGCTGACAGAATTGACCCACCCCCCCCCCCCCCCCCCCAACCTCCAGTTTCCGTCCATCACTCCATGCATATGTTGGTGTGTTACCTTTATGTCCAGGGCATATGGTAAGATTTTCTTCTCCACTTTCTGTGCAAAGCCAGAAATGAGGTCCAGGACGGCAGCCTTGCTGCTCTGAAACTAGAATTACAACGCCAATTAAATCACTGATTTCAATCATCTTTCTACAAGGATCATCTTAATCACACATCAATGAATTAACATTTAATTTTAAATGCATTGAATTATATTTGTGTATGATGGGGGGGGGGGGGGGGGTAAATGTGCTAGCATATATATAGTGGGCTAACGTGCCATATGCAAATCTGCACAATATCTTTGTTTCTGGAATGGCCTTCCTGACATTTTGCTTTGATACAAAATTCTGCACATTTGTCACACATTTTCTGGGCGTGCCTCATACTAAGCAGACATATTGTCAATGCCCTAAAAATAAGTCTGAACTAAGCAGTAATGAGTAAATGCAAGATCTGTTATTGCTGACATAACAGTGTTACTGTTACCTGATCATCTCCGGCAACCTTCTGTATGAATGCGACAATCCCAGTTTCCTTGTCAAACAAGGCAGAGCAGCAAAAATCTGATGGGACAAAAACCTCCTTATTAATTAACAAAAAGTACATGTTCAGTTTTCATTCTAATTAGTTACAGTCAAAAGAGTGATGAAAAAGTGGTCTAATCTATAGATCTAGTACAGGATCCTCTTTGGCTTTAGGCAAACCCATTTGATATACCTAACATTAACTTAACAAGCAATCCCTTGAATTACCCGCATGTGTGCTTTTGCTGTCACACTGAAATAATCCCAAAACATTTGCTTTTCTTACAGTATGTAACGTCATTTCCAAGGGACTGTTTCAGGAGATAGACACAGAGGATTCACAAAATGAAAAGTTCTTGAAATAGAATACTTTCAAGTAAGAATACTGCAGGCTCCATTCATCTTTAAAACAGTGTTATTTTTATTGCACATTCAAAGATAGGCAGTAGGATGGTAATCTTCAACTTTAGTGTGTTAAATTCATAGCTCATAATTCAGAGGCATTAAAGTCTCCAAATTTGCAGAACATGCACTTGTAATCATAACAAGTCATTTTAGATCCCTTTGAAGTTACAGAATAAACTCCGATGAATTGTACGAATGCATTTCGTTTACATGGGTCAAAGAAGGAATTATCCGTATGAGCGGACAAGAGAGACAACTCTTTCGTGTAAATGATGTCCCATGGTTGACGAACGTACGCCATTTTCAGTGCATTTTCGTCGATTGAACAACCAAATTAATTAATTATGCTTAAGTTTGGAGCTCAATCCGTCAATTAATTTCATGACAAATATTCTTTGGCTTGCTTACATGGACTTGTATCAAAAATAAGTAAAGAATGTCACTGGATTCCGAGCTATGAATTTAACACGCTAAAGTTCAAGATTACCGTGAGGACATATTAGTTAGATATTAAATGATTTTGCTTGCCCAAGATGCCACTTCGATTTTGAATTGTCAAAAACTGTAGTGTCAGCACTTTCGATTGCAACACGATTGCCCAACCCCCCATTTGAAACGCTTTTCCATAGCTTTTCTGACCATAACAAGTTTTCGGTCTGTTATATTAGGCAACATATCATTGCAAACCTTTGTCTTTATCTGAGATTTCATGCAGACATATCTGAGTGATATCGGAGATGTTGCCATCTATCTGGTCGCGTCCTGATGCGCCTGACTGACGGTAAATAACCTGAAGAGACTGGAGGTTCTCCACCAGTGTTGCCGCCATCACGCGTGTTTTGGCAGGACACTCTAGGGAAAACAACTCTGCATACTTGTAGCAGACGATTTTGGGTTGCATCCCTTTTTTTTCTTCAAAACTCGATACAAGGGACTGTTTCCTTGTTTTCACAAGAATATGTTCATAAACTGTGACTTTGTGTGTGTGTGTGTGTGTGTGTGTGTGTGTATGTGTGCGTGTGTTTGTGCGTGTGTGCGTGTGTGCGTGTGTTTGTGCGTGTTGTGTGTGTGTGTGTGTGTGTGTGAGTGTGTGTTTGACTGAGAGACAAGAGACATAGACACTAAGACAGACTGGCCCGGTGTCACGATTTCATCTTTCGCCTGTGTACATATTTCCCCCTCGACATATACTCAAGACTGAAATGTTGTTTCCTGGTAAAATTAAGAAATGAAATTATTTATGGACGAAAAGCATGTCAGTTTCTTGCATGTGAAGAAAATTGGTGGTGAAATTTAATAGATTTCACCCCCAAAATCGAATTCTTCGAAAACGTATACCGAGTGGTTACGTCCCTTGAGTAAGAAGGGAAACGTTTTAGGATGAATCAAATTTCTAAGTTAAATAAAACAAACTGGTTGGACAAATTTGGCCCCATGAATGTAAGGTACACAAGGTCGCTCATCAGTACTATCGAAGGGTGGTTTTTGTATTCAGTGTATAGTTTATACTAGATCAACGAGGCCGAGAAGCGAAATATCAACACGGCGAAAGATGAAAACGTCACACCGGCCTACATCAGTTATACTCACAAACGGCCGCTCGGCTTGAATACCAAGGAATTCAGACCCCCATGGACCGACTTGAACAAAATGAGTTTTTGTTTTTTTAATCAAGTCTCAAGACAGGCATAATTATCAGAAGATCGCGGCCCCATTAACTTGAACTTATCCGGTTGCACAATATATCCCGAAAGAGCTGCGATTATACATCAACAGATATCCACCCCCGCAGTGGTCAGTGCACTATGGATCGATCTTCTGTGGGTGTTCCTCGGCTCTACCAATGTCGAAAATCAAACGTATACAGCAGCGACAGCAAATGAGTTCAGGAATGACGGCCAGCTCGGACCTTGTCCAAGCATTTAGATCAAAATGTTTTGAATTTACTTTTGTGGTTCTGTGACCATTGTTTGTGCACACGGACACATGAACACTTTTTGTTAAAAGTTTTATGTTTTACAATGTATATGTATCGTAGTTGTTTATAATGTTGAAGGGGGAAAAAGAATCGAAGAAAAGCAACAGTTCCCGGCTACGACAACTGCTGCTTATAACAGAATAGATTCAAGTAATAATAAATAAAGAGAATAATAATAATAAAAAGTAAAGACTTAAATAGAAGTCAGTTAGCAGAGAAAATATACCACAACGGAAGTATATGATTTGCTCACAAATATTTTTTTAAACATATTTGAATTCTTTAATTATCATCATCATTTTAAGCTCCTGATGACATACTTACCCGGGCAGTAAAAGTGTATTGTGATGGTTTCAGCAAACTAAACACATATCTTCTTCTTCTTCTTCTTCTGCTGCGCTCGTGGGCTGAAACTCCCACGTACACTCGTGTTTTTTGCATGAGTGGAATTTTACGTGTATGACCGTTTTTTACCCCGCCATTTAGGCAGCCATACGCCGTTTTCGGAGGAAGCATGCTGGGTATTTTCGTGTTTCTATAACCCACCGAACTCTTACATGGATTACAGGATTTTTTCGTGCGCACTTGGTCTTGTGCTTGCGTGTACACACGGGGGTGTTCGGACACCGAGGAGAGTCTGCGCACAAAGTTGACTCTGAGAAATAAATCTCTCGCCGAACGTGGGGACGAACTCACGCTGACAGCGGCCAACTGGATACAAAGTCCAGCGCGCTACCCGGCGACTGAGCTACATCCCCGCCCCAAACACATATCAATATTTCTGTGCTTAACAATGAAAACAAGGAACTTAGTCGATAAATATCGACAGGGGGCGGACAAATGGTTTACATGTGAAATGTGTGTATATGGGTGTGGTTCTGAAACAAACAAACCATGTGAACCCCCCCATCCCACCGCTCGTGGGCTGAACGACTGACGCGGTCTTTTCCAGAAGAACACCGCGTGTACATAATACACAATTCGATCGCGTAGCGACGGGCGCTGTGGCGTGGTGGTAAGACGTCGGCCTCTTAATCGGAAGGTCGAGGGTTCGAATCCCGGTCGCTGCCGCCTGGTGGGTTAAGTGTGGAGATTTTTCCGATCTCCCAGGTCAACTTATGTGCAGACCTGCTAGTGGCTTATCCCCCTTCGTGTGTACACGCAAGCACAAGACCAAGTGCGCACGGAAAAGATCCTGTAATCCATGTCAGAGTTCGGTGGGTTATAGAAACACGAAAATACCCAGCATGCTTCCTCCGAAAGCGGCGTATGGCTGCCTTAATGGCGGGGTAAAAACGGCCATACACGTAAAATTCCACTCGTGCAAAAACACGAGTGTACGTGGGAGTTTCAGTCCACGAACGCAGAAGAAGAAGAAGAAGATCGCGTAGCACTGCCAATGCACATTTTCGCAACGAAAACCGTGCTACTGTTTCTTGTGTGTTAAATCTGAAAGCAATATAAGTGAACGAACAATTGAAAACTGATATCACGTTACTAAACTCCCAAAAGTAATAAATTACTTCTGACTGCGGTACACAATACGGCAGTCACCTCTGCGAATGCTGTCGAAGAATCTAACCGAAAGTAAACATTCTGGGAATCTACGCGCATCGGCCTTGACGCAAGTTCAATACTGAGCCAGTGAGCGCGCCGCGGCGAAGTTGGCCGCTGTAAGTCTCGCAGCGCTGGCTGGCTGAGCGAGTTGCGTGTCCATCCATATTAGGTCCAAGCCGCACCGTAGATCAGATTAGTAGGTGCTTGATTTTGGTATTTTGATTTTACATAACATTAAACCTTTCTTGGGGTTCATGGTCATGGCAACAGCCATAATAATATTATATCATGTATAATATTACATTTCAGCATATTTGAATTACATGTCATCATACCAAACTGTCATACATTTTTATTCCTACATCATTCTGATTGATCACAACCAAACCTACTATCAGTGGACACATCCAAATGTAAGCGCCTGTTCTTGACAACTTTTAATCGATCTAAAAATAGCAACTTGCTGGGCCCTTTGCCGCCAACAGACACTGTTTGGCCTGTAGGTAAAATGTACAATGTATTTTCTGATTTGTGCACAAAAGCTTTTTTTCTTTTTTCTTTTTTTTAACATAACAATGTTTAATGTCACTGTATGTTTAAAAGACCATGGTCATATTTGTAAAAAAAATGTTAAATTAGAAAATAAATAACATTTTGGTTCATGATTTTTCCTACACCTGTGCTAAAAATAAGAAATAAAAATGTCGGGTATATAAGTCACTCAAATACAGCTAGGTATGAATGGCTCGGTTTGAGTTTGTTGCAGTTGACCCTGCACAATGCGACATATCATGTTTTTGTTGAACAATTTTGACGTCACCCCTCCCATAGGGTGACGTATTTCACAACTTCCTGTGTTACACAAACTCTGTGATGACCAATTTTGACGTCACCCCTCCCATAGGGTGACGGATTTCACAACTTTCTACAGATGAACAATGTTGCCTTCACCCCTCCCATAGGGTGACGGATGTCACAACTTCCTGTGTACACAAACTGATGACGTATTTCACAACAAAATGGCGCTGCCCATGGTCAACCTCTAAACTATCCGTATAGAATGGGGGCGTCCTCGCCCCCATAAACATGGGGCAGACGAACTGAACAAAGGATTACCGGAATGATCAAAGTACATGTATTCTCGCTAATTGTCCTTGATCTTGATCTTGATCTTGATGGATTACGCTGCTGGATACCAGAAGACTGGCGTAAATGCAGCGGGGGAGAGTGCGGCAGCCTAATTATTATTATTATTGTGATCATTTTTATGCGCCTAATCTAGATATAGCCCTAGGCGCTTACATATTAATTTCTGCCGTTTGAAATGGAATTTTTTACAGACAGACAGACAAACAGAAATTTTTTACACACAATATATAACGCATTCACATCGGCCAGTAAAGCTCAGTAGCCTATTAGGCGAGCATTCACCTTTCACGGCCTTTATTCCAAGTCAAACGGGTATTTGGTGGACATTTTTATCTATGCCTATACAATTTTGCCAGGAAAGATTTTGTCAATCGTGGGATCTTTAACGTGCACACCCCAATGTAGTGTACACGAAGGGACCTCGGTTTTTCGTCTCATCCGAAAGACTAGCACTTGAACCCACCACCTAGGTTAGGAAAGGGGGGAGAAAATTGCGGCCTGACCCAGGGTCGAACACGCAACCTCTCGCTTCCGAGCGCAAGTGCGTTACCACTCGGCCACCCAGTCCCTTGGTGGTGTACGGCTGCTAGCTTGGCTTTAAAGATGCCAATGCTTTTGGAGGTTACAGTATTGTCCTCAAGTAGATTCCAGTCTTGTGCCGTCTTCACAAAAAAGGAGTTCCTAAACTGATCAGTGCGGCCTTGGGGCACTGAATAGGGTCTAGAATTGTTTCTCGAAAACTGTGAGACGATGTTGGATGTGTGATGGTCAGGATGTCTCACTGGCCTGATTTTACGGCCTTGCTTCTGCTCAGTTAAGAACTGGTGTGATGGTAGTGCCGGTACCAGCCCCTCAACCACCCTATAGAAGAACGTCAGACGGAGTTGTTGACGTCGCTGTTGCAGAGGTTGAAGTCCAGTTTTCTCTAGGAGTCTGGTGACGCTGCCGGGGGTCGACGACCTGAAGTCGCCTGTGATAAACCTTGATGCTTTGCGTTGTACGCGTTCGATGCAGTCAATGTCTTTCTTCAGGTAGGGGTCCCAGACAACCGCCCCGTACTCCAGGAGGGGACGCACAAGGGAGAGGTAGGCCTGCTGACGGCAACGAGGCGGGCAGCGTTGGAGGTTGCGGCGAAGGAAGCCAAGGGTACAGTTAGCTTTTTTAGTGATAGAAGAAATGTGGGGGCTCCATTTCATGTCGTCTGAGAGGAGAATGCCAAGGTAGGGTGTGGATCTAACGTTTTGGAGGATGCTGTTGTCCAGTTGGTAGTAGAAGTCAGAGGATTTGTTTATACTGAGGATATAGCATTTAGAGGCGTTGAAGCGCATGCCCCAGGTAACCGCCCATTCTTCGAGGTGTCTGAGGTCTTGTTGCAGGGATTGGTGGTCCGTGAAGGAGTTTATTTCCCTATAGAGCAGGCAGTCGTCGGCGAACAAGCGGACGTGGGACGATACGGAGGCTGGCAGGTCGTTAATATGGACAAGGAAGAGTAGTGGGCCGAGCACCGTCCCCTGCGGGACGCCAGAGTCTACTGTAGTTGATTCGGATGAGGTACCCTCGAGTACAACTTTCATGGAGCGCTTAGTGAGGAACGACGTGAGCCAGTTGAGTAGGGGGCCGTTTATGCCATAACAGGAGAGTTTGTGGAGGAGGTGGGGGTGGGGAACAGTGTCGAACGCTTTAGAAAAATCAAGCACAGCGACATCTACTTGTTTTCTTTGGTCGAAGGAGGTCAAGAGGTCGTGGGTTGTGGTGAGAAGTTGGGTTTCGCACGAGAATCCAGAACGGAAACCATGGTTTAGATGCGTGAGGATGTTATGCGAGTCGAGATGTGTGAAGATGTGGCGGCATATAATATGTTCTAGGAGTTTGCAAGGGATGGAAGTGAGGGAGATGGGACGGTAGTTCGCGGGGAGGTGGCGATCACCCTTTTTGAATACACAGGAGATGTTGGCCTGGAGCCAGTCGGAAGGGAGAGAACCGCTATCCAGGGATCTCTGGAAGATTGCACGGAGAGCAGGAGCAATCTGGTCGGCGCAGGTCTTTAGGACCAGGTTGGGTATGCTGTCGGGGCCTGGGGCTTTGGCGGGGTTGAGGTCACGTAGCAGTTTAGCTACTCCAGCTGTGGTCACTTCAATCTGCTCTATGGGACTGACGGCGGGGGGTGGGGGAGGGGGGGTGAAGTTAGCACTCCTGTGTTTGTTACAATATTTTTCAGTTTATTTTGATCTCTACTGGGTTTTTTTATTGTGGTTTTTTTTAACATATAATTATTTCTTTTTAGCGGCCTGAATATTTTGTATCCTTGAACATTTGTTAATATATTATCAGAACATCTTTGCCAATTGCTGTAGCCGCTGGTCGGGTATTTTAGATCAAATTATCTGTTTTGAAAACCTGTAGTATTTTCTAGCAAGAACATTTGAACGAAAAGCGCGTAGGAGTTACAGACCTCTGACGGTGCGCTCTTTTATGTCGAAGTTATAAAAGCTGATCAAACATAACAAGAGCAGACGACGAAGAAAAATGGACCAGATTTTGTCGTACGAAAGAAACGAAGCTGATGATTACTACAACATTCTTGGATGCAGTGAGCACTCAACGGTGAATATACGTTATTTCATTCAAAATATTAGCGACACTTGTGTGTCACTGTCATGTGTGTGCCACATTTTCGATAAACTTTGTGTCATTATGTTGATAAACATGCATCATTGCTTGTATTTTTTTGTAAGGTTACTTTCTGTTGCGACAGGAGGAGCAAATCACAACTGAGTACAGAGCTCGTGTCCTGCATTGTCACCCGGATAAACACCCCGATGATCCAACAGCAGGTAAGTGAAAGGCAGCTAGGATAAACATTTCATCAGAAACTGATTGGAATCTATGTGCCGAAACGGATTTTCTGTAGTTTAATTTTGTCAGTGGTTGATTGAACACACAATTAAGGTGTTCAGAAGTTCTTTACTTGCTCAACGAGAGTTTATGTTTTCTGCATTCTTTGATAGCAGCTGTAATCTTGCTTGGGTGGAAGATCCCTAGCTTAGCTGTCATGTAGATTTGGATAGTAATAGGTTGACAAAGATATAACTTGACAAGCACAGAGAAGATTTAATTTGTCCTACAGTTTTATTGTACAACCTTTTACCCCAGTTGGATGCGCATCTTCTCAAGTATTTTTGTCGTGTGTTTTTTCTTCTGCTTTTCATTTCTTGATTTAATTATTGTGGTTGCAGCTGAGCAGTTTGGACGTCTGAGCAAAGCCAAGGAGACACTGACAAACCCTGATACGCGAGCCAAGTATGACAAGTGGAGACGTTCTGGTATAGCGATGTCGTATGACGCCTGGTGTGGGATGAGAGATTCTGTACATACTGTGAGTACTCACACTTTGTTAATCGTGTACTTAGTTTTGTTTTTTATTGTGTCTGCGACCTGTGTTAAGCTTTTTAATTCACTGTGTCAGCTTTTGTTGTTGGTGATTTGACACACTGTTTTACACAGCAGAAGAATTTACTGTAATTTTGAAACTTTTTGTCTAATGTGTCTTATGGTTGAAAGCATCAGTTATTGTTTCTATTTTATGAATGATACTACAGAAGTTCTGCACATGTTCCGTGTCAGTAAAGTTTATTTTAATCTTTATAAAGTCAGTTCAGTATGTCTCACTCTCAGTGACTTGAATTTAAGCCCATATATATATCCTTCAATTCCTCTGAGTCTCTGTTTTGTCCGCAGCAATTTGATTTAAACAATTTATTCAAAAAATACAAACATTTGAATCAATGGAGAATAACAAGCTAAGCTCATAAACATGCTCAAAAAGAACTGTGTAAAATTGGATTTGGCAATTCAGCAGCAGTTTAACAACTTTAACTTACAACAGCAGTTCAACAAGTCTTCTTCTTCTTCTTCTTCTGCGTTCATGGGCTGAAACTCCCTCGTACACTCGTTGTGCACAGGTTGGTTTTTACGTTTATGTCCATTTTCACCCCGCCATTCAGACAGCTATACGCCGCTTTCGCGTGACAACAAGTCATTTTTCAAGCAAATTTAAACAAATGGTTTTCAGTCCATGCACTGGGCGACCAAGGCTCCACAGCCACAGATTGTTGCCCCCAGTGATCAAGCAGCATCCTCCAGTTCGAAGACTGGAGAAAGGGATCAATCTGCAAACAGCTCGGGCCACACTAGCAGAGAACGCTCTCCGTCTCCGCGACAGGCCCTTCCCTACGACAAAGCTCAGCAGGTGGATCTCACCTTCCCTTCACGAGGTAGGTTGAGAGTGGCAGAGGTGGTATTACAGTGGAATCATCCTTTTAAGACCCCCAATTTAAGACTCCTTCCTTTTTAAGACCTTGTTTTCTCAGACTTTCTGTTCATAACCTCTGTAAAATTACCCCCATTTTAAGACTCCCTCATTTTAAAGACCCAATTGTCTCAGAATTTTGGAGGTCTTAAAAGGGGGGTTCCACTGTAGTACAGTGTAGTACAGTGGAACCTCCCCTCTCCTCCCCTCCCCTTCTAAGACCTCCAGAAATCAGGGAAAATCAGGTTTTGAACAGGGAGTATTTAAAGGAAGGAAGATTTACAGACACTATGAACAGAAAATCTGTAAAAGCAAAATCTTAAAAAAAGGGGAAGGTGGATCTTCTTCTTCTTCTTCTGCGTTCGTGGGCTGAAACTCCCACGTACACTCGTGTTTTTTTGCACGAGTGGAATTTTACGTGTATGACCGTTTTTTACCCCGCCATTTAGGCAGCCATACGCCGTTTTCGGAGGAAGCATGCTGGGTATTTTCGTGTTTCTATAACCCACCGAACTCTGACATGGATTACAGGATCTTTTTCGTGCGCACTTGGTTTTGTGCTTGCGTGTACACACGGGGGTGTTCGGACACCGAGGAGAGTCTGCACACAAAGTTGACTCTGAGAAATAAATCTCTCGCCGAACGTGGGGACAAACTCACGCTGACAGCGGCCAACTGGATACAAATCCAGCGCGCTACCGACTGAGCTACATCCCCGCCCGGAGGTGGATCTTAAATTGGGGGTTGTATAAAAGGGGGGTTTCCACTGATACGTGTAGTATCTGACATTTCTGCTATTTGTAGTCTAAGAATATTGGAACTAAAATTGAGGATTGATTGAGGTTTATGTTGTCTTTTGCATTCTTTTCATGGGCGGGGATATAGCTCAGTTGGTAGCGCGCTGGATTTGTATTCAGTTGGCCGCTGTCAGCGTGAGTTCGATCCCAGGTTCGGCGGAAATTTATTTCACAGAGTCAACTTTGTGTGCAGACTCTCTTCGGTGTCCAAACCTCCCCCCGTGTACACTACATTGGGTGTGCACGTTAAAGATCCCACGATTGACAAAAGGGTCTTTCCTGGCAAAATTGCTTAGGCACAGTTAATAATTGTCTACCTATACCCGTGTGACTTGGAATAATAGGCCGTGAAAGGTAAATATGCGCCGAAATGGCTGCAATCTACTGGCCGTATAAAATTTCATCTCACACGGCATCACTGCAGAGCGCCTAGAACTGTACCCACGGAATATGCGCGATATAAGACTCATTGATTGATTGATTGAAGCGTAACTTAAGCTGTGTATTGTAATGTTTGGTTTTAACTGTTGCCTTTACTTGGTGATAAGGCTCAAGAGGCTCTACCTTACATGCATCATGCTTGTAGCATGCACCATTGTAGAATTGGTACATGTGCATGTTGCAGATCAGATTTGTTAAAAACATAAGATGTGAGGAAAGGTAAGAATATATCACAGAAAACTTCTGGGCTGCTGCAAGCAAGAGAGAATGTCAGATGGCATAAATGTGAACATATAGAACAAGACATTAAAGGGCTAACAAAATGTACCCATGCATGAAAAAACACTGACAATGACAAACTGTACAGAAATTGAATTTACTTTTGAAATTATAAATCAATATTAAACATATTCCGAGATACGTTGGGAAAGATATTGATTCTCTTGCCAGACTTGTATGTCACTATCAAGAAAAGACCAGACTCATATGTCACTACATGTATCAAAAAACAAACAGACCTGGCCATGGTTGTTGGTGGTAACATGTGCTAATAACATAGTTATTGCTTCTTGTGCTAATAAATTGTTTTTGCAACAGTGCCAGCCTATTTTTGCCATGGACAGTCAAGTTACAAAAACTGTGATGGACAATTGATTTTCTTCAGTTGGGAACACTATTGTGCATTTATGACAGGGGTGTTTGTACGTTTGTATGTCACTGTACGTGTGTGTCTGCATGCATGTGTGTATGTGTGTGTGTGCCTGCATGTGTGTGTGTGTGTGTGTGTTTGTATGTATGTATATGTATGTGTTTGTGATTTGTTGTTTGTGTGTGTGCATGTGTGTGTGTGACCTGAAACATGAGGCCCCTCTGATCAGAGAACACATCCTTCTATACAACATCTCTTGTCTTATGATCTGTTGTTTACCTGAGCAAATGTAGCCTACCTGCCATGAAATGATACCTGCAATGACAGTTCTAACTTGACAAGTCCAAGTGGTGTTCATCACAAGTATAACTGCATTTGCTTCTGTGTTTTGCTACCACTTATTATTATATCATTAAGGTTTACATCATGTGACAGGATAACACGTACAGTAGTCCCCCTTTCACAGCAGCTGATCTGTAGAATACACCCCTTCAGAGTTTCGAGTGCGCATGCGCGGCTAGTCAAATTTTCAGTGGCAGGGGGCGCTCCGTTGTACCAAACACTCTACAGTGTACCGTACACAAAGAGCAGTGACTATCGTGGGACAAAAACCACAGAAATATCAAAGAGATAAGAGCTTACGAGGGAAAACTTGAACGCAATCGGCAATGTACCTCTTCTGAAGACCTCGTGTTTGGTACAATTTGCAATCCCAGCATGCAATGCGTGGATTGTCTCGCGACGCGAGATTTGCTCTCGCCTGAGACTCCAAAAGGGTGTATTGTCTTAATTCCTGCCTTGAGCTGAGCTATTTATAGTACTACATCCATTGACTTCTAGTTATAGACGTGACACCTGTGAGATGCAGAGAGTTGTTTGTGATAGGGTCTGACTGCTGTTGCCTCCTGTTATGCTCTTGCAAACCTTTGAGGTCAGCAAAAGCATATTATTATAGGGCTATTAATTTAGCCCAAACTCACTCCTGTTTGACTGGCCATTAATTTTGCCTCTGAAAGTGATTGGAATGTTTAGTGCGCACTTCATTCCAATCATAAAAAGTTATCTTTTCTCTCTTATTTCAGACAAGCAGTCAGGGACAAGCGAGAGAGTGGACTGGAGACCTCGGGAAGCAACCGGTCTGTTGCAAAAATTCCGCAACTACGAGATTTGATCTGGTTTGACATGGAACACCAATACAGTGAAACCTCTCTTTTAAGACAACATCCCCCCCCCCCCCCCCTCAATTTAAGACTCCCTCCGTTTTTAGTTTTAGACCCTGGTTTTTTTTAGACTGTTTGATCATAACCTCTGTGAATTTTCCCCCTTTCTAAATCTCTCTCCTTTGTAAAGCATGATCTTCTCAGATTTTGGGAAGTCTTAAAGGGGGATTCACTTTGTTTGATTTAAAAGAATGCCTATTGGAATCAGATTTTTGCAAATGACCTGTAAAATTATGAAACAATTCAGTAAATCTGTGTGTGTGTGTGTGTGTGTGTGTGTGTGTGTGTGTGTGTGTGTGTGTGTGTGTGTGTGTGTGAATGTGTGAATGTGTGTGTGTGTGTGTGTATTATAAACACCTGGTCATATACATCTAGTCGTGACCCGACGCTCTGATGCAATATAATCCAAGAATGTAATGTCTTAAATTCAGACCTTCAATTAATTACTATCGGAATCTGAGAATCAGTTCATTGAAGAAGTGTCTCAATCACTCTCAGAATCTGAAAAAAGGTCATTAAATACAAATTCCTCTAACTTTGAAACATCTGGATATGAACAAGAAGTGACATTTATGGCCCACAATGTTGCATGTCTTTCTAATTTGACCAGTAAAATTCAGCCGAGTCTATGTAGTTTATGGATAGATGATTTTGTTTTAACCAGATTGTTAACTTGCTGTGATATTGTATTTTGTTGTTTATGTCGAGGGTGTCAAGGCATATATAGTTTCTTCAAGAGGGACTGGATCCCACAGAAAAAATATATGTCATAAAAGTATTAATTTGTGAATTGGCTCTATAGAGACAGAGCTTGGAGCAGATTTCTTAACCATTGTATTATATCTCGATTTTAATTTCATGCTACACTGTAATACAACAGACTTTTTACAGCACTAATGTACACATTGCGGACTGCAGAAATATGGCCTGAAATTCCACACTATTTTGTGTGTGTTTTTGTCAACAATGTACATTCCTTCTGATTTTTATCTGTTGATCCACACTGAACTCAAGACCATTTCGTTTTGTTATGTTTCATGTGGTGAATTTTTATTTTATGATTAGATTTATGATCAATTAAGAGTTTACGTTAAATATCTTGGTTGTTAGCAGAATACATGTAACTTTATCAGTTCATGATCAGGTAAACTTGACACAAATAAAGACATCTGAATCTCTTTGTGGATTTGTTTGTGAGAGTGTGTGCGCATGCAAATGTGCATGCATATGTGCATGCAAGTGTGTGTGTGTGTGTGTGTGTGTGTGTGTGTGTGTGTGTGTGTGTGCATGTGGGGGGAAGGGGGAAGGAGAGAATGGGTGACAAACGTATACATACCTTACAGCACTGTTTATGCAAATTACTTGCCTAGTGGTATCCCCAAAAGCTCATTTTCTATCCATATGCATGAGCTACGGTCAGTAGAAATATCAGTGGGTAATGAAGGTATCCTCACAAATGCTAATGAGTCATATTCCAGTCAAATCTTCTCTGTTCTGTTACAGTGGAACCTCCTTTTAAGACCTGAACGAATCTGAGAAAATCAGTCTTAAAAAAAGGGAATCTTAAAATGGGGGTACTTTTACAGGGGTTAAGACATAAAGTCTGAGAAAACAAGGTCTTCAAAAGGAGTGAGTCTGAAATTGGGGTGTCTTAAAAGGGGGGTTTCACTGTAATATTATACGATGTGTTCAGCACCAATTTCCTCCTGGATCCACTATGAGTCTTTATTTCTGCATGATTCACACACAATCACACACACACACATTCACACACACAAAAATGCACACACACACACACACACACTTGGCAATTTAATCACTTGTGTACAAGCATCTGAATTTGTTATACGTTGTACATGTAATTTGTTGGACAGCATGAAACTCACGAGTCATGCTCTGTCAAACATGATCCACATTTAGATTAAAAGCAACATTCATATAAAACATACACATTCATTTGATTAAGCATACGTTCAAAGACGAGACAAAATTCATTCAGTAGCTTAGCCTGGTTTGGTTAAAGCAAGGAAAGATTCCAGGACGATGCGCACATCATTTATAGATTTAGCAATACAATTAAAACAAGTCGCGTAAGGCGAAAATACAACATTTAGTCAAGTAGCTGTCGAACTCACAGAATGAAACTGAACGCAATGCAACGCAGCAAGACCGTATACTCGTAGCATCGTCAGTCCACCGCGCACGGCAAAGGCAGTGAAATTGACAAGATGAGCGGAGTAGTACTTGCGCTGAGAAGGTTAGCACGCTTTTCTGTACCTCTCTTCGTTTTAACTTTCTGAGCGTGTTTTTAATCCAAACATATCATATCTATATGTTTTTGGAATCAGGAACCGACAAGGAATAAGATGAAGGTGTTTTTAAATTGATTTGGACAATTTAATTTTGATAATAATTTTTATATTTTTAATTTTCAGAGCTTGTTTTTAATCCAAATATAACATATTTATATATTTTTGGAATCAGAAAATGATAAAGAATAAGATGTACGTAAATTTGGATCGTTTTATAAAATTTTTTTTTTTTTTACAATTTTCAGATTTTTAATGACCAAACTCACTCATTAGTTTTTAAGCCACCAAGCTGAAATGCAATACCAAACCCCGGGCTTTGTCGAAGATTACTTGAGCAAAATTTCAACCAATTTGGTTGAAAAATGAGAGCGTGACAGTGCCGCCTCAACTTTCACGAAAAGCCGGATATGACGTCATCAAAGACATTTATTGATAAAATGAAAAAAACGTCTGGGGATTTCATACCCAGGAACTCTCATGTCAAATTTCATAAAGATCGGTCCAGTAGTTTAGTCTGAATCGCTCTACACACACACAGACAGACAGACACACACACACACACACACACACATACACCACGACCCTCGTCTCGATTCCCCCCTCTACGTTAAAATATTTAGTCAAAACTTGACTAAATATAAAAAGAAATGCTGACACGTCACTGCCTTGAACATGATGTAGGCTTATACTGTATAGTGACCAAGAGCGACTTTGTGAAAATGTCTTATGACTTATGAGAAGATGCAAAACATGTTCTTAAATAATAAATATGCTCCGTACTGTTCAAGTGTTGCAGCAACACAAAATATTTGAGGGACAGAGAATTGTTAAGCAGACATACCCAGGTTCAAATTCTCATCCAATATGTTCATGGGAAACAAATTTCATAAACTTCCAACCAACTGGCATTCCTTTTGCTTGATGCGTTGACAATAAAGTTCAAGCTTAGACCCCCTCCCTAGAAGCACCCATTTCACATACTTTAGTCATACTCTTCAATATTCATTCATCCTGCTCATTGCGTTGACATCACAAATCAGTCAGTCATACTCTTTAGTATTCATCCTGCTCAATGTCCTCATCGCCGTTAACTAGGTCGACGGTGTCGGCCCCCACCTCCTCGTAGTCCTTCTCAAGGGCCGCTATATCTTCACGCGCCTCTGCGAACTCCCCCTCCTCCATGCCCTCGCCCACGTACCAGTGGACGAAGGCTCGCTTGGCGTACATGAGGTCAAACTTGTGGTCAAGGCGAGACCAGGCCTCGGCGATGGCGGTGGTGTTGCTGAGCATGGTGACTGAGCGGGGCACCTTGGCCAAGTCTCCTCCGGCCACTGTCGTGGGCGCTTGGGAATTGATGCCCACCTGGGAAATATGGTATTCATTTGTAGCAGGGCTGAATCCAGAGAGGGGGGGTGGGGGGGGGGTACGTCCTGTGTTCCGGAAGCCCCCCTTACGCGGAAAAACTGACTACCTTTTTCTCAAGGAGAGACCCAAAATACCCCTTTCAAATGCTAAATGTCAACAGCACCTGCATGGGGGGCAAAGCAAACAGACACACTGACACACACACACACACGCACGCACGCACGTAGGCTACGTGTGCACGAACGCACACACACTCACACACACATACACACACACACGCGCGCGCGCATAGAGAAGGTTATAAACATGTGTCGGCATGGGAAGAGACAGGGTCTCTGTTTGTCTCTCATTACTCCCCCACCCCTCCCCCACCCTAACCCCCATCACCAACTCACCTTAAAGCCAGTGGGACACCAGTCAACAAACTGGATGCTCCTTTTAGTTTTGATTTTGGCGATGGCGGCAGTGACGTCTTTTGGCGTGACGTCACCACGGTAGAGCATGCAGCAGGCCATGAACTTTCCATTACGTTGGTCGCACTTCACCATCTGATTGTCCTGATCAAAACAGGCGTTGCTGATCTCCGAGACACTCATCGTTTCACTATGAGCCTGAGAAAAAAAAGTGTAGGTTGATGTTAGTTTCTGATTGTCCGGATCAAAACACAGGCGTTGCTGATCTCCGAGACACCGCTCTCCTTCTTTCACCCCCCCCCCCCCTCCCTTTTCATTCTCAATATCATCATTACCATCCATCCATCCACTTTCCCGTTCTTGTAAACCCCCTCCTCCTCCTATTCATTATCCGACACACCCCTCGCTAGTGATTGGCCCCTTTAATGTTTGTCCGAGTAAAAGCAAGGGTATTCACTCTTTCATAACCCATACAAACCCGACAGAGTTATTTTCGGAATTAGTCTAATGGGGAGCTTTAAAAGGACACCCCACCGTATCCGCCGTGCTCTTACCTTTTCAACGGACAGGATGGGAGCCATGGTGGTGAGGGGGAAGTGGATGCGGGGGTAGGGCACCAGGTTGGTCTGGAACTCGTTCAGGTCGACGTTCAGACAGCCGTCAAACCGCAACGACGCTGTCACTGCTGACACCACCTGTACACAGAAATAGTGCTGTTACTGTCGCGTGCATTATCCGAAAGCAGAAGTTCATTAAACTGAATGTAAGACGAAAGGCTTGCTCTACAAATAAGATGACGCGCACTTGTGATCACATGCATTTCATCCGTAAAATGGTGACCCACCTGACTAATGAGTCTATTCAGATTAGAATAAGACGGTCGTTCGACGTCCAGCTTCTTTTTGCGGAGCTGAAATATGGCCTGGATTTAGGAAAAGAGAACTTTTAAGAGAAAAGAGAGTAAACCACACGCATTCCATCCATACAAATGTGACCCACCTGACTAATGAGTCTATTCAGATTAGAATAAGACGGTCGTTCGACGTCCAGCTTCTTCTTGCAGAGCTCAAAGATGGCCTGGTTGTCCATGAGGAAGGAACAGTCGCTGTGTTCCAGCATGGTGTGGGTGGCCAGGATGGCGTTGTAGGGTTCCACCACCGACGTGGACATCTCGGGGGCCGGATAGATGGTCACTTCCAGCTTGGACTTCTTGCCAAAGTCCACGGACAGCCGCTCGGCCAGCAGAGAGGCGAATCCAGAACCTGGGTGGATCGAACGAAACATTGTTAATGGTTTTTTTAACGCTCTCACTGCGAAACCATTTGGGGAATTATCCCGAAATCGGACGAAATGATGTAGTGCTTCGTTTATAGATACAATCAAACCTGTCTCTAACGACCACCCACGGGACCGACCAAAAGTGGTCGTTATAGACAGCTGCATGGTTGCTATGGAAATGTGAATTTTATAAATTTAAAAAAAAAAGTCGTCTGGGATCCTCAGTTGGGGTGACCGTTGTGGGCAGGTGGTCACAAGGGCATGGTTCCTACCCTCGCACTGTTCCTCAAGCTTACCGATCCTGTCCACAACGTCAACTAACATGTATATCCACAATCCTCCCCCTCCCCACTATCTCCCACCTCAACCTTCTCGGCAAGTTCCAATCACTCACCAGTTCCTCCACCAAAGCTGTGGAACAGCATGAAGCCCTGGAGACCCTCGCACTGTTCGGTCAGCTTGCCGATCCTGTCCACAACTTCGTCCACGAGTTCCTTGCCCACCGTGTAGTGCCCGCGGGCATAGTTGTTGGCGGCGTCCTCCTTGCCCGAGATGAGCTCCTGGGGGTGGAAGAGCTGTCGGTACTTGCCCGTGCGGACCTCATCTGTGTGAGATGAGAAAATGGGGGACAAGTGCAAATGCGCAGTCTGAACAAAAAGTCAGAGTGTTATTGTCATAGACCTGTGTTGGCGGCATTCTCCTTGCCCGAGAGTTAACGGTACTTGCCCGTGAGGATCTTATCTGTGGAAATACATAAAAGTGAAAATGTGCAGACTGCGGCTGAACAAAAATTAAAAGTGCGATCAGTGTTATTGTTAAAAACAGTTTGGGCGGCATCCTTCATGCCCGAGGTGAGTGCCTCTGGGTGGAAGAGTTGTCGGTACTTGCCCGTGCGGACCCCGTCTGGGTAAGATAAAAGGCACAGGTAAAGGTAGTCCCATCAGTGACCATTTTTGTATCGTAGGGGGGCGAGATGCCAGAGATCTCGGCTACCTAGTCAAGGGCCAGCTTTATGAGGACGGTGCCCACTCCTCTCCATCGCTGCTTTTGCCTTCCCCGGTCCTGGATAGGGTTAGGTACCCTGTCAGTTCAAGCTGGGTGGACCGAAAAGCGTAGAGAACTGACTACTAAGGTGGGGAAAAAAACATTGATTTTTTTTCCATAATTAGGCTACTGTATTACTTGTAATGGTGAACTAGGCCATGGGGGAAACCTGACAGGACCCTATGAAATGTCATCTTATCTTATCGTATCTTATCTTAAAAGCCTATGCCTCCGGCGATGAAATGAAAACTTCTGAAAAAAACAGAGCAGTTCATGACAAGTTCTTAATAATTGCTCTTTTCGCAGCACTCACCAATAACGGTAGGCTCAAGGTCCACAAAGACGGCACGTGGCACGCGCTTCCCTGACCCAGATTCGCTGAAGAAGGTCAAGTGGGATTCGTTACCCCCGGCAGCGGCCGGTCCGTTCTCCTCGGGCTGGCCATCGGGCTGGATGCCGTGCTCCAGGCAATACAGCTCCCAGCATGCGCTGCCTATCTGAACACCCGCCTGTCCGATGTGGAGACTGAGAACTTCACGCTGAAATAGATGTTTGAAATGGTATTGAGGGTCGTTTGAAGTGGTACAGAGGGTCTGTCGTGCACTCAGCCCTATATTATTTCTGCAGGCCTGCCTGTATCCCTGTTTGATGTGGAGACTAAGATCTTCGCGCTGAAATAGATGTGTGTAAGAGGTATTGTGAAACCTCCCACATGATGTGCTTGACAAAAAAAATAATAGAAAATTATAAACAGGAGAAAAAAAAGGAGTCTGATGTGTTACACCTAGGGGTCTATCTGCTGTGTGTGCATCCTTAATACATCTCAACTGCAGATCAGAGAAGAAAAGCCATAGAGAAAGACAAACCGAAACTCTTCTCAGCATGGATCAAACACCTGACTACGGATCCGAGACAGTATAGACAAACGAACAAACAAACAAACAAACAAACTACTGTCATTAGATCTAACTAACTAACTCACTCACTCGTCGCTCACTTGCGCACACATGCACTCACTCGGCGCTAACTCACTCACTTATACTCGCCCAGGAATGTATTACTAAAAAATGTCTTTCCTCTACGTGGACTGAAAAACTATGGGCTAAGACAGGATAACACACACACAGACACATAGACACAGAGACACTGGTATATAGAGACACAGACAGAGACACATACCGTAGACACACACAGACACACACACGCGCGTACGCACTTATGCACGCACACACACACACGGACGCACACAAACACACACAAACACACACACACACACACACACACACACACACATACACACACTGACACACACAAAAAAACAAACAAAAAAAACCACGTGCGGCACACGGGTTCTATTAATTTTTGTCTACAGGAATGTCTGAACCTGTGGATGTGTCCGTGTTTCTGAATGTGCCTGTGTATTTAATGTGTGCCCCTATGCTTATGCGAGCTGTAAGCCCTCTTTACGAGCGATACATAATTATGCTAAAAATTCGGCGTGCGGCGTACTATCAGTTTTGCGTACAGTTTGTAACCTTGACATTCTGTCCGCAGCTTGGCAGTAGATATGTGAGTCTAACAGGTGTACCATCACCGATAATACGACACATCTACCTTTGTACGCACAGGTATGACAGAAGCGTACGCATATCTAAATAAGGTCAAATAGTTTCTATAAGATAAAACCTGAACCTCTCTGAGTCACTGCATCAGCAGATATTAGTATCAAATTTGCTATTTAGTCTTGACCTCATGTATATCGTGTGACATATGACATAGCTAGTTTTTGACACAGACAAAGGACGACACATCAATTTTGTTGTAAACCGTTGTCAAAGCATGGTGTTGATAGCTTTTGTCCGTGTGTTCGCTTATTTATTGCAATAGCTGGTTGATTTTGCTGACAGCAAATGTCTAGCGGTGCGGCGGCTATTTAGTACATTAGTTGTTCAGGACAGCTGAGTCAATGCAGATGGTCAGACAGCGGCCAGACAGAAGGGCGGACTACGGACGGACGGAGAGTATTAGAGAGAAAGAGAGAGAGAGAGAGAGAGAGAGATAGAGAGAGAAAGGGAGAGAGACTGAGAGAGGAGAGAAGAGAGAGAGGGAGAGAGAGAGAGAAGAGAGAGAGAAAGACGGAGAGAAGAGAGAGAGAGAGAGAGAGAGAGAGAGAGAGAGAGAGAGAGAGAGAGAGAGAGAGAGACTAGAGAGAGAGAGAGTTCAAATCCGAACTCGGACTCGAAAACTTTATTACCGAGGCATGATAGCCTTTGGTCCATGCGGTCCTTTCTTACAGCTAGTCCCTACTACAATACACACATGAAACGAAGAACAAATATGAAGAATAACAATATAAATCAAAATAAAACACACACACACACACACACACACACACACACACACACACACACACACACACACTTACACACACACACACCGTGGGCACACACACGCGCGCGCGCGCGCGCACACGCACATACACAAAAAAGTCACGAACACACAATCTAAAGCTTAATATATAGAGAGAAAGAGAGACAGAGAGAGAGATAGACAGAGACAGGGAGACAGGGAGAAAGAGAGAAAGAGCGACAGACAGACAGACAGACAGACAGACAGACAGGCAGGCAGAAAAACAGACGTAAACGTACGGACAGGAAAGTATACAGGAGTGCAGGCAACCTAACGAATAACCAGACAGAGGCGAATGACAGACACATCTCAGAGGCCAAAGTGACACACAAACAAAAACGCGCAACAGGTCAAATGACACGCAGGCAAATACTAAAGGTATTCTTAGGGGATGATCACAATATTCGGTGTTACTGCAGAACAACTGAAATGCTACGGAAAAAGTGCAGTAAAACCGAATTTTGTCATCATCCGCCTAAGCATAGTTTTTTCTGCAGCAAAACAGTTTTTCTGCAGTAAAACCGAATATTGTCATCATTCGCTGAGGATAGAAAGATGAAAGGGGAGGTTGGTAAGTAGCAGGCAGACGTTCAAACACGCTGAAAGGCAAGCGTTGGAGGGATAGGAACACGCAAACAAACTAATAGACAGACGGACGAACTGACAAGCAACGACCCAGGCGGCATTTAGGCAGACACACCAACAAGGCAATAAACAATCAAAGAAAGAAACAAAACTCATATATATATATATATATAAAAAAGCTTACACCAACCATTTTGAACAGAAAACAGTACACCGAATGCAACTGAGAATCCGAAGCTTCCTAGATAAGAGCAAATTAACAAGAATTCGTTGGAAGATAACACAAAAAGTCCACTGTGTCAATTAGCCGACAGGTGTTGTGTGATATCAAATGATATTGCACGGCAGGCTCGCTCCCGATGACAAAGATCAAGTGCGAGACAAAACTATGATCCGCCCCCTAGGTTACGATTGCTTTTAAACGCCGCTGATGGACATACAGGTCCTGGGAATTAAAAAAAAATGGTTGCTTTTCTGGTATGGTCAGTATGGTCTGGTAGCTGGTAGCTTGGAATCTGATAGCTAAGTTGGTAGAGCACTGGACTTGAAAGTCTGCCGAAGCTGTCACTTCTAGCATAAGTTCAGTTTCAAAGCCGGTATATTATATAGAACTGACTTGTTTTCTTTCTTTTCTTTAAAGGCTGCCATATACGTAGCGTTCATTAATTAATTCCTATTGTTTACATGTGCCAGTAATGTTATAAAACTGTACCTAAGGGGATATAATAACGATTAGCTGTAGCTTTCGAACACAGAAAAAATTATTTCAGTATTGCAAAGTGGTTTTGATAGTGTCGAATGTAAACAAAACAGTCTCAAAGTAAAAGTGGATGTTTTCCGGAAATTAGGAAGTTAACAAGAATACAGAAAAGCGCGCTTTTCTGCTTAATAGCACAATACGCTACCGCGCTAATCTGGCGTGTCAATATCAGTCACTACGTTTTGCACGTGGAAGGTGAGCGATTTCCGGCCTTCACGCGGGGATTGGCGACGCTGTACTGTCTGTGTTGACGGTCTAAAAATAGCCCAAGTCGTGGAGAACATAGCAATAAAGAATTAATTATTTCTCGTAATTGGTAAGGACTTCAAAGCTAAAACTTTGCAGGAAGCTTAATTTATACATCCCCGCAACGATGGGAAAAGCCCTGGAAGTAATTAAATAGGACAATGTCAGCCTTTAACAAGGGGGAAGGTGATTAATTACGACACCGCAGTAAAAAAAAATCGCAAAGTCAAAATAGAAAACAAAAAATGACTGTGCATCGACCGGGAATCGAACCCGGGTCACCCGCGTGGCAGGCGAGTATTCTACCACTAGACCACCGATGCTACATATGCGACGACAGGCCGGGAAAGATTTTACTCAAATTCATGTAATGACTCGGAGACATAATGCATGTCCAAACCCGTGTCACGTACCTGTGGTCACGTACCGCCGTGGTACGTAATAGACCTCGGTAAATGACATTATGCAGGTCCATGGCAAGAAGTGCATGTAGTTAATAACACCTAAACACGCACACACCGGTTGCGCGACTCGTGTTGCAGCTAGCTTTCCAATTGGAAAAAGCGACCTTGATTTTCCCAGCCACTGGATGATAGAGTATGAAAGAAAAAGAAATGAAAGAAAACGAATTGGTTATACGTATAGTTGACTAGAAAATAGCTAGTAATGGTGTGTGTGTGTGTGTGTGTGCATGTGTGTGTGTGTGTGTGTGTGTGTGTGATGAGTGTACACGTGTGAACATACTGTGCACTGGCCTTCTGGGCCCAAAGCATGCTTTGACGAAACCTGAGTCGAGCAGCACGGCGTGTTAAAAACAAAGATGTGTACTCCAGGTTCCTGTACCTGGATATTTCTCAGTACATCCTGCCGTCGGTAGGTCACACGCGAGCAGTATGAGTTAGATTACGTAGAAATAAATATACTGTGATGGTTTCCAAAGCTGTCCGGTAAACCTTTTGTCGCTAATCTGTGTGAGTCACCGCATATAAGTATGATAAAAGTAGGTTTTTTTTGGTGACATAACTTCAAGTCAACGTCACTTTACATTACCCTACACCCCTACTCATCCACCCGCCTGTGACTGTGTGTGGTGTGTGTGTGTGCGCGCGTGTATCAGTGCCCGGTGTGTGTGTGTGTGTGTGTGTGTCACAGTGTGTGTGTGTATCACAGTGTGTGTGTGACGGTGTGTGTGTGTGTGTGTCATGTGTGTGTGCGTCAGTGTGTGTGTGTGCTGTGTGTGTGTGTGTCAGTGTGTGTGTGTGCACGGTGTGTCAGGTGTGAGCCGGTGTGTGAAAGTGTGTGTACGGTGTATGTGTGTGTGTGTGTGTGTGTGTGAGTATGTATGTGTGTACGTTGTGTGTGTAGGCGGTGTGTTTGTGCGGTGTGTCACAGCCGTGTGTGCGCGCGTGCGTGCGTGTGTGTGTGTATCAGTGTGTGTGTGTTTGTGTATGTGTGCCGCCGTGCTTTGTAGATCTAATTATGAAACCGGCTATACGAGGCATGAATTCGTTTGGGAACTGTATTATGTTTATGCACGCATGTCAATCAGTTTGTGAATGAATCAGTAACATGTTAATTGGTCAAGCAAGCAAGCCCGTAGTTGCTGCAGTGGTAACACTTCAGCACATGCAGAAACTTGACCACATACATTTTATTCACAACGGTGATGCCAATATGTCTGCTTGAAATCAAGTTCAGTAGTTCCAACCCAACCATATTACTGACTAGGTTCCCTGATCAGTCATCATCATCATCATCATCATCATCATCTGTCATCATCTTGATCATCATGATCATCATCGTCATCGTCTTCATCATCCTCATAATCATCATTATCCTTATATCATCATCACCATCACCATCAACATCGTGACATCATTACTAACATCATCATCTTTTCGAGTTAAGTTTTTTTCGGGCCGGCCCATCAAATCTGCTAGCTCATTACCAGGTATGCCACCCTGACAGATATATAGCTGTTCAGACTCGGTCAAACTATGTCGTAAAAGAAGACTCCGCTCCCTCCCCCCCCTCCCCCCCCCCCCCCCCCCCCCCGACCCAACCCCCAACCCCGAAATAATCGAGCATGTACCGACTCATATCATGGGGCTGTTTTAAAATGAGAAGACTCAATTTTCCAAATAAATTAATGAATAAATCTTTGAAAAGGAAACATGAATACATGTTATGTTATCAGGTACGCCACTTGGATGTGCTTACTTATAAAAAGTGTTCATTCGTATTAATTAGTCACCAAAGGACACTGATGATCATCTCTGACTAAGACTGCGGACGTGGCAACTGAATAATGGCGGCTGTCCAAAACCGACTAAGACTCACATGGGGAACCCTAGAAACACTTTATGAACGACGGAAGAAACCAATAATAGAAACTGACTATTCTCTGAATGATCTCAGCCCTGACTCAGACCCAGTGACAGCCTTGCCGACTACTAACGATGGCGAACAGGTGAAGATTGAAACACTTGGCCGAAACTGACGGACGCAGCCAGGGCGTGACCTATATTCGCGCTATCCCGACTTCAACGGGCACGCATCTCAACCCGCAGAGATAGTGCAGCTATCTACAGTATTTCTGGCAAATGCTTGTGCAGAAACACACACACACCCTGGTTTTCATATGAACTAGTCTACCTACGGTCTCATGTTGTGCACAGTCACATGTCGGCAAGATCCTCATGATCGTCAAAATAAAGTATTCCCAGCAACTTTTTTGGTGGTGGGTAAAGCTTCGTCAGTGCATTCAGTGGCTCCATCGGAAGCAGTCATTAACAAAGTAACAAAAAACTAAGCAACTTATCTATATTTCGGCCTCGTGTTTCTTAGACGAGGCACAGTAGTTCACCCTAAAAGTGAAAGTAGAATACATGCTTACTGTCTTGCGTACGAAACACTATACCTAATTTCATAAAGCAGCCATGAAGCATCGGTGGTCTAGTGGTAGAATACTCGCCTGCCACGCGGGTGACCCGGGTTCGATTCCCGGTCGATGCACATGTTTTTTTCTTTTGTATAGTATTCTTTCACTATGTCGAATAAACAGATTTTATTTCTGTTCAGACTGTTGCTACAAAAAATTCTGTATTGCTAGTGTGGATACAAAGCCTCATGATTTAGCAAGTACATCTTCAAAATGAGACAGTGCATCAGGAGAAGAATGTTTGAGATTTATTTTTTTCTTCAAAGTGGCAGTGCTTTTCACACTGGACTAGCCTTTTCTTTTTCTCCTCCTGTGTTCATGGGCTCCCATGTACACTTGTGTGTTTTTATATTTAGTCAAGTTTTGACTAAATATTTTAACGTCGAGGGGGAATCGAAACGAGGGTCGTGGTGTATGTGCGTGTGTCTGTCTGTCTGTCTGTGTGTGTGTGTGTGTGTGTGTGTAGAGCGATTCAGACTAAACTACTGGACCGATCTTTATGAAATTTGACATGAGAGTTCCTGGGTATGAAATCCCCGAACGTTTTTTTCATTTTTTTGATAAATGTCTTTGATGACGTCATATCCGGCTTTTCGTGAAAGTTGAGGCGGCACTGTCACGCCCTCATTTTTCAACCAAATTGGTTGAAATTTTGGTCAAGTAATCTTCGACGAAGCCCGGGGTTCGGTATTGCATTTCAGCTTGGTGGCTTAAAAATTAATTAATGACTTTGGTCATTAAAAATCTGAAAATTGTAAAAAAAAAAAAAAATGTATAAAACGATCCAAATTTACGTTTATCTTATTCTCCATCATTTGCTGATTCCAAAAACATATAAATATGTTATATTCGGATTAAAAACAAGCTCTGAAAATTAAATATATAAAAATTATTATCAAAATTAAATTGTCCAAATCAATTTAAAACCACTTTCATCTTATTCCTTGTCGGTTCCTGATTCCAAAAACATATAGATATGATATGTTTGGATTAAAAACACGCTCAGAAAGTTAAAACAAAGAGAGGTACAGAAAAGCGTGCTATCCTTCTTAGCGCAACTACTACCCCGCTCTTCTTGTCAATTTCACTGCCTTTGCCATGAGCGGTGGCCTGACGATGCTACGAGTAAAATGGCATTGCGTTTCATTCTGTGAGTTCGACAGCTACTTGACTAAATATTGTATTTTCGCCTTACGCGACTTGTTTCATAAGTGGGTTGTAACATGTATGACTGTTTTTTAGGCATTTAGGCAACGATACACCGATTTCGGGGGATGTATGCTTATATTTTTGTGTTTATATAACCCACCGAACTCTGGATTACAGGATCTCTTCCATGCATACTTGGTCTTGTGCTTGCGTTTACACACAACGGGACTAGCATGTCTGCACTAAATTTGACCTGGGACCTGGGAAATCAACAAATCTGTCCATCGCAACCACCTGTCTGAAATGACCATTTTCGGTTGGTGACTTAGGTGGTCGTTATGGACAGGATAGACTGTACCTGTAAAAAGTTTGTGCCTCATGAACCACAGTTAATCAGTGGCAGATTTAGGGGGGGGGGGGGGGGGGGCGAATGGGCCCAGGCATTCCATCACTTCAGGGAAAAAAGAAAAAAGAGAGAGAGAGAGAGAGAGAGAGAGAGGGAGAGAGAGAGAGAGAGAGAGAGAGAGAGAGAGAGAGAGAGAGAGAGAGAGAGAGAGAGAGAGAGAGAGAGAACGATTAAATGACAGTTTCTGGGCTCAGGTGGCCCTAGATTGCAGCATTTTGCTTCCTTGAAAAAACAAATTCCTGGGGGGGCATGCCCCCGGACCCCCCTAGGATGTTCGGGTGTTTAGCGCCCTAAATTAGGGCTTCGCGCCTTCAAGTTTATGCCAAAAAGTTTGGGTGTGCCCCCCCCTTCCTTAAGATCCTGGATCCGCCCTTGTTAATGTTACACTTTTTGAAAACAGTTTAATTGTCCAATGTTTGAGGTTTAAAGAAAATCCTATACCTTGTAGAATGACCAGTGGCAGCAGATGTTGGGCCATCAGAAATGTTTTTTTCACTGTAGAGAATATTACCTCCTTGACTACTCTTGTGCTGAAAGATGGATGCCTGTTTATGTGTGTGTGTGTGGTTTACATATCTTTTTTTTACTACATGTACCTCTTTTTTTTGAACAAGCAATCACTAGAAGGCACTGTCTTTTTTCTGATCTTTTTTCAGTGAACTTTGTTTGTGTCTTGTGTTCACAAAAGGATTTTGTTCATTTAGTCAAATATAAAAATAGGAGAGAGAGAGAGAGAGAGAGAGAGAGAGAGAGAGAGAGAGAGAGAGAGAGAGAGAGAGAGAGAGAGAGAGAGAGAGAGAGAGAGAGAGAGATAGAGATAACAAGAACAATTCTTTATTTAACGAGGGTAATAGAGTAATTAGCAGTGATCTGCGTTTTTACATCTGGCCCTCGCCCTAAAGAGGGACTAGTCTAAAATTGCTAAAGAATAAGCAAGTAAAGAAAACTACTGCTACATGATTATAATAAAATGAAAGTAAGAACATATCATCAATTTACATACAATACATTGCTTAAATGAAAAATGTAAGTTCATTTGACATAAGTTAAGAATTATAGAGTAGATTGCACTGACGCAACAAAGCTGTAAATCCCATGCCCATTGACATATACATATATATATGTATATAAAAATAATTTGTTTGTTTGTTTGTTTATTTGTTGCTTAACGTCCAGCCGACTACGCAGAGCCATATCAGGACGAGGAAGGGGGGGATGAAGGGGGCCACTTGTCAAGCGATTCCTGTTTACAAATGCACTAACCCATTACTTGTGTCCCAGACTGGTTAGGGTGAAATAATTGATTGTGATCAAAGTGCGACAATAGGTGTTTGTTTATATGTCGTTCCAGTGGTTTTGATAATACTGACAGTATAGAAATCGGCCTATAATTTGAGGTGTCTTTCTTTTCGCCAGATTTAAACAGAGGAATGATTTTAGCCTGCTTGAGGGCTATTGGAAAATATTTTTGTTCTAAACAGATTATAAATGCAAGTTTGTTTGTTTGTTTATTTGTTGCTTAACGTCCAGCCGACTACGCAGAGCCATATCAGGACGAGGAAGGGGGGGATGAAGGGGGCCACTTGTCAAGCGATTCCTGTTTACAAATGCACTAACCCATTACTTGTGTCCCAGCAGGCTTTAGTAAAACTAAATTAATACCTACTGGAAGATTACCAGTTTCCAGTATGTTAAAATAGGCTTAACCTATCTACTGCTGGACTTACATCAGAACACTAACAGATTAAACTATACATGAATCGCGAGACAAGCGGCAAGAGAAGAGATTTTTGGAAAAAATACAGGTGAATGAGCAAGAAGGCAGAAAAAAGAAAAGAATTCATGAAGAAAAAGAGAGCATGACAGGAAAGAGGAACCAAAAATCTACCTAACAGCAAACTAGAAAGCTCCTGCGGTTCCAAAAACAGGAGGGGCCTTTAATTTCATAACCGCAGTGCCCCACTGCGGGAATAAATGCAAGTGAGGGTGTCAGAAATTACAGGGGCTGATAACTTTAGAATCCTTCCATTGCAAGCCCGTCTTGAGAGAGAGAGAGAGAGACAATGACAATGACAAATTCTTTATTTACGAGGGTAATGGCATAAGCAAACAGGTGCTTTTTTACATCCAGCCCTCGCCCATGGGAGGGTTTAATCTAATGATAATACGCTTTAAAAATGTTGGAATATCAATTAAAGAAGTAATAAAAGTAAACGACAAACAAGCAAACGATTAACAGACTTTCTTTCTTTCTTTATTTGGTGTTTAACGTCGTTTTCAACCATTCAAGGTTATATCGCGACGGGGAAAGGAGGGAGATGGGATAGGGGAAAGGGGGGAGATGGGATAGAGCCACTTGTTAATTGTTTCTTGTTCACAAAAGCACTAATCAAAAAATTGCTCCAGGGGCTTGCAACGTAGTACAATATATGACCTTACTGGGAGAATGCAAGTTTCCAGTACAAAGGACTTAACATTTCTTACATACTGCTTGACTAAAATCTTTACAAACATTGACTATTTTCTATACAAGAAACACTTAACAAGGGTAAAAGGAGAAACAGAACCGTTAGTCGCCTCTTACGACATGCTGGGTAGCATCGGGTAAATTCTTTCTCGTCCCAACCAATATGGGATTCCCCCTAACCCGCGGGGGGTGATTAACAGACTAAACAAACAAAAATATACATACAAACGAACATGACATTATTGTCAAAGGTATAATGAAAACTGTTTCAAGCAACAATACAATACAATACAATACAATACAATAACTTTATTAATCTCTAAAAGAGAAATTACAAACGCTCAGCAATGTAATTTCTCTTTTAGAGATTAATAAAGTTATTGTATTGTATTGTATTGTATTGTATTGTAAAAAAACGTGTGAAACTTCGAGGGAAGAAAAAAATCCGTGAAACTGAGGAGTCAATGAAGCAACTACGTTGCAAGTAATAGCATGTAGCATCGTTACATAAGTCATGTTATGAAATTAATTAAGTACATTTATCTACTGAAACGTGTAAAAGGTACAAATAAGGCATCAACAATATACATGTTCAGGCTAAGTGAGAACGAAATGTGCCATGTATAAGGAATGAGAAATATCTGTCTTTAAAAGTCTTGGCATTGACAGAATGTTTGAGACCGCTTGGAAGTGAATTCCAAAGATTAGTCCCCGAAAAGAGTAGGCTGGACTTGATCTATACGAGGCCGTGGAGCATACATTTTTGTCGGGTCTCTTAAATTGTGGGAAGTGAATTGAGAAGAAAGAGGTGCAGGCGCTCTTCCAATTATGAGAGAGAGAGAGAGAGAGAGAGAGAGAGAGAGAGAGAGAGAGAGAGAGAGAGTTTCCACTTAACTTTTTTTTAAATCTGGAAACTAATGCAGAAAATACATGTATTTTAAAAATCCGGAATTCTGCATGAAAACTTTCATCCTCAAGGATGCACTCCAAGATATTCAGACATGATACATACAACTCGCATCAAAAACAAGGAAACAATGTTCAATTAAATCTTTACTTCAAACTCACAAACATACACATGACTTCATACAGTATAAAATATGATATACTCTTAACTACAGTATAACTGTATTAAAGTAACATTTGAATTATCAAGAAGTTAAAACAATGAAAACGTTATAAAAAATGCTGCATTTGTCCATCGTAAATTAATTCATTTTTTGGTCATTCCTTGTGTTCATTCACAAACACATGCAGCTACAAATGTTACTAAATGCATCAAGTTTTGCGTATAAACCTTACTTTTAAATAGTTTTTAAAGTATGCAAAGAACAAATCTGAGTACAGTGGAACCCCCTTTTAAGACCTCCACAAATCTGAAAAAATGGGTCTTAAAAAGAAGGGAGTCTCAAAATGGGAGTAATTTTTCAGAAGTTATGAACAGCAAGTCTGAGAAAACCAGGTCTTAAAAAGGAGGGAGTCTTAAATTGGGGGGTCTTTAAAGGGGGGTTCCACTGTATAAGATTGATGCTGAATCGGTCTTACATGACCCCTTAGTTGCTTGAGACGAGAAACACCAATAAATACCTTTTCTTTATTTGGTGTTTAACGTCGTTTTCAACCACGAAGGTTATATCGCGACGGGGAAAGGGGGGAGATGGGATAGAGCCACTTGTCAATTGTTTCTTGTTCACAAAAGCACTACATGTAATCAAACATTTGCTCCAGGGGCTTGCAACGTAGTACAATATATGACCTTACTGGGAGAATGCAAGTTTCCAGTACAAAGGACTTAACATTTCTTATACTGCTTGACTAAAATCTTTACAACAAGAAGAGCAAACGCTCGATCGAGTCACTTTCGCAGTTCTGAATATTATATGAGGCATCAGATGGACAGGAAGAAATTGCTATTCACAACACAATGAGTCTAGTTCACATAAAATTTGAGCCCGGTCACTTTTATAGTTTCCGAGAAAAGCCCAACGTTAAGTTGTGTGTTGCCGAACAGAAAAGGCTAGTTATCTCCCTTGTTTTTCTGATAACGTTCGTAAAAGGCTACAGATGTAAATACTTTGATGTAAAGAATAATCCTACAAAGTTTCAATCACATCCGATGAACTTTGTCAAAGATATAAAATGTCTAATTTTTCCTTTGACGCTGACCTGTGACCTTGAAAAAGGTCAAAGGTCAACGAAACCATCGTTAAAGTGTAGAGGTCATTGGAGGTCACGACTAAACAAAATATGAGCCCGATCGCTTTGATAGTTTCCGAGAAAAGTTTGTCAAAGATATAAAATGTCTAATTTTTCCTTTGACGCTGACCTGTGACCTTGAAAAAGGTCAAAGGTCAACGAAACCATCGTTAAAGTGTAGAGGTCATTGGAGGTCACGACTAAACAAAATATGAGCCCGATCGCTTTGATAGTTTCCGAGAAAAGTCCAACGTTAAGGTGGTGTCTACGGACGGCCGGCCGGACAGACTAACACTGACCGATTACATAGTCACTTTTTCTCAAGTGACTCAAAAATTGACTTTCTTTCTTTCTTTATTTGGTGTTTAACGTCATTTTTAACCGTTCAAGGTTATATCGCGACGGGGAAAGGGGGGAGATGGGCTAGAGCCACTTGTTAATTGTTTCTTGTTCACAAAAGCACTAATCAAAAAATTGCTCCAGGGGCTTGCAACGTAGTACAATATATTACCTGACTGGGAGAATGCAAGTTTCCAGTACAAAGGACTTAACATTTCTTACATACTGCTTGACTAAAATCTTTACAAACATTGACTATATTCTATACAAGAAACACTTAACAAGGGTAAAAGGAGAAACAGAATCCGTTAGTCGCCTCTTACGACATGCTGGGAAGCATCGGGTAAATTCTTCCCCCAAACCCGCGGGGGGTACCAATAAATAACAACCCTCACTTTCTAACATAGTTTAATGCACAAAACTTATTGCAGCTTGTGCACACACTACCACCCCCCACCACCCCAAATATTTAGCATACCAAATTATTATTTCTTGTACTTCAATGTCTCAAATATATCTATTAAATCACAAAATCAAATGCACTCAGTCACATGGGAAGAGATGAACATATGTACACAGATCTCTTACAGACATACATGCATTTCTGTTCATATATAATGCAATTAAACTTTTCAAACGCATGCATTTGACAGAAAAGAAAATCCATTCCAACGGTGTCACCGCCACATGCCAGGGTTCGTACAGAGTCCTTGAACCCTGGAAAACTCCTTGAAAATTGGAAAACCTTTTCCAGGCCTTGAAAAGTGCTTGAAAATAGAGTTTTGTTAAATAGTCATTGAAAAGTACTTGATTTTTCCAAATTGTTGTCTATACATTTCGTCAGCAGCTTGTCTTATTTAAAAAAAAATGCAACCCCCTTTTTTTTCGTCAATTACAGTACACATTTGGGGAGAATAAAAGATCGAGTGAAAACGAAAGCAGATGAACTATTACTAGTCACCCGTAGTTGCTTCCCTTCCCGGAAGTTGGCAAGGGAAACAACTACGGAATGACTAATAGAAATTCACCAGAAACTTGATGACTTGAAAAACTGAAGGTAAGCTTGGTGCTTTGCATTAATTTGGGGAAAATCATGTCCTTGAAAAGGATTTATTTGGTCCTGGAAATGTCCTTGAAAACTCCTTGAATTGTATCAGCTCTGCCCTGCAGGAACCCTGACATACACTTCACAGACAACCTTTGTTTTAATCTACATCCCCCGATTCAAAGACACAAACATCGTCATGCAAACGTCCTGTGTGCCAAGAGCACATCCACCAGTTGCTCTGTATTGTTTAACAATTGATTCAAACCTTTGACACTTAAATCTTCATTCAATTATCCTGCATAGTTCAAACATGTATTCCATTCTTCTCCAAGTTACTCCATAATTTAACAATTGCTCTTGCATCTCGCTCGTTCAATGACACAAACTGTAATTCTGTAGATTGAGCATTTGTTCATGCATTGGTATCCTGCTGCAGTTATAACACGTTCTGTCAGTACAAACAACTGAAATAATCAAGAAACTTGAGTTCATCAACCAGACATCATATCATGCATGCTGTAAGTGTAATCACAATGTGAATATCTGGATGTTAAGCCTGTCTTTCTTTCTTTCTCTAATTTGGTGTTTAACGTCGTTTTCAACCATTCAATGTTATATCGCGACGGAGGTAAGGGGGTAGATGGGATAGAGCCACTTGTTAATTGTTTCTTGTTCACAAAAGCACTAATAAAAAAATTGCTCCAGGGGCTTGCAACGTAGTACAATATATGACCTTACTGGGAGAATGCAAGTTTCCAGTACAAAGGACTTAACATTTCTTACATACTGCTTGACTAAAATCTTTACAAACATTGACTATATTCTATACAAGAAACACTTAACAAGGGTAAAAGGAGAAACAGAATCCGTTAGTCGCCTCTTACGACATGCTGGGGAGCATCGGGTAAATTCTTTCTCGTCCCAACCAATATGGGACACCCCCTAACCCGCGGGGGGGGGGGGGGGGGGGGGGGCGATGGTAAGCCTGTCCTTAACTGGGCGAAGTCGACTATGTGAAGTTTACTTCGTGAAGCTGGTCGCACGAAACTTCAGCACTGAGTTTTTGGTAAAAAGCCTTCGCCAAGTCAACTATGTGAAGTTTTAGTTCGTGAAGCTGGTCGCACGAAACTTCAGCACTGAGTTTTTGGTAAAAAGCCTTCGCCAAGTCGACTATGTGAAGTTTACTTCGTGAAGCTGGTCGCACGGAGCTTTAGCACTGAGTTTTTGGTAAAAAGCCTTCGCCAAGTCGACTTTGGGCTCCATTAAGGACCGCCTTTAAGGCCGATCAACAGAATGCCGTATTATTTTACATTTACTCTTGCAGTTTTTAGGACACGAAGTTCAAAGACACACACACAATTACAAATACAATTACAGATAAACAGTCAAGGAATTGATTCAACTCTTGACGGGGAATGGAACAGTTATCCAGACACAAAATATTCTCTTCTCTCCTTGTTGCCCACAGCAGATTGAATGTTTGCTGGAAGTGAAATTGATGGAACAAGCCAAAATGAACGGTAAAACTTGAGCAGAGGTAGAGATGGTACAATGGCCACGGTCACTGTAGAAGGGTGGAGAAATGTGGCCTAGTGATCTCAATGCTGCCATACAGTCAAATGGAACGCACAAGAACAGGTGGTTGTCATCGTACTTGTTTCAATTACATGTACTTGAAAAATATTGTCTGCCAGAAATGTTAGCAACAAGAGCTCACACATGTCTAACTTTTACTTCTTTGCTGCATATGATTTTAATACATTGTAAGCATATACAAAACAATGAAAAAACTAAAACAGTGTGAAAAGCGATCATGCAAACGTAGAGACCAGTCCCTCAAGTGGGACAACTACCTCCATCTCTAATTCTGAACGTTTCCAACAAAATGCATATTATATTCTCTGCCGTTTTTGTCTTTCTATTAAGTAGTATGGGTTTTACTAGCAAAATATCCCCCCCCCCCCTCCTTCAGATGGGTAATGCTTTATTAAAGAAAAAATGGACGAGCGAAATAGTTTGTGCCTTTGCTGCCCAATTTTACTTGTTTATATACTAACGCTATGTATTGTTATATTTACATACACAGGCTCTGACTAACTTGAAATGTTTTCCACTTAGCATTCAACTACTGTACAGATGCTGTAGTTAATGACTTATATGGGATCATGATGAAGTCAAGAGTGGTTGTGAACGGAATTTATGATTATGGTTCACATTACATCACAATTAAATTTAGACTCTTAGTCTTACAAAATACTGAGGCAGTGCATTGTAAAAATGGCACAAACTGGCAAGTGTTAAAAAAGAAAAGAAAAAAGAACATTGGGTGTTTTTCAGACATAGACATGAGCATATACTCACCAAGATACATGCCTTCTTACACAAGTAATCATATCAACTATTAAGGACAGAAATCTGTATTATAAAAAGAACATAGCTTAATGTTGAAATCTCCACAAGTATAAGACTCATAACAACGTTCCATGCACTGATATAATATCATGTAACCCATTTTGAGCACCAAAACACACTGGAAACACCGTAACAATAACTGTTCATACATGTAAATCTAAATCAATTCATGATTACTATTCCACCACTGAAATACACAGTGTGAATCGCACCTAAACATACATGCAATATCTACATCTCACTCAAGCTTAGCCAACCAGCACCACTGTTACATACATCCAAAGGTATGAACCACAAACTACCGCATGTATGTAATGTTGAACTTTTGAGCAATTCATCATTTCATGTCAGATAGCATTAGCATTGATGCCACATTGTCCTCAGCCCATCTCCATGCATAAAAAAAATCATCTCACAAACCAACAAAATACAAATTCATACATCATTACAATACATGTATATGAATCACAAAATGCTTATCTGATTTCTCATACATTGTGAATATGGTACCAGTGATTTGAAGCACATACCATCAGGGACAAACACAACAAAATTATTCCCATAATAATGCACAAAATAACAATAATTTTCAAGAGATCGATAAACAATGCCATGGGATGGGAAGTACATCTATATGAAGATACACATGTACGCAAAGTTTCCAGGAAAACCAGAAAATGCTCAACAGTTGTAAAATACATCAAATTTCTTAAAAGAAGACCGCTGATTGGCCACTGGAAATGGGAATAGGAAGACATGCATGTAAGGAATGAGAACATAAACGTCAATATTAATAAATCATTAAATATATATTACCACATAGACATAAAAACAAGCAGTGTATACTCATTGTGTGGTGAAGTGCAAGTGAATTTACACTGAACCCATGGCATTGGGGATCTTGCAATCATTCAACTAAAATACAAGTATGCTTTCTTCAAAAAATCCTTTGGGTAGAACGGTAGTCATGCACACACCAATAGAGTTGATAGCATGGATGTCACACACACACACACACACAGTGACATACACACTTATTCTGATATTGTCAATGAGAGTAAGTAGACAATACACTTGAACAAGTTGCAGGTCTTTCTTTCTTTCTTTATTTGGTGTTTAACGTCGTTTTCAACCATTCAAGGTTATATCGCGACGGGGAAAGGGGGGAGATGGGATAGGGGAAAGGGGGGAGATGGGATAGAGCCACTTGTTAATTGTTTCTTGTTCACAAAAGCACTAATCAAAAAATTGCTCCAGGGGCTTGCAACGTAGTACATTATATGACCTTACTGGGAGAATGCAAGTTTCCAGTACAAAGGACTTAACATTTCTTACATACTGCTTGACTAAAATCTTTACAAACATTGACTATTTTCTATACAAGAAACACTTAACAAGGGTAAAAGGAGAAACAGAACCGTTAGTCGCCTCTTACGACATGCTGGGTAGCATCGGGTCAATTCTTTCTCGTCCCAACCAATATGGGACTCCCCCTAACCCGCGGGGAACAAGTTGCAGGTAGATACACAGTTGGAGGGAATGATGGTAATAAACTAATATTATTTAGCCAGAGCTGTCTGGTTTTGTGGCTGCATATTAGTGTGACAATGTGCACTTTTAGTGCCCTTAAAGCCAAGTGCCTGTACAGCCAAGTGCGTGCCCTAACAGACTTTTGCCCTTACAGCAAGTAACCTAACAAACTTTCTGCGCCTTAGCAGACGACACAAACTCCTAGTCTACACAGCTTATTTACATCTGAGCGGCGGCCATGTTTTATTCCGCCTAAAATCTATTTTTAGATTGATTGAGTTGCACGTGCTAGTTTATGTAATCTAAGGCTATATATTACTTTTAGATGTCAATAATGAGTGGATATAGACATTATGTTGCTGTATGTTCGTGCTTAAGTACTTTTTAAAGCCCTGTTGTTCCTTAAATTGCTTTAATGTTTGATCAGCTTCGACCCAAACCCTCGACGCTACCTGAATTTTTGCACCCAGTAGGTGACGTCTGGAATTCATTTATTATCTCCATAATTGTAACTTTTTCGTAAATCTAACTTAGTGCACTTCATTTCTTATTCCCTTGAGATACTTTTTGAGTTAAAGTGCATTAATAAATGTTTGGATCAAGTAAATCAAAGTTTTCCTCAGTTTGACCGGTGTCTCGCTATGTGACGTCACACGCGTCATTTTGGCGACCTGTGTTTCTTTGTCAAGTTTTACGTCACATAACTTGTCATAAGTTCCATTTTACCGCAAGTATGACACATGTATGGAAAGTTCAGGAGTTCATTTTGTAATGGAGTGAATTGTATTTGGTACAGGGAGTGGTTTATTTGAGCAATCTTTATTTTGCTGGGTTTCGATCGTTAATTGGTCATGTGTTCTGAGTAATTAATCATAATTACTTTTTGATCTGGACTTCCCAAGTTATATTTTATAACATGGTTTAAAAGTATTTTTCATGCTGGTTTTATAGCAACAAACCGATTTCTAATGTGTGCATTTTTTGTAAAGTTATCAGCTGTCAAAGATCCTAAACAAACACAGATTTGGCTAGCATACGGTTCTAGACAGCCGTTCGGGGAGTATTCGAGAGCCGCTTCCAGTGTAGTCTGCGCGGACAGTATAAATAGCATCCCGGTACCAGCATAAGTATTCAGTTCGTGTCTCGACTCCGCTGACCACTCGCTGCGATAGACTTAGCCTTGACTCAGAGTAGTGTACTAGACCCAGGACAAAAGAGGCATATGCCCATTCAGTGGATTTAGAGTCAAGAGGATCATTTAATCCCAATGTAGATCAGTTGGCTTTTATGCACCTGTGATTGAACCTGTGTTGATGTCGGCAAAAGAAGGTTGAGTTCATTGTCATTGCGTGCTAGTTCCACGTGGGGTTTGAAATAAAACAATGAACCCCGCCATCCAGTCTGTTTGAGTTTGAGAGTGAGAGTGAACCTCCCCACATTAGTTATTAGAAATACAGGTCTGGGAATACACAATCACAATGATTCAGAAAAAACATACAATGCCAATGGAATATTTTATGGTGTCAAGATTATGAACTTTTGATGGAAAACATCATCCTAGGTACACATCTTCTCATAACTAATTATGCTAAAAAAATCCCCAGTGATGTCAAGAAATAAACGAGAGAGAGAGAGAGAGAGAGAGAGAGAGAGAGAGAGAGAGAGAGAGAGAGAGAGAGAGAGAGAGAGAGAGAGAGACAGAGAGAGACAGAGAGAAAATTAAGTGAGGGTTGTCTACTGAAATCACACATACTGTATGTGAAACTGGTTGTATAAATATAAAATAACATGCTGCCATGATTTAAATTATTAATTAGCTTAGACATAAACAATAGGAGTATCTTGATTCCACTCCCACAAATAAAAACAATTCAATCAAAAAAGCCCATGCTGTTGGTCATTATGCCATCATTATTTAATTGACGTGTGATCAAAGTAAAAGTTTTCACAATTATGATTGGTTCCTGTGCACATCTGCATATCTACTTTAAATTTAATAAAGAGGACAGAGATATAGAGCCCATGAAAAGAAAAAGAAAGTGAAAAAGACAGTATCAAGGAAAACTGGTCAAATAGCTCAGCCATGCCAACTATAAAAGCAATCAAGTTCGCCACACAAATGAAAATCTGATTTACTAGGAAACATGCACTTTTCAAACTTTGAAACTTCCCACCCCAAACCGTAACAAATGATCCAACATGGTCAAATATGATCCTCGTTTTCATGCAAATTTCAAAATCATTTGCGTGCACTGTAGTGCTAACCACGCCCCAACATGCCGTTTCAGAAATGAATAAACTTCAAGAATTTTGAGAACGAGACGAATGACGTCTCCGTCTTTTTGGCTGAAGAGAAACGAGATCGAGATCGTCACCGGTGTGAACAGGGGCATCTAAAGAACTCTCGCAGCCGAGTAGTTCTTGTCTACTGGTATCTGACCGGGTTTCAAGGACGGTATGACTGTCTGTGTATGGACTTTTTCTCTTCACCGGCTCAGCATTAAAGGCTTTTACAGGGGTTTTCACTTTGCTCTGCTCTTCCTGCAGTGAGGCAGGATCAGCATCAAGAAATTTCAACACAACTTGAGCTTGTGAGCGAAGGCTTTTACGTCTTGTCGACACCCCCTCAGCTCCGTCCCAAATGACGTATCCCTCGTCTTCTCGAAGGGGAGTCGATTCTGCAACAGGAAAAGCAAGGGATGAGGAAATTTGAGAACTTGTGCGAAGGCTTGATCTCTTTTGGAGCAAGTTGCTGTTCTCTTTGAAGGTATCCCAATCTTGTGCACCATCTTGACCAAAAATGAGCTGATTGCGTCCAGCCCCTATCATACAACTGTCCCTCTCCTGCATGGGAGTGGACTCCCCCTCAGGGAGGCCAAGGGGCAACGAGATATTACAACTTGTGCGAGAGCTTCTCCTTCTTGAAGGCTGGATATAATTTTTCTCACCATTGTCAGCCTGGGGAGGAAGGGTGCTCTGCACAGCGTCATCACTTGGAACAAAACAACCACTGTCCCAGATCACAAACGTGTCCCTCTCTTGAAGGGGAGTGGACTCGGCAACAGGAAGATCTAAAGCAACATGAGAGCTTGTACGGGAACATCTTGTGAGCAAGGCATTGTGTTTGACCACTTCAGAAACAGCACTCTGGCCACAGGGAACTACAGGGCAAAGCCGCATGGTTGCATTATCTGAAGCTTTACATATCGTCTGTTTCTTGGGTTCAGTGACTATTTCTGAGATCTGAATGGGTGTAAAACTGCCCAATCCCTTTGACCTGCGGCTGAGCTGGGCAAAGCATTGTGTGTTCTCCATCAGTTGAGCTTTGGATCCATGACACAGTGTTGAAACTTTACCGGGATGGTCTCTTGCTTTGGATTCCATCTCCGTTTCCTCATCCCTGACACCACAGAATTCCCTGACCTCGGCTCCATCGTGCGAGTCATCTTCGTCAGAGAGCAAGTCATCGGCCGCAGAAAATCCCAAGGACGCTTCATCATCTTCACGTGCATCTTCATCTTCAGCCACCTCCATCCTGTCGCCAGTTTTGTGTGATTGGTGACCATAGAACCGTGCCGATGGAATGCCGAGCCATTGCGGCGATAAACCGCTTCCTGAGGTGCCCGCAGTTACAGTGACAGAAGATGAGGTGCTTGTTGCAGGACACACGGATGTAAACGCCGAGTTCTGAGGTAGTGTAGAGTTGGGCGTAAAACTGAAAGACTGCACGGCTGAAGACGACACTGCACTTGAGGACAACAGTTTTGCCTGTGAAGACAGAACGTCAGGCGACTGAGAAGACGATGTACTCAGCGCTGGGGACGATCCCACACCAGACGTACTGCAGGATCTACAGGAGCAGTTTGAGACGCGGATCCTGGGAGCGAACGGAGATGAAAATGTGATCTGTGACCATCCCGGGATGTAGCTGTTGCTGCATTGGTTGGACATCTGAACGTACAGGGGATCGAGTTCAGACGATGGTTCCGAGAAAGGCTCCGTCCTTGGTTCATATTCATAGTCCTCGCTCCTTATGCTGCTGAAGGATACTGAAAAGAGAACCAAACTCAGTGGTCAGCAAGGCATAAAGATTGGTAAAACAATATAGAATGTATCGATTGAACTTTTGATTTTCCTTCTTCAAGACATGACGCCAGAGGACGGCTAAAACTCATATTTAGACGGAAAACCGAGACTTCAAAAGAGTGCATGTTTGTGTGCGTTCAACTGTAACAAAAATAAGATATCTGACTCAATATTGATCGATGCGTAAATGTTATTTGCATTATTGACAAAAATATGACAGTTGACAAAGATCTCTCTAGTCACTGTTCACTGTGACACCAGAGAACAATGGCTGACTGAACCTGTGTAAAATGTCATTCTGTTTACACATCAAGGGCTTTCAGTCAAAGTTCTTGTGAATGTTTGGTTTTGTCTTGAATGAAACATTCTAATAATTGAACCTTTCTGGCTTTTTGATACTTGATTTCGAACATCAGCAGTCGCTCGGTTTTGGATTTCATCAGCATGGACACTTAAAGAAATAAACCGAAGAGAAAAGAACTCACTATCAAAGGGATCAGTGTCGTCTTCATAGTCAGCCTCATAACCGCCCAGAGCATCATACTCCACGGGAGGAGTTGACGCCTCATCACGACTTGGACGTTCCATCATTCTCTCCGAGGTTCTGCAATAATTCATACACTTGTACAATAATCTGTTAAAATCTCCCTGTAAATTTCTTTGCCTTTGTATATAAAAAAAGAAGATACCTGTTATCACTGTTAACTTCTTTGCCTTTGAATATATAAAAAGAAGAAGATAGGCAACAATTTATTCAGTCCTTCCAATGGAAATTCAGAACAAGGGGTAGCGTTTTGCTACCATCCTGTATTGATACTGAGGATAACATATCCTGATTTTCTTTGAGGTAACCAGAATAACAACCACACAAAAGACTTCTGACTGGGCATACAAACTGCTGTTGAGCTATCCATATCAACACTCAAAATGTTCTATCACATAAGAGAAACAGTTTTTTTCTCACCGAACTCTCCCTGCTTTAAATGTAAATAAATAAGAGCAATCTCTATTTCATTGGAACCCCCTCTCACCCCCAAGTAAAGATTTCCTCCTTTCGCAGACGTTCTGTTAAAGGTACTGAACTTGTCAAATCCAGGTGCACGGAGCCCCTGGGGCTTTAAGGCATACCTCAGGCAGCTATCCATTAGAAGAACTAACGAGTTTCATTGAATTGCACCCAAAGAGTCAAGAACTGCGATTTTTTTACGAATTAATTTCGTACTCGGACCCAGCTGGTCTTGACCTATTTTTCAACGACCTAAAAATCTTTGAAAATCATGTCCGAAAAGGGAGAGAGTCTTAGGATGGAGGTCAATTTACAGAGGCTATTAAAGGCACCGTGCAGCTCACAGCCTTCGTTTTGCGTTTTTGTTGCAGCTGAGTGCATTTACAGTTCAAAAATCCTCCTATGGTAGTAAAACAAACCCAAAACTACCCAACGACGACATCTGTGAAGCTCGACAGTTTCTTGTTCACGCGAGTGCATAAATTAACCTAGTTATTACGTTGGTGTTTGGTCGGAGTTCAATTCAACTTGAGCGATTCCGGCCTCCATTTTGTTTTACACAAACTCATGATGACGTCTGACATAGTTTGCTTTAGTGACGTGTCTTTTTGTGCATGATGTGGTGATCTACCTGATCTAAATTTAGATTCAAAAATAGGTCAAGACCAGCCGGGTCCGAGTACGAAATTAATTCGTAAAAAAATCGCCTCGTGTCGTACCTTCTGGAGCGTCCCTTCCCACGCGACGGGGAGCAGATGAGTTCCTCAGCTTTGCGCAAGCTGAGCCTGGATTTTGCTTTCTGCACGACAGGGTCCACGATGCCAAGCTTGTCCTTCAGGTCCTCCTGGCTCACGGTCTGAAATAAAAAAGTAAAACATAAGTCTCGTCAAAGTAATATCAAAACATTTAGTCAATCTGAAATTAAAAGATTGTCTGTGAAATCCAGTCAAGACTAAACTTAGGCTAAATATTGGGGAAGACCCGTCCGGGGATGATACCTGGCAGTGGTCACCTGTAAAATTTCATAAACATTTTTCTTCAGTAGTTTTTTTTTAAAAATGTTTAAGTTTCTTTGAACTGCTCTACAATTATACATATGCAACGACAACAAAATAAAAAGTCTAATGATAGTCACATATTTTATTTTACTGCTTAGTCACAAAGATCTTCACTGAAAGTAAAAGGAAATTATACAGCGCTGAAAGTCCACGAAATGGTGCATTGGCCTTTGGCTAGTACTTCTCATAATTTACTAGACAGAGAGCACATTTTTGTATTTGTACTCGCCAAACCAACCATTTGTTTGAGCAACTTTACTCGCATTTGGCGAGTAGATTTACATTTCTACTCGCCATTTACATGTTTCTATTCGCCACTTTCAGGCCTGTTATAATTCATTAAAGCCATCCACACTCCCTTCCCAGTAAAACTAAAAGGACAACACACTGCAGAATTTAACCATTTTCAGCACTTAACAATGCTACTTCAGGAAGACTCAAGCGAGCCAAGGCATAACCCATGTCACCCTAAGCATACATAACAGCTACCAAGCTTTGATCTTAGGCCAATTGAAAGTAAATGGGCATAGAAGTGAGCAATGAAGCATTGAAATCTTACCTTGATTTCTGTCACTTTAAAGAGAGAGCTCTCATCACTGTAGCGTTCTTTCACTGCCTGCATAGGGAAATCCCGGTGGTCAAACTGTGTCCCCTCAAGCAAACTGAGGACAGAAAGACAGTGAAGGTAAGAAAAGAAATCTTCAATGTCAAGTGTTGTCATTGCACAAACATGGACATTTGTCTCTAAGCAGTTCAATAAGTTCTTTCTGAGAACAAAACAAAAGTCAAACCATCAACTTTTTTTGACTTTGGCAGGATAGGCTCGTCAAGCCTGGCAGGCAGCTATCCTAAGAGAAGACCACTCTGAATTCAAAACGAGGGTAGAGGAGGCTCATCATCCATGGAAGGAAACTCGTCTAGGAGAAGGAAAACTCCAAAATGAAACCCACGCAGTCCCTCGAAGACGGAACGGCACTGGCCTTTTTTAGGCGGGGAGCAGACCGGGTGCCTACGCTACCCTCGACAAATGGTTGTGTCATCAACAAATCAACGTGATGGTGTCGTCTTCATGGGTCGCAGCCAGGTGAAGACGGTGCCGGGCCCTCAGCCTCAAAGGGGCCCACCCAATGTGACTGGCGACTCCCACCCATCTGACGTGGCCGGGGATGGGCGGAGTAGAGCTACCGGCTACCAGATCAAAGTCAAACCATCAACAATGCAGTCATAAATACAAACAACAAAACATAATGTCTGGAACTTTAACCTAAACACATAGCAGAAGAATCTAAGCTCACATGGCTAATTACAGTTTTACTGAACAGAGAAACCATCAATCTGAGTTGTGTTATGAGTTGTGTAATGCAATGGACTCTCACCATTTCTCATGTATGTCAAAACAGCAGCACGTCAAATCCTGACGGCTGAATCCTGTCAAGTTCTCCAGAAGCTGCGGCCAGACCTCTTCTGCAAGTACAAAAGGCGAACAATTTGTAAAAGGTCCACTGAAACTGTAAGTCAGCCCTGAAAGTCCAACAAATGGTGTACTCGCCTCTGGCTAGTGATTCTGAAAATGTACTAGCCAGAGAGCAAACTTTACTTGCCAAACCAACAATTTGTTTCAGCGACTTTACTCGCATTTGGTGAGTATATGAACATTTTTACTCGCCAGTTACATCTTTTTACCCGCCATGGCGAGTAAAATACTCGCCACTTTCAGGCCTGTAAGACAGTAGTGAACCACTCACAGCGTTGCAACACAACACACACAAAAACAGGCCGTAATAGACAGGTGCTCACCATTGAAAGGCGAATGATATATAAAACAAAAGATGTCAGGGATTCATTGAGGTGGTCGTAACGGGCAGGTGGTCGTTAATTAGAGGTGGCCACAAGGGCAGCAAAAAAAAAAAAAAAAAAAAAAAAAAACCACACAAAAACAAACCCAACAGCTAGGGATTGAGAACACTCACCAGTGTCACTGAGAACACGGGCCAGCAGAACACAGCTAGCGCCAATCTCTGCAGGACTGTACTTGGCTAGATTGGTCTGCAGCATGCACAGCTCAGTGATGTAGTCCACCAGACACATACCGCGCTCGGTCAGCCCGCTCACTGGCTCCAGTGCATGGGCCAAGTCACTGGTCGTCAGGAACTGCAAGGACAAAACAACAAGCTTTAAAACAGAGTGGATTGGAATGCAACGAAAGCTACTGTCAAAAAGAATTGGTGCTGTTTTAAGCCTGTTCAGATGAAGCTGTTTTCTCGTGCATGGTATTCAAGCCCCACCCCCGTCACCATATTTGCTCGGTAATTCTGCAAGAAGTACTGATTACACTGAAACACCCGCACACCTGGGTAGCGTGACTCCTTTTGCTGCTAGCTTTCCACTGGGAAGAAGCAACTCAAATTTCAAGCAATTGGATAAAAAAGTAAAGTAAATGAAAATTACCTGAATATGGCCGTTGAGCAGTGCCATGATCTCTCCCATCATTCTGACCACATCGGAATAGGTGTACGTGTTGTCCGTCAGCCAGGCAGCTTCTTTGATCGTGATGATGTCTCGGGTCAAAAACCTGCAACCACATTGACTGTCCAGTTTACCTCATCAATGTCTAAATCCTGCAAATCTAACTTCTTTTCTCCAACCACAGAAAATAAAAATGCTTACAGAAAATTATCTTCACAGGAAGCTCACAAAATTAACTGCTTTTAACAAAGTCTTGTGTCTCTAGTACAAAGTAGCTGACAACACACCAACAATTCTCAAAAGCAAACAGAAATAGTCTGTAGATTTATTATGACTTTTATTTCTTTCACTATCTCTCAGCAGGGGTGGATCAGTTCATTTTATGGGGGAGGTTTCCAAAAGTATATTGTGAAGATATGGGTGTGAAGACGCAAAGCGCTGAGCCGACGGCGCAAAGCGCCTAGCTTGCTAGGGGGGTCCGGAAAATTTTGAAAAAAAAGGATGCAAAATGGTGCAATCTGAGGATAATCATTACCAGTTTCAGGCAGCAGATTTTGTCACTGATTAATACCCCAAAAAAAACCATAATTTAAAAAAAAAATTTTGGCCGGGGGGGGGGGGGTGTGTGTGTTTCCGGAAACCCCAGAACCCCCCCTGCTCAGTAACCATTGCTCTAATGTTCATAGTGTTGTAAAAGGCTCAGGTATTCCCATAACCAAATTAATCGTAATGGAGCTAGATGTTAGAGATGAGATCTCAACTTTTCCAGGGCCACCTCGCTGCCCTCGACCTAAATAGTATCAAGTACCCATTTCCAGCACTAACAAAAATAGGCTATGTATTCGGCCAGTGTGTGTGTGTGTGTGTGTGTGTGTGTGTGTGTGTGTGTGTGTGTGTGTGTGTGTGTGTGTGTGTGTGTGTGTGTGTCAGTCCTAGACCCCCAGAGTGAGAGGCAAGCACTCTTAACCGCTTTGCCACTCTGGCTTTCACAATGTTGAGAAAAAACCCACATATTTAAGACATAAACCTACCTGGAGCATATGACCATAGCAGAGATGCCGAGCAGCTGGACCTGAGCGCGACCGAAGTCGTGGATCATGAGACAGCGGTTGACGATGGCCACGGCGTTGTGGATGGCTTGGGTGGAGAAGTTCTTCATCGTGGCCACCTCCACCATCCAGTCCACCAAAATGTACCTGACACAGAAAAATATCAAATGATGCACATTTGAACAAACAAACAAAAAATACAAAAACAAAAAAATAGGAGCACTACCAGAAGGGAGACCGGCACGGTTGGCCTAGTGGTAAGGCGTCCGCCCCGTGATCGGGAGGTCGTGGGTTCGAACCCCGGCAGGGTCATACCTAAGACTTTAAAATTGGCAATCTAGTGGCTGCTCCGCCTGGCGTCTGGCATTATGGGGTTAGTGCTCGGACTGGTTGGTCCGGTGTCAGAATAATGTGACTGGGTGAGACATGAAGCCTGTGCTGCGACTTCTGTCTTGTGTGTGACGCACGTTATATGTCAAAGCAGCACCGCCCTGATATGGCCCTTCATGGTCGGCTGAGCGCTAAGCAAACGAACAAACCAGAAGGGAGGCGTCGAAATCAAAAGTATCATCAGCCCTGAAAGTCCAACAAATGGTGTACTCGCCTTTGGCTGGTGATTCTGAAAATGTACTAGCCAGAGAGCAAACTTTACTAGCCAAACCAACAATTTTGTTTCAGCAACTTTACTCGCATTTGGCGAGTAGATGAACATTTCAGAACTCCAACCCAAGTTTAAGAAAGTTTTGCTTGAAACGTATAAGAAAACATAAACAAATACCATACAAAGTTACATAATAAGTATTGGCGTTAACCGGTAATTACCGGTATTTTACCTGTTACAAATAGAAAATACCGGAACAAAAATGGCTACCGGTATGACCTATGGGTTGATTTTTGAACTACCGGTTTTATTCGCTGGTTAAACAACTAAACTAGTACTCTGAGTTGGACTCTTACTGGTTCCAATGACCAGATTACCGTTTTTTTCTGGACAGTTTGCATCATAAAAGTTTGCGTACCGGTTTAAAAACATTCTAGCGCCATCACTGGTTTATTTACCAATACTAAATTTCTGTTCTACTAATAATTAATTCCTTACCTCATAGATGCATTCAGTTCGTGCGGCGGATTGAGAACAGGAAGGAAGTTAACAGGAGTGGATGACTGGAAGACTTCTTTGGTAAAGGAGTAGGCTTGCTGAGATGTGATCCCCCCGAACCTCCCCACGGCATAGCACTCGCACAGCCACAGCTTGGCCTTGATGCTGTTGTGATGCAACACTATGCCGCGCAGCTGTCGCATCGCCTCAAGCTCTCTGCCAGACTCCATTGTCTGTGAAGGCTGAAAGACAGAAAACACATAAATCATTAAACGCCTGTCCAAAGCTGTTCCTGGCTTGTATTTCAGTTCAGGAAGGGGTGAGTTAAAAATAGCCAAGACAGAGGAATTCATTTGGCTACCAACAGCTGCGGGGTCCTGATTTGGCCTATATGGTCCGCTGGACCCATAAAGCAACAACTAACTAACTAACCAACAGCTGCAGCCAGCACTCATAAGCTTGCTTGCTTGTTATACCCAAATGCTTCTGCGCTATACCAGGAGATAGGAAGCTGGCACCAAATGAACTTGCAGCTGTGTTATCTGTGATGTGGCAGAAGGATGAGTTTTTAAAAATAGCTCAGCCTGCCAGCAGCTAAAGAGACAGAAATGAAGCCCTGGGAACAGCTGTGTGTAAAATGTGGGTTGAAAATGTTCAGCTACTCTGAGCAATTGCACTGAAGTACTTCTGCTAAGTTCAGTCCAAATTCTGTGTTCCAACTTCACTCAAGCATGCAAAGACAAATTCCATATATTCACCTTTCCGAGAGTTCTGAGCCCACCGAACTTGTTCATCCATAGCATGAGCTGAGCCTCCACTGAACCGTTGCAGACAGCACGCTCCAAGTACACGTCTGCCTCTTTGTGATCATCCATCAGAGTCAGAATGTTTCCAATGCTGAACGCAGATGCAGCAGCACCCCGAGAAATTTTCTGCAATGAGATACACATACGATTACTCTACGATCTATTTTATTCTAAAAAGATGTCAAAATTATTTAACAACTACATCTCATTTTTCACATTTTGAAGCACCCCTAGATATCCTTGCCAGGAAAGTTTGCAGTGATTTGAAACAAGTTTCAACCAAGCAGGAATGAGAAAACAAAAACTGGCACTCCAAGTCAATCAAAGAAAATCCCCCATGCGATAGAGCTGAAATTTGGCTAGATAACCAGGTTTGTGGAATGTGTTATGTAAACTATTCTTGGGTAGACAATGAGAGCACAGTTCTACAGTAGGATCTAAGATGTCTCCTCCCAAGAGATGGGGGGGCACCTCGTACGTGAACAGAGTGTGATGTCCCTTTGTAAAATAAATGCCATGAGAGGCCACCTGCAAAGTAGGGACACTTTCAGCTGTCCTCAACACATTGAGTAGCTACCCTGTATGGTACCACAGGGTTTCATTTACTAGTGCGCCTAGCGCCATTGGCGCATAACATCTCAACAGGCATGAAAACTGAAAATAAAAAAAATACTGAAAACAAAAAGCGCCAAGACTTCAAGGGTGCAATTTGGTGCAATCTGGGGCTATCTGAGCCTTAAAATTGGATTCAAACATGGCCCCAAAACTATTTTATTATAACTATGGCTAGGAAAAAAAAAAAAAACCAAACAAACAAAACCCGGAAAAATACGGAAAATAAAAAAAATACGGTTTATTTTTTTCAAAAATACGGAAAATACGGAGAATTTTCATGCCTGTCTCAAAATGTCCCATTGGATTTCCCTTCAGTGCGTCGAAGGGCGCACTGAGATTACGTACTACTGCGCCACCTCATGCACACTTTTCACGGGAGTACAGTGTTCGGAATGACCTATAAGCCTAACGCGCACCAAGCTGAGCAACTTGCGAGTTTGTGAAACGCGCTATGATTGGCTTTTTAAATGTAATTCATTAGTATTCAACCAATCCTGCGAACTATCTGTGCTTGCACGTTTACTTCTCTGGAAACTGTCAACAGAAGCGATATCGATTAACCCCCCCCACCCCCCACCCCAAACCTGATACACTTGCAAATTATCATATTACCATATGGCACCAAATAGTACTATTTTGCATCTTTCAACAAAAGCATTTTCGGACCGCCTAGCCTGTTTTGCGCGTTTTGCCTTTGACTTTGTAATGTCCCATCAGAATTTGGTTGAGGGGGACAAATGCCCCATTGTCTTTTTCTTCCAGGCTACCAAATCCTGTTTGTTTGAACCCCAAGTAACATGATCAAACAACTATTTAAGTACATCAGAACATCAGAAAATTCTATGCAAGACCCAGAGATACTACTACACTGAAATATTACCTGAGATTTTTCTTTTTCAGACTGTTGCTTCATGGCCTCAAAGACATAGGCCTTGCAGCTGAGGCCGTTGGAGGCCCATGGAGGCCGAATGAAGATCCACGTGAAAGGGTCGGCTGTGGTCTGTCGCTCAGCTTGGTAGAAGTGATCTGTCGCCTGTCTGGCCTTCTCTTCAATTGATATGCCCTTTTCTGCCTCTGACACTGGCAACAGACAACGGCATTGACATTCAGACTAAATCAAATGAATTTCTAGAGATTGTTGCAAGTTTTTTCGTTGTGGTTCATCTACCTGTGCGCAATGTGATCAAAGCCTACTTTACTCACCGTTTAAGGAAACTTATAAAACTACAGAAACTATCATTATTATGCAGTCTTCTCTGAACACAATCCAAGAAAAGGACATTTTTGCTGGTTCAGTCATGTTATACAATAATACATGTATTATAAGTGCCATTGCTTATTGATGTATATTTTCCCATGTTTTGTAAGGCGTCATTTACTGCGAATTGTAATTATTTGTTGGTTATTTCTCACCCTCCCCCATGCGTTTTCGAGCCATTGTAAAGCGCTTTGAGCTGTGGAGAAGCGCTATATAAATGTTTTGTCATTATTTATATCCATTTTCTGTGAATCTCAGGTGTCTCAATAAAAAATTGACAAGAGAGGTCCAGCACTTACATCCTTCATTGTAGAGTTTGGCAATTGCTAGTTTCACGGAAGCTTCAAAGTTGCCACTGGCAGCGGCCCTGTAAAAAAGCAACAAAATGAAATCAATTCCATAGTTAGACAGACGTGTTTGACAATTCATCGTGATAAAATAGTCAATGGTTGTACGGTGACAAGAACCTGTGTGGTTAGTATGACATTTTGAACATAGTACGCTTTCTCAGTTTCTGCCATTTGCTCATACAACAAGAAAATTACTATTCAAATTTACTTGTCAGGGATCCATTGGACCGGGTGCAATGTAAGTCCCAGAAGCACTGAGAAAAATAAAGACGCTTCGTGTAAGTTAAGCGCGTGTCTATACTCATGCAATTTCTCATTCAATGCACTCACTTGTTGAAAACGCTGAGGTTCCCTTCCGTAAGAGGCCATGAGTTGAAGAAAGTAGCATGGGCCCATAAACAGGAACTGCTGTCCACAACCTCATGAAATAGTGTGCACACCTGCAACACAAACAATCCACGTTTTGACACACGTGTATGCAGGCCTGCATTGACAAAAATAAAAACACACACAAAGCAAGTTATTTTCAGACCGTCTCAGCCGGGATGAGAAAAGGCTGAGTTTCCAAAATCAGGAAATTGACTTGCAGCTAATATAATGGTCCAAATCAATTCAGTTGAAAAAAAAAACCCACAAAAATATATTGTCTTTTCTTGGTTGGGGTGGGTTAAAAATTCAAGAAACTTGAAAAAAATAGTTGTTCTTCTTCTTCGTTCATGGGCTGAAACTCCAACGGCTTTTATGTGTATGATCGTTTTTACCACGCCGTTTAGGCAGCCATACGCCGCTTTCGGGGGAGAAATAGTTGTTCAAAGGAGGAATTCTCGATGAGAATTCAAATCCCGTTCTCACTATCAGTTATGCAACCCAAAACCTTATCAGAACTCACCTGTCTGAGAGACAGAAGGTCACGGATATGAACACCCTTGAAGACGTGAACCAGAAGTTCTGGCGACAGATGACAGACAGTGAAACTGCTGCGTGTCCGCGGTCTTTCGTACTGGCCATGTTGTGGTGCGGAGTTCCCGTCTGGTGGTAACCGCTGCATCTGGCTTGGCCCTAATCTAGTTGAGACTGAAACACAGAATAGACTGTTTAAGTTTAACACCATCATTAATATGCTTCAATGTAAATTATATTGCGACCAAATATTTACAACTCATGTTGTTTGGGTATAAATTGTAAAGACCAGGAATTTGCTGGAATTGTTGGAACAACTCGGGAATACATGTTTTTCAGGGTTTTTAAAATTCACTACAACTTTATTATTTGAAAGTAAAACAAACAGAAATTGTTATATTCAAAGGAACAACCCTGCAACTTACAGATGAACTGAAAACATTCAACTTAACCTTCACCGGATCACGCGTTGGACTACACAGTCCGGATGATGTGGGTCGTGTACAACCCATACTTCCCAACGTAAAAAGTATGGGTCGCACACGACCCACGCCATCCGAATAGGGATAAATATTTTGTTGCCTCTTTGCAGAGTATGGGTCGTGTACGACCCACGCCATCCGCATAAGGATAAACAGCATAAAATTCCTTATGTAATTCCATATGGGTCGTCCACGACCTACATCATCCGGACTGTGTAGTTCAAATTACGTCATCGTTTATTTGTTTGTTTACAAAGATATTCTTTCAAAAGTTGGGCAATGAGAAGGTCGTATGGTGATTAGAGATTACATGAAGTCTCAATTAAAAACTCCAAATAGTTTCAGAGATAAAGACGATTTTGTGAGGCTCTGGGTCGTCCATGACCCACGAAGCACAGTGAAGGTTAATAAGTTTGCAGCTGAATGACTGAATTATGCATCGAAAATTGAATTGGAAGTTGGTGCTTATTCATGCTAAACAACAAAACTCATAGCTTAAATCTTCCTGCAGACATGAGATGGTAATGAATATTAACTAACTCGCTAATATGAAGTACAGCACATAGTCATAGGTGCACTATCTGCTTAATGTCTTGTCCCTTGAGAAAGAGGATTTTACTTTTATTGGAACTGGAAGACACATAAACAGTTGAATGAAATACAAACTTTGAAGAAATCACGGAAACTGTCCCATCACTCATTTTAGTTTGTGAGACATAATAATTTCCATGAAACCAAAATTAACTGGCACAAGTTTTAGTCATGGAGTGGAACTATAGTACTGGAGTGGAAGTTTAGCTCCAAATTGCTAAATCAACTGGTCTTGAAGTTCAATGGTCGAGGGATTCTAAAGGGAGTACCAGCACTTTGAAAATGAGCAGCAAAAAGTACAACACTGTAAAAGTTCTTTCTGCTTCTGTCAGAGCATTCTTTTAGTGCCTGCATTTCAATACCTGGGGCTGATGCAAGTCTTTGCACGAACGACTACACACTTTTAAGTGAACAGTAAAATTAGATGTCAAGGCTTTGCAATGGAAGCATAAGCAAATTCACGGACGAAAATAAACTGGTGCACTTCTGACCCAAATTTCAAAAGCATCAGCATGTAGTGATGTAGCGAAGTGGGCCGGGCCCTGTTGAATGTTCCCTCCACAAATATTCGATTCTGTCAATTGTGCCGCAAAAGAAAACTGACAAATAGTGCCCCGAATACCAAAAGTTCCAAGAAAAACACATCATACACAGACATAATGAAGACCCAGTGATCGTTCAAGGTTAATTGGCTTCATTATCGATCGATTATTAGCGCAGTGGGAGCCAAGAGGGAGGGAATTCCCTAACTGGCCAAGTTCAAGTCGCACGATGTTTTGCTTGCAAAAAGTTTCTCACAAGCGGTATTACCCCATTTCCTCCTCCATTTACATTCCGAAACGACTTACCTTGTGTTTCCTGATCCCCAGTTTCTTGTTGCATTGGTGGTTCCAATGCAAGACGAAAAAAAGTTGAAAGATTGTGTGCAAAGGCGCTCCTCGCCTCTCCCCTTCAAACGAAAACCAAACTTAGCTACACAACTGTAACGGCGGCTCTGATTGGTCCGTTGGCTATGACGCTTCAAACAACACGGCGGGTCTCCCACGCGTTGAGCGGGTCACGGGAAGCTCAAATTCAAATTCGACAGGGCACGCATCGGGCGGATTTCGCACATGTTTTGAATTTGCCGAGTCGTTCCAGTTTCCCGTTATTGTTGCATAAACTGAATTTGAAATGGCGTCACTTCCGAAGTGTAAAAATGAAATACAAATGGACATTTTAATGATACCAGTAGTGTGTTATATGATTGTCGCGTGCCGAAAAAAGCGTGTACATTACCCCACAGGCACGCGAACAGTTGTCCCTGTTGGGCTGATTTTGTGGATGGGTTGTAAGCATACGGACAGGTTAATGTCTACATGCACGGGTATGCTGAACTTGAAATAATAATTCAAACAGTTTGGTGCGTGCATTACAGGGCCGGACTACCGGGGGGGTTATGGGGGTTGCGCAACCCCCCCCCTAGCCTAAACATGTACCTTACTTATTTAATTTTTTTTTTATTATTGCTTATTTTATGCCGTTTCATGCAAGGAGCGACCATTTTCCTATCTCAGAATATGACCTACCCGTCAGCTTCAGGGGGCTTCGCCCCCTGACCCCCACAACGAGGGGGGGGGGGGGGTATGGGTTCTAGGGTTTCCGGACCCCCCCCCCAGCCAAAAAATAAAAATATTGAATGAGGTATGCATTTCTTTATTTTACATTGAGTTTCAATTTTTAGGGTATTAATCAGTGACAAAATCTGCTGCCTGAAACTGGTAATGATCATCCTCAGAATGCACCAGATTGCACCATTTTGCATCCTTTTTTTCAAAAATTTCCGGGGGGGCATGCCCCCGGACCCCCCTAGAAAGCTCGGCGCTTTGCGCCGTCGGCTCGGCGCTTCGCGCCTTCACACCCATATCTTCACAATATACTTTTGAACAAAAACAGTCATAAAATGAACTGATCCGCCCCTGCCGCCAGGGGGGACATCCCCCTGGGCCACCACTGGCAACCCCCCCCCTCCTCTTCGCCTAGTCCGGCCCTGCATTAGTATAATTATCAGGGCCGGACCCAGGGGGGGGTTCCAGGGGTTCCGGAACCCCACCCCTGGAAAAAGCATGTACCTTGCTTTGAGTGGTTTTTTTTTTTTTTTTTTTAAATAAATTTTGTCTGTGTCTCTAACAAATTTTATTCAATGTGAAATCCGATGAGAAAAAGGTACCCCCCCCCCCCCCCACAATGCTGCTCTTAACCCTCAAAACAAGGCCCAGAATGCACCAGATTGCACAGATTTTAACCGTTTTTCAAAAATTTTCCGGGGGAGCATGCCCCCGGACCCCCCTAGTTTGCGCGCCTGCTTTGCAGGCGCGCGCTTGTGGTTTCGCCACTTCGCTGATTTGCCCCCCCCCCCCCCCAAAAAAAGGAGGAACCCCCCCTTACAACTCATTTGGTCCGGCCCTGATTATATACTTCACAAAGTAACCGTTCCAAAAGTGGGATGATCCGCTGACTGACTAGCCGGGTCATGTTCTAGACTTCACAATGCGCCTGTGGCTCGCGCTTTCAGTCCGGACTCATAAAAAAGGCAGGAACCAATACAAACAAGTCGCGTAAGGCGAAAATACAATATTTAGTCAAGTAGCTGAGGCTCACAGAATGAAACTGAACGCAACGCAACGCAGCAAGACCGTATACTCGTAGCATCGTCACTCCACCGCCCGTGGCAAAGGCAGTGCCCGTGGAATTGACAAGAAGAGCGGGATATTCGTTGCGCTGCTCAAGGCAAAGAAACTACAATACAGTGTTTGGCTGAGGATAGCACGCTTTTCTGTACCTCTCTTCGTTTTAACTTTCTGAGCGTGTTTTTAATCCAAACATATCATATCTATATGTTTTTGGAATCAAGAACCGACAAGGAATAAGATGAAAGTGTTTTTAAAACGATTTCGAAAAAAAAATTTTGATAATAATTTTTATATATTTAATTTTCAGAGCTTGTTTTTAATCCGAATATAACATATTTATATGTTTTTGGAATCAGCAAATGATGGAGAATAAGATAAACGTAAATTTGGATCGTTTTATAAATTTTTATTTTTTTTTACAATTTTCCGATTTTTAATGACCAAAGTCATTAATTAATTTTTAAGCCACCAAGCTGAAATGCAATACCGAACCCCGGGCTTCGTCGAAGATTACTTGACCAAAATTTCAACCAATTTGGTTGAAAAATGAGGGCGTGACAGTGCTGCCTCAACTTTCACGAAAAGCCGGATATGACGTCATCAAAGACATTTATCAAAAAAATGAAAAAAACGTTCGGGGATTTCATACCCAGGAACTCTCATGTCAAATTTCATAAAGATCGGTCCAGTAGTTTAGTCTGAATCGCTCTACACACACACACACACACACGCACAGACAGACAGACAGACAGACAGACACACATACACCATACCCTCGTTTCGATTCCCCCTCGATGTTAAAATATTTAGTCAAAACTTGACTAAATATAAAAAGGAGTTTAAGTCAACTCAGAGGGGAGTCTGATAATTACTGTCCCTGTGAGAGATAGACTGTTCTTCAGTATTTCTTTAAATTGTCCGCAGTAACTTCCCTAACCAATTATCGTACGCGTACAATGCCGCCATGGTTGCCTGGTAACATAGTCGATACTAGTGTGCATAACGGGATCGGTTGCGAAAGCTCGTGTGTACAGAGATAGTAGCATATCAGATCTCTGATGTGTAGTGTACACGTGTGTGTGTATGTGTGTTTGTACAGGAACAATTGTTTTAGTAAATTTGACAAATTGTTCCATTTCATGGGACGTTTGTAACTTTTCTGAATTTTGCATGCTGTTTTTGTTTAAACTTTAAACAATTTTTACTTAACAGGCCAGGAAAAACAGACTCAGTAAATTTGTTTATGTTATTTTTCAGTTTTTAATTTTATATTCTTTTTTAAATGGATTTAATAAAAAGATTGGTGTAAGTAAAGTTGACAAATTTTTCACTTTTAGGAAATTCGTCAATGGTCTTTTGAGATTCATAAGAAATTCGTAAACTTCTTGAATTTTGCATGCTGATTCTTGATGATTTTGCTACACATGAAAATAGTTTTAGTAAATTTGTCAAATCATATATTTCTAGGCTATTTCTTAACTTTGACTTTTCCATTCTGTTACTAAACAGGAAAATTGGTGTTTGTTCATTTGTCTAATTCTTCAGATTTCTCACAAATGTCATGGTCATTTGGATTATTTTACTTGATATAAAAAAAATGATCCTAGTGCATGTGTCAGTCAGGTTAACCCTACCTCAACAGATTCACAAGGGGGGGGGGGGGGGAGAGAGAGAGAGAGAGAAGAGACACACAAAGACAGAAAGATACAGTGACAGGACTCGTGACAGATACAGGGGGAGGGGGGGGGGGGAAGAGAGAGTAACAGAGACCATGAGAGAGATACCGAGAGAGTCGGAGAGAGAGGAATACAGATATATAGACAGAATGAGAGAGAGCGAATGAGCCATTCAGTGAAAGACAGAAACATAAAGAAACAAAGTGGGACAGAGAGATTGAGCGAGACAGAGATTGTAAGGGAGAAAGGGAGACTGAGAGAGAGAGAGAGAGAGAGAGAGAGAGAGAGAGAGAGAGAGAGAGAGAGAGAGAGAGAGAGAGAAACAGAGGCAGAGCGGAGAGAGATAGACATTGAGAGACAAGAGAGGGACACAGAGATAAGGACAGAATGAGAGACATAAACTGAGCAAAACAATTATTGCACCCATTTTCGTACCCCAACTAAAACATTTATTTCCGTGTCATTTCATTCGAACTTTATGTGCCATTCAAGGCCTTTCACTTGGCTAAATTGCACACTTTTCGGATCAAAGATTTAGTGTTATAGGTATCACGTGACCGCCGCCGAAGTAAGGGTACCCCCAAAATCGACCTGACAAAAACGTCAGGTACCAATTACAAAATCGACACAAGTTCAGAATAGGCTTCACTTGGCAACCTTTACATACGAGGAGAAAGCAAAATCAATTATCCATCCAGGACAGGTTGTTTTGATTTGCTATATTGCGTATCTCTTGTGTAATGTCATTTCTATTGATGCAGGTGTGGAGCGCATGAGCAGTAGAAAACGAGAGGTTTTTGCGTCCAATTTGAGGGATACCATGACAAAAAGCGTAGTATTTCATCAATGCCTGAATAGATTGCTTTGAAACTTTCAGGATTTTAAGTCTGTCAATTTTCATGCTATCAAATTGAAATGTTGGTCAAGCAATCTTTGGCCAAGTCCGGTTAATGTGATTCTATTAATTTTCAGCTCGGAAGCTTGAAAATCAATTCATGGGTTGTACGTTAAAATTTTCAAAATCTTAATTAGATTGACATTTCCATAACACATTCAAAAAAGATTGCAATGTATTCTTTATTCACTGACTCCAAGAATATATAGATATGTCATGTTTACTCGCACTGTGGTGACCTAATTTTTCCATGCAATCAAATTGAAATTTTGGTCAAGCAATCTTTGGCCCAGTCAAATGTTCAAAATCTTAATTAAAATTAAACTTTCAATAACAAATTCAAACAAGTCGAGTAAGGCGAAATTACTACATTTAGTCAAGCTGTCGAACTCACAGAATGAAACACACTGCATTTTTTCACCAAGACCGTATAGCATTGTCAGTCCCACACTCGGGGAAAAGGCAGTGAAATTGACAAGGCAGTATAGCGCGGTAGTGGTTGCGCTAAGCAGGATAGCACGCTTTTCTGTACCTCTATTCTTTATCACTTTCTGAGATTGTTTTAAATACAAACATAACATATCAATATGTTTTTGGAATCAAAAACCGACAAGGAATAAAATGAAATTGTTTTTAAATCGATTTTGGAAATTTAATTTTAATCATAATTTTCATATTTTTAATTTTCATTGCTTGATTTTAATCCAAATATAACATATGTATAAGTTTTGGGAATCAGAAAATTATGACAAATAAGATTACATTTTTTTAAAGATCGTTTTATAAAAAAAATAATGTTAATTACAATTTTCAGGTTTTTAATGACCAAACTCATTAATTCATTTTTAAGCCTCCAAGCTGAAATGCGATACCAAAGTCCGGACTTTGTCGTAGATTGCTTGACCATAATGTCAATCAATTTGGTCAACAAATGAGGGCGTGACAGTGGTGCCTTAACTTTCACTAAAAGCCGGATATGACGTCATCAAAGACATGTATGGAAAAAATGAAAAACATGTCTGGGGATATCATACCCAGGAACTCTCCTGTGAAGTTTCATGACAATCAGTCCAGTAGTTTTCTCGGAATCGCTCTATACACACTGGCACGCACATATACACACACACGCACACACACACACACATACACCACGACTCTCATCTCGATTCCCCCTCTATGTTAAACCAATTACATGTTGTCAAAACTTGACTTAATGTAAAAAGGATTGCAATGTATTCTTTATTATTCACTAACTCCAAGAATATATAGATATGTCATGTTTACTCTAAAAATCTGCTCAACATCAAAGAAAATCGCTTCTTGCAAAAACAGGTAATATGTTTTTAAGTCTCTTGGTTTTCGGGTTTTGGTTTGCTAAGTCTAACTAGTCTTGATGATGGCTGATCCCGGTGTAGGATCCGGTCCGGTCCCCCCTCTGAAGTAGTCCCCCGGGGGACCAATTCGTGGCAAAAACTGCTCTATAATGGTCCCCCCTTGGACATCCAGCCTCGTTTTTCTCAGGCATTCAAGCCATTTTCAATCTATATCTTCGTCCAATATTATGTAGTGCACAGACAGCAATCTCTTTGTTTGACTATATTTTGCACCAGGCTATCTGTGTTGATTTTTTGGAATACATTTTTGACTTGTTCCGAAATTTAAAGACCGCTAGGTTGGGGTGCTTGTGTGAATGTTTAGTTATAATATTATATGTTATCAAACGTCTCATATACTCACCTGTCTTGGGTTATGTGTATGTGTGTGTGTGTGTGTGTGTGTGTGTGTGTGTGTGTGTGTGTGTGTGTGTGTGTGTGTGTGTGATATCATGATGTGTGTTGGGGGGGATGTCTGTCTGAGTGTCTGTTCGTCTCTGTGTATATGCTCTGTGACTGTCTGTCTGTTTGTCTCTGTCTATGTGCGCACGCTATGGCATCAGTAATATGTTACTGACATTTTCTGTCAGGCTATGCGTATAATTTTGATCTTCTCGCCCCAGCAGGTGAAACGGCAAATGTAAACCAAGGGAATCAATCAGTTTATGTCAGGCGGGCAACAGGCAAAGCGGGTTGTTTCCCTTATATCCCAGCAGCGGAAAAACTCGCTCACTCAGTCTTCATCGCTGTGTATCATTAAATGTTGTCTGTTTCTGTGGGGTAGTTTTATCACAAGTTTGGGTGGTTTGTTTTGTTGGTGGTTGGTCGGTCGCATGCTTGGTTGGTTGCTTCGTTTGTTTGTTTTTTCCCCTTAGTTGTGTGTGTGTGAGTTTTTGTGTGTATTCAGTTGTGTTTCGATTTATTTTTTCATTTTTTTTTATCAAACGTTTTTTCAATCAGTACAAAATGTTGTAACACACGTAACTACTGCGCAAACAATAAGGCAGAAGAGAAGAAAAGAAGAAGAAGAAAAAACACACAGCAGTTTTAACAAGTTTATTGTATTCACAAGTGTGCAAACACACAAACAAAATGGAATGTGCAAAACTATTTCTCTCACTGAATAATGTAATCGCATTTGCCTCTCGCATCAAACAGCATTGTGGTTAATATTTTTATTTCTCTTCGTGTAATCCATCTAGAAAATTACCGTAGACGTAACCAATAGGCCTGACCTATAAGTGTCCTTTGCAGTTAGACTCACTCAACTCGATGTGCCTGCTGGCTGTTTATTTATTTTGTTCGGTGAACTGATTTTGCCGATTGACATAGGAGTCAATTGGGACTGAAATGAAGTAAACAAAACATTCCCGCTCAGCACAGAAATCCGTCAAGCTGTTGATGTTGGTATGTATTGGTTTACACAACATTTTATTCAGAATTCTTCGCATGAAACAATTCAAAGCATACAACTAGGACACGCACTGACTCAAGCAAATGCTTATATAAGTTGCGTGACCAGAACAATAATCATTGGCATGTATTGAAGTAAACGGATGCTCTAATCTCATTTGATCGTCCTAGTTGCAAAATGTTGGTGATTTACAATATATTTTATACGGAAAGAAGTTTTCTTTAACATACGTAGACGAATTTCCACTGACACGCTTTGCACGCACTCACGTGGCAATTAGGGATGTGCTTCTGCATTCATCATAATTCTCTTTTTTTTCTCTCTCTCTCTCTCTCTCTCTCTCTCTCTCTCTCTCTCTCTCTCTAGCTCTCTCTCTCTCTCACTCTCTTACACACAGACACACACACACACACTCATGCTCACACACGTACACACACACACACACACACCGTCACACACACACACACTACTATCGGCTTGCGTCCATACTGAGTTCCCAAACAGGAACAGCCCACAATGCTTATACATGTACTATTGAAGTGCCACTGATAGTACCTCTGTTAATACACTTCAAACATCAACAAAATCACAACAACAGAACCGCCAAGGGAGAACAAGTTCCTCAAACAAGGTTTGTGGTTTTTCACAAAATCTTGAAACAGTAACAGAGTGCGTCATCAATAGCATGTAAACGGCACAGTACTTCCTGTGTAAATAATTTGGCTTACCGTCTCAGGTCTGTAGGCTTGTACGTGGAATAAAGCCATCCCTCCGCTGGGACACATACCAACGATCAACAGCCAAAAAGCTTTCTTCGCAGAGAATCTTAAACGTAAAATGAGCCAGAGCGTTGTTGAGATATCAAATAATCAAAGGGAAGTAATCGCTCTTTATGCATACGACATGTGTAATAGAGTAAGCGAGAGTTGTCGGAACCTTTCTCCTGGCACCTGTGAGAATAACAAGCATTGAAACTGAATGAAGAAGCTTAAAAAAATGAGGATGAAAGTCGCTTGTTCATGTCAATGCTTGTTATTCTCTCAGGTGCCAGGAGAAAGGTTCCGTACAACTAAGTCTCGCTTACTCTATTACACATTTCTTCGTAGAGTTTTTTTTTATGAATTCTCTGCTTAAAAATCACCAATGTCAATCTGAATATTTCATCTAACAATTCCAACCCTAAACAGGAAGCAGTCGGGATGTTGAATTTTGGTATATGTCCAAGTGGAGGGATGGTCTTTAAGTGTGTTAAAACCTTGCCAGATATGACGAAGTGAGCAGAACTCTTTTTTTTTTTTTTTTTTTTTTTACAAGAAAGACTGTACCTTCAACCAAAAGAAGTACAACCGGTCGGAATCCTTAAATAATCATTACACTAAAAAAATAAAACTTCTCTTTTGCTAGTAAGGCCAAAAAAACAAAAAAATTAGGTGTGGTTACGGTAACATAGCCAAGAAAAATAGAGTAGGTAGGTAGGCAATCACTTTTTTTTTTAAACTTGTTTTTTCTAATGTGTTCAAATTAAACCTACTTGACAGGGAAATAAGTGTGCGACTCGGGCGCTTTCGCTTTCATTGCGTTTTTTCCACTCGTTTTTGTTTTTTTGTTTTTGTTTGTTTGACAAATGTAATAAAAAGTTATAGGATCGGCCCCTAAAAATAGGGTAGGTCGGGTTACCGTAACCACACCTATTTTTTTTTTTTAGGCCTAAACAATATAAAAAGCTTTTCAGCACATTTTGTCATGATTCATAAAGCGCTTTCACATTCGAATCACACAACTAGTATTATTATCGTTTCAAGGTCAGGATGTCAATTTAAACAAAATGATGATTAAAAATAATAAAAACATCGATAGCCTTTCCTTAATTTGTCTTGTTTCTGGTCAGAACAGGAAATCTCAAAAGGAATGATTCCAGTAGTTTTATGTATATTTTCACCGCAGAGTGCGTCTCTTAAGTAGTACCGTGACGGGATGTGATTTCCTTGCGATTAGAGGACACCTCTCATGGAAGGACACCTTCTGTTGTCCCTTTGTCTTTTATTTATCTCAAATATACCTGCCATGACAGGCCACCTCCAACATAAGGACATTTTTGGCATGTCTCAAGGAAGTCGTTTCATCGTAGGTACCACTGTATTGTGTCGGAGTCCTTCAACGGATTACAACGTGTCTTTTGCGTACTTGTGGTCAACAGAATCCCCAATCCTTCTTTGTTTCTGTGTATGGAACTGTTCTTAAGCATCTTCACTGTGTCATTCATATACCCCCAAACGAGTTGCGGGATAAACCATTGACTTGACTTGTATGTGAAGACTAAAGTTTACATTTCGCCAAGAACCTGCGTAGCTCATCCGAATGCTGGCAGATCTGATGTTTTTCGATGTTCACCAAGCCAGACTTCGGAAATATGCTGTTCAGTTATGGTGATCTCCCGTGTTTAATTTGACATATACGCACAATATCCGTTCTTTAGAAGACATAAAATTAGAGTCCGCCAACATTTGTGTATGTTCATAAGAGCCCACTTAATTAATGCGATTCCCTTATTGTGTTCATCTCGACGATAACATGGCATCTTGGCATTGTAAATCATTGAAGAACATCTTGTTTAAACCGAAAGTCTCACTGAAACTGAGTGTTCTCGTCAATGAGCTCCCGACACCGTTTCTTCAGACAATCTCTTGGCGCACTGCATTTATTTCAAAATAATAATCAAAGCATTTCAGGAAGACTTTCCTCTCCTTCTTTTGCTCCTTCTTCCAGCACATGGCCACAGTCATGGTTGACTATTTGGAAGTTGTCTCCAGTCTGAAGTTCGCCTTCTGTTTAAAAAAAAAAATGCCAGTCTTGAAGCCACATCTGCAGTCACTTTATCTCTCTGCAAAAGGCTTAGCTCAAGTGCAAAAAAGCCACCATCATCACATATTTTCATAGATCCCCAAGGAAGCAGCGTGCTGACGCGCTCGCATCCGCAAGCTCTGGATACTTGACGTCATCATGGTGTCTTTGGCACTTCCGTCTGAACCGGATCCGGAAGCCGCCATGGAGATATGCGCAGGAGGCGGGATGCGCAGAGGTTCCGAACGAGACGGAGCCGTTGTAGAAGTGGGTGGAGCGATGACGTCAGGAAGGGGAGGGGGAGGGCCGCTGTAATAAGTGGGCGGGTAAAAGTGGGTGGGGAGAGAGGACGATGCCGAGGGAGGTGGTTGGAACAGCGGCATGTGCTGTAAACCGAGGTGTTTGTGTAGGAGGGCGGAGGCTAGCGCGTGCTGTTGGAGGGAGAAGAACCCCATCTGGGGGAAGGGGGAGGAGTGAGGATACTGGGGGTGGTACGTCATGGGGCCGCCGTGACATCTTTCTGAGGACAGGTCTGAAACAGAAGGAAACAAATCTCCATAAAATATGTGTATAAACCATTCCGACAGTAATGTTAGGTGCAAAAAACTGTACAAAATCGTTCCGAGAAATGTGGCACGTCGCTTGATGTTGGCTGTCAATGAAGCGTGGAAACTGACTGTACAAATGCATTGCCACAGATCAAAAGGTTTATGCCCAAAAGCTTCAACAGAAGCACAACTTGTGGATGTTCTTCGCAATAAATTAAAGACTACATACTAGGATAACCTCTCGATAACGACCCGTTACCCACAACAAACGATCTCGGTGAGCTTTTGTTCAATACAAATTCATCTTTCCATAGCGACAACCTCTCTATAACGACTACATTTGGTCGGTCCCCTGGATGATCATTATGGACAGGTTCGACTGTATCAAATAAACTTGGTTGAATATGTCGTCATCGAGTGTATTTCTACTTTTTTTTTAAAGGATCGGTGAATATATGAACATACGAACATAATTATGCTTGAGAACGGATCCAAACATTACAAACATTATGTGGAAAGCATAAATATGCCACGATATTGCAATTAAATCAGAGGTTTGTTTAAATCGGTTGCCGGAGTTGGATTCGGGGTGGTGGAATGTTGCCGGGACACGTACTTTTAAAAGGGGGGTAGTTGAAATGGTTGATGTCGCCCGGTCCCATCAGTACCGGCGAGACTGGAGAGTGGGACCTGACGTCACTGTGACGTAGACTGGACTCTCTGACGCTGTTGGCATGGGGACTACTGCTGATGTCATCGTCCCCTGATAAAACAGTAACGGAATACACATTTAGTAATGTAACGATGGGTTTTCAACAATTCAATTAGTTTTCTTTCTTGAAAAAACAACAATAACAACCTTAAACTAATCATCGACTTGTTATAATTTTTTTTAAACGAAAGCGAATAGGCAAAATGCCGTACGTCGCAGATCCACTCATTAATTACCAGGGTTGGTACAATGCAAATGTCAAAACTAACAAAAACATGATGAAACAAATTCTAACAATAATAATAACAATAATAATAACAATAATGAGGATATTCATATGGCGCAAATCCTAAAACAGTTCTTAGCGCCTCACAAAAACATACATAAATAAATAATTCTGTACACAATTCCAAATCAAATAATAAAACAAGTCGCGTAAGGCGAAAATACAATATTTAGTCAAGTAGCTGTCGAACTCACAGAATGAAACTGAACGCAATGCAACGCAGCAAGACCGTATACTCGTGGTCCACCGCTCACGGCATAGGCAGTGAAATTGACAAGAAGAGCGGGGTAGTGGTTACGCTATGCTGCATAGCACGCTTTTCTGTACCTCTCTTCGTTTTAACTTTCTGAGCGTGTTTTTAATCCAAACATATCATATCTATATGTTTTTGGAATCAGGAACCGACAAGGAATAAGATGAAAGTGTTTTTAAAACGATTTCGAAAAAAAAATTTTGATAATAATTTTTATATATTTAATTTTCAGAGCTTGTTTTTAATCCGAATATAACATATTTATATGTTTTTGGAATCAGCAAATGATGGAGAATAAGATAAACGTAAATTTGGATCGTTTTATAAATTTTTATTTTTTTTTACAATTTTCAGATTTTTAATGACCAAAGTCATTAATTAATTTTTAAGCCACCAAGCTGAAATGCAATACCGAACCCCGGGCTTCGTCGAAGATTACTTGACCAAAATTTCAACCAATTTGGTTGAAAAATGAGGGCGTGACAGTGCCGCCTCAACTTTCACGAAAAGCCGGATATGACGTCATCAAAGACATTTATCAAAAAAATGAAAAAAACGTTCCGAGATTTCATACCCAGGAACTCTCATGTCAAATTTCATAAAGATCGGTCCAGTAGTTTAGTCTGAATCGCTCTACACACACACACACACACACAGACACACACACAGACACACACACACACGCACACACGCACATACACCACGACCCTCGTTTCGATTCCCCCTCGATGTTAAAATATTTAGTCAAAACTTGACTAAATATAAAAACATCGAAATTACTTATACACTTTCCAAAATTGTATCCCGCATAACCTTGTCAAATAACAACGATACATACTGTTTCTCTCTTTTCCAGTCTCTGCTTTATGCTCATCGCTTCCAGTCTCTTCTCTGCCAATGGCGGCGATGCTGCTTCCGTGCTCGGCGGCTTCGCTGGCAGAATCACACTCCACTTGCTTCTCTCCCCTCTCCCCCTCCCCCTCCAACCCCGGGTCCAGAGATTCCACGTCCACGGCTGAGGAGTTGTCTTCCCCTGTGTCGCTCTCCATCGCGGAGTCCTCGCTTTCCGGCGTGAGAGGGCGCTGGTGAGAGTCCACTTCCGGGTTGTTATCTCGTTTCTGATCGGCTGAGGAAAAGCTGGAGTTTTCTTCTTGGTCAGCTGTTTCTGTAGTCGATTCTGAAGATGAGTGTTGGTGGGTTGGTTTGGAAGTTGCGCCGTCGGCGGTGGTGGAAGATTTATTGCTTGAGGGGGAAGTGGTGGTGGTGGCTGTGGTGGTGGCAGAAGTTGTCGTGCTGCTGGTGCTGGTGTTGTTGCTGGTGCTGGTGGTGGCTGTGGTATCCTTGACCTTGGTCTTGGCGGCTCGCTGCTTCTTGCGGAACTTGGCGCGACGGTTCTTGAACCACACCTGAAATAGAAGGAGTATATGGTGAGTATGACTCCTGAACAAGAAGGGCAAAGCCCATACGACTCACATGCTTGACCTTGACCTTTACATGACCTTGACCTTCAGCTAAACCTAGCAATGACATCATACACTAAGAACTGCTTTACACATTTTTCCTACCAAAATACATGTGACCTTGACCCAAGGTCAAGGTCATCCAAGGTCATGCAACACAAAGCTGTTAATTCAAGACATAGGAAGTACAATGGTGCTTATTGGCTCTTTCTACCATGAGATATGGTCACATTTAGTGGTTCACTACCTTATTTTGGTCACATTTCATAAGGGTCAAAGTGACCTTGACCTTGATCATATGTGACCAAATGTGTCTCATGATGAAAGCATAACATGTGCCCCACATAATTTTTAAGTTTGAAACAGTTATCTTCCATAGTTCAGGGTCAAGGTCACTTCAAAATATGTATACAATCCAACTTTGAAGAGCTCCTGTGACCTTGACCTTGAAGCAAGGTAAACCAAACTGGTATCAAAAGATGGGGCTTACTTTGCCCTATATATCATATATAGGTGAGGTATTAAATCTCAAAAACTTCAGAGAAAATGGGAAAAATGTGAAAAATAGCTGTTTTTTAGACAACATTTATGGCCCCTGCGACCTTGACCTTGAAGCAAGGTCAAGATGCTATGTATGTTTTTTGGGGCCTTGTCATCATACACCATCTTGCCAAATTTGGTACTGATAGACTGAATAGTGTCCAAGAAATATCCAACGTTAAAGTTTTCCGGACGGACGCCGGGACGGACGCCGGGACGGACGCCGGGAGGGACGGACGGACGACTCGGGTGAGTACATAGACTCACTTTTGCTTCGCATGTGAGTCAAAAAATCAGCGACTGTCTGACGAACATTTGATGAAGAATTTACCCAAACTGGTTGCTGTTGCGTTTTCTTTTTGTTTTGGAGTGTGGTGTGTTGTAAAAATGCGGTGAAATAGTGTAATTAGTGAGAATGTGCAATGCAATGCGACAAACAGTGGGAAATTGTGAGTGAGCTTTGGTGAGAGTGCGGTTAACACTGAAGGTCCCTTCTCAGCGAAAAGGGTCTTCACTGCACATGCAAAATTTAAAACGAACAACAATTACCGGTACATTTTGAATAGGATCTGTGACTCATTTGTACTAAAAAGATAGAGAATGAGATCCATTTTTCAAAGTTCAATGCAATGAATCGAATTGACCACTTAGTCTATCGGTTGATAGGTTTGTACGTACGCCAGATAACTAGCTGGTTTCTGCCTTACGTATACATTCATTCCGATTTGAAGATCGCGGCTCAATTGTAATCCATATAAATTAAACGTTATGCTTCAAACAACTATAGTCTTTGAATGTTGATAATTTTGAAGTAATATATGACTCTTTGTGTAAAAACCCTGTGTAATATCCAAACTGACTGACTACAGATCAAAAACATACACACATACAGAAAAAGACAGATACAGAGACAGAGAGACACACAGGGACACATACATCCAAAGAACTCAAAGCAACACACACCTGTATTCTGGCTTCAGGCAGATTGGTCATCATAGCCAGCCTCTCTCTCATGACAACATCCGGGTAGTGGGTCTTGGCGAAAGTTTTCTCCAATGAGGCGAGCTGCTGGTTGGTGAATGCGGTCCTGCTCCGACGCTGCTTCCGGTGGGCGCCATAGCGAGCTTCAAGCAAAATGTCTGCAGAAAGGAAAAGATTTGGTATTCACTTTGTACGTTGTTTGCGTTTTGACAAACGGACGAGCGCACTCTTGCGCGCACACACACTAGCGCGAGCACACGCACACACGCTCACGCACGCACACACACACACACACACACACACACACACACACACACACACACACACACACACACACACACACACACACACACGCAAACACACTCACGCCGTGTTATTGGATGGCAGCGTTTTCTGCTTCGCTAGGGTTTTCCTGTGTTTGTTTGTTGTTCTTTTTGTTCTGTCTGTCTGACCTGTCTGACTTTGGGTCTGTCTGTCAGTAAGCGTGTCCGTGTTAGAATATATATGCTAGTGTGTCTGTATCCGTGTCCGCGCGGTCCACTTTTGTGATCTCCTTTGATTTGTTTCTTAGCTTGAATCCTGTTTTTCTTTTGTCTATAGTCCTATATTTCATTTTTTGTTGCTATATTGTTTATATCCTTTTTTTGTATTAAGGATAAGGGTGAGGATAAGATTTTATATAGTCCTGTGAGGTTACCCTCATGGAAATTCGGGCTGCTGTCTCCCTGGCGAAAACGAGCTGCCATACAGTATACGGCGCTACCCATACTTAAAAAACAAAATTCTACATGCGTGTATTCATGTTTCCAAGCCCTGAGACTTGCGCTGTGAACTTGGGTTCTTTATTGTGCGCATGCGTGCACACGGGGGTGTTCGGACACCGAGGAGAGTCTGCACGATGTTGACTATGGCCGGAAATAAATCCCTCGCCGAACGTGGGGATCGAACCCACGCCGATAGTGACAACTGGTTTTGAAGCCAGCGCCGCTACTGACTGAGCTATTTCCCCACCCATATTGTTAGCTTGTTTTCTTTTTGTCTTTTTTGTTTGTTTCAGGGAAGAAGAAATGTTAGTTTATGGAACGCCTTTGTGTGGACAAATCAAGACATTCAATGTGAATGTCATATTTTTTCAAAAAGTGATCGTTCCATTAGCTAACATTTCTTCTTTTCTGAAACAATCAAACAAACAAACAAAAAAACAAAAAAGAAAACAATGTATTCTGGATTGTAGAACGTGAGCAGTCTGTCTGTTTTTAGATTCATGTTTGTTTGTTTGTTTGTTTGTATAATGATTTTGGGGTGTTTTGTTGTTGTCGTTAATGGGTGAATTACCTGGATACTGTCCGAGGAAGAAGGGGGTCCCCAGGTGAGCATGGGTGGGGGGCAGCAAGCCAAAGGGATGGGGCGTATGCTGGAACTGCAGTCCGAAGCCGCCGTAGTTTTGCATTTCACACCTGAAATCAGAAGAGCAAATACATCTGTAATTTTTGCAATTTTTTTTTTATAAAATACTGTGGATGGAAACTACATTTGGTTTGATTCACCTGAAAACAAAGAGAATGAGACTTTTTTTGATTGCTTGTCTTTGTTTTATTATTCATCATAATTACAATTATATTTTGTGTGTGGATATTTTTTTTCAAAGTGGCCATGTTTCTGAAGAGTAAAAAGAAGTAATGAATGTAACTCAGATCAAAACAATCACAAGAAAGCAAAAAGACACACACACACACACACACACACACACACACACACACACACACACACACACACACACACACACACACACACACATCCCGAAAATACATAGATAAATGCTCTTTGGTTACAAACTATATATAGCAGGCACAACGTTCTTTTGTTGAAAATATAAAAACATACGTTAAAGTAGGAAATATAAACAATCTCACTTAAACCCCATTATAAATTTGCATTAATTTGAAGCAAGCGTTATGCATCTTGCCCAAACACAGCCATATCTGTTAGCGACAAACAGTATTAATTCTAACTTCAAATTTCTATCATGCTGAGCCGTTCGTGTTTCAAACGCGAAGGAGATTAAAATCCAAGATTAAATTGAGAAAGATAATGCATGAAGGATATCTGTTGAATAAGCTGTTTGTCGTACAAACGAGAAACAGATTAAAGGTTGATATAAAACTCGATAACAGTAAGAGCAGAAATAATCAAAAACAGTACTGTTGCAGAGATATATCGACTTGAGGGGAGAGAGAGTCTGGAGTCTGGAGTCTGGATGGTTTATTGATTAGGCCTTGGGCCCATTTCAATTCGGGGTGTACAAAGTTTCAACATTCATGCTTCATGAAAAATAATCATAGTAATATTAATCATAATAAAAATCATCATCATCGTAATGAGAGAGAGAGAGAGAGAGAGAGAGAGAGAGAGAGAGAGAGAGAGAGAGAGAGAGAGAGAGAGAGAGAGAGAGAGAGAGAGAGAGAGAGAGAGAGAGAGAGAGAGAGAGAGAGAGAGCAAATAAATTATAACCAATAACCAATATAACCAAATCGTACCAAAGAAAATAGTCGGTTTTATTCGTCATTATTACGTTCAATGTTCTGCTTTTACAAAATACCAATGTAACCCTCACACCTCCCCCCCCCCCCCCCATCTTCTCCACGAGAAACTGCTTAGTTAAATGTTAACAAGTAATCATCGCATTCATACCACAAGAAAATGGAAATAATTAATATTTCAACAACGACAACAACTAAAACAAAGCAAAAACCAGGCAAACTCCAGTTGTGAAGTTATACATACCACTTCATCTTTAGTAAATTGTGCTCACATTTGATAACCCGTAGTAACAGCTGGTGTAATCATCACGGCAACCATATCACGAATCTCTTTTCTCTCTGTGTCTCTTCCGTCATCAACTATCCTTGTAGTGTGCACGACAACCACAACGACAACAGTCAGAAGATATGTATTCAACAACACATTTTTTTATCGCCACAATCACAGTCGAATAAGTGGATTTGCGGTTGAATTTATATCCTCAAAAATAATTGATGTGTAAATGCAATGGTCTCCCTTTGTCTTGCCAGTCAAGCTTGCAAAGATATACACTAGACAATGTTACTGAAACTGCACTTTCAATGAATTTACTTCCATTCCTGTTTGTTGTCACAGACACACTGGAAACACAAAATTCGACAATGTCACTATTTCCAAAAGTGAAGACCACATGTGTAAAGAGAAGACGACAGAAGTCCAGAACAAAATGCAGTCTCGACAGTAACAGCTGACGGAAGTACAGCAATATCTTTTGGGTAGCTGTAATTGATGATTTAGTTCTGTAGAAACGAAGTCCAGAAAAAAACGTGCACTCTGAAACAGCAAACAGCTGACGGAACGATAGTAGCTTCGATAGTAGTAGGTAGTTGGGCGATGAAACGGAAGGTCCCCTTTTTGTGTGTGTGTGACACGGTGACTGTTTGACACTGCGATAGCTGACCCTGTCTCTTCCCTCGCACCTCGCTACCACAACTGAACAAGGTCCGGCCCCTTTCGCGGCTTTTACTCTCTCACACACTCTCTCTCCTATCCGCTCCTTCGACTTTCTACGACGCGTCGTATTGCTCTTTCTCAGTCCCTTCTCAGGGAACGACGGTCGGAAGAGAGAGAGGGGGTGGCAGAGAAGGGGGCAAAGAGAGAGAGAGAGAGAGAGAGAGAGAGAGAGAGAGAGAGAGAGAGAGAGAGAGAGAGAGAGAGAGAGAGAGAGAGAGCAAAAAAAACCCGATGGAAGGGGGGGGGGGGGGGGGGTTGAGAAAGAAGGTGGAGAGTAGAGGGGTGTAGTGGGGGTTGAAAAGAAGGTAAAGGGAGGGAGGGAGGAAAAAGAGCAATAAAAATAGAGAATAAAAAGAGGAAAGAAGACAGTGGGGGTGGGGGGGGGGGGGGGGTTGGGGTGTGATGGGGGTGTGATGGGGAGGGGGGGGGGGGGTGCGGAGACGTGGAGCGGAGAAAAAGGAGGAAAGAGAGGGAGGGTAAGAATGGATTTACAGACAATTTCTTGCAGAAAGACGGTTAGACGAGAGAGAAGAGTTGAGAGGAAGGGGTGGGGAGGGCAGAAAAAGAGAAAGGGGGAAAAAGACGTTGTAAAAGGGGGGGAAAGGGGAGCCTGGGAGCCCAGAGGATTTACGGAGGACTTAGGATGTTTGCAACATGCCGAGGGGGGCCGGTGGGCAGATGAAATTTAATGCACACTTTTTGTCCAGAGCACGTGCTTACCGCTTGCTGGGACCTATCGCGCATGTCGGACCAATGACGAGCTTCGATTAGGCGTGCGGGGTATTAGACGAGGCAGAGAGGAAAAGTCGCGTTTGGCTTTTGTTCTCCCCCCTTTCACATTTTGTTCTCTCCCCTTTTTCGCATTGTATTCTCTCCACTACTGGGTGAAACTTGTCGCTTTTCTTTGGCGGTCATCATCATCCGCTTTTCACTGATGTCCATTTGCTAAAGGGATTAAGCCATAAGGCTTCGGCGACTGACCTCTTCGCCAGAGTTAGTTTAACAGAAGAAGTTTGTGTCCAGCATTACAGGTCTTGATCTCCTTTCGCGGACTAAGGCCGGCTTAGGCGGATGAAACTCGGACTTCATTGTCCAGAGCAGATGACAGTGGTCAGTGGTCAGTGGTCAGCAAGGTAGTGTAACGTTACCTGTCCGGCCAGAGTGTCACCTCCGGGGGTCAAGACTATGAGCGGAACGGGCGCAAGACTAAGGAAGTCGCGGGATACTTTTCACCTGTACGTTGTCCCTCACACCTCTCGAGGTCAGCAAAGTCTGTTTAGACAGGGGGGACAATCAGCAAAGTCTGTTTAGACAAGGGAGGCAATCAGAATGTTGGACACAATAATAAGGAAGTGAGAATCAAGCAAAGAAGGGTTTTACATTGCTGGGAGTATAATTATACTGTCCTTCACTCTCTCCCCCTCCCCGCCTAATTCAAGGAACGTATAGGGTCCCTCCCCACCCTCCTTTTCCCTAGCAGTTTTAAGCTCTCTCCCTCCTTCCCTCCTTCTTCCTCCCCCTCCTTCCCAGTGGAAAATAATAATTAAGACTAGTCAGAAAAAACTCTCATCCCCATCCCCATCCCCTCTCCAAGCAACAACTGCTATCTCACGGCAAACACTCCTCCGACGAAAATGTGTGTGTGTGTGTGTGTGTGTGTGTGTGTGTGTGTGTGTGTGTGTGTGTGTGTGTGTGTGTGTGTGAAGTCTTCCAGATGATGTCCCTAGGTGATTCGTTTTCTGATACATGTCTTTGATGACGTCATATCCGCCTTTTAAGAAAAGTTGAGGCGGCATTGTGGCGACCTAATTTTTCACAGAAATTGATTGAAATTTAGGTCAAGCATTCTTTGACCGAGTCCGGACTATGAGATTACATTTCAATTTAAAAGTTTAAACATTGTGTATTTAATCAATCAAAATTAAAAATTGCAAAAAATAGACACAAAGGTATTGGAATTGTTTTCCCTGAATCACAAACATATAGATATGTTATGTTTGAATTGACATAAAGCTAAAACAAAAACAAACAAAAAACTTGTCATGCAAATTAGGTCCTGTATCGGTCGAGGGGTGTCTTGACAAAGTCGTTTTAGTTTGGTTTAGATGTTTAGGCCGACAGATTAAATGTTTCGATATCGCTTTACGCGACTTGATTACTCTCAGCAAAGTACGGCGTCACAACATAAATGTGTTGTTTTAAGATAGAAGAGTAACAAAAGGCTTAGGAGTTGATACCCATTAGACCTAGCTAACACAATATATTTGTTTGCTGTTTACTGTAACCGATATGACGAACCAAAGTCGATAAGTCGGAAGATTGTTTGATTGAATGATGGATAGAGAGTGGTAGCTGGATCGATGGAGTGAGTGAACAATATTCTTTATTCAACATGCTCTGAAGTTCAAGGGGATAATCCCAGTTTATCTGTTGGTCACAAACATCGCAATAATCAGCATCAGCTTTGGCACAAACTGCTTATTACTGACAGGCATAAAGATAGACAGGCAGACAGACAGATAGATAGATAGATAGACAGATAGACATACATACAGATAGACAGACAGACAAACAGACAGACAGGCAGGCAGACAGACAGACAGACAGACAGGCAGACAGACAGACAGACAGACAGACAGACAGACAGACAGACAGACAGACAGACAGACAGACAGATCATTTTAATGAAGTATAAGTTGACATAACAGTCAAATTCACTGCATATTTTAGAATTCCAGTGCAAAACCCTGGACCCACCCGATGTACCCGCCGCCAGACGGATGAAGCCACCCCGTGTCAATGATAGTTTTTGATACACACAGATAAGATGTCGTCTGACGCCGGCGACAGTTTGTCCTAGCATTGTGCCATTATTAGCACAGACTTCCCCCTGTCTCTGCCTCCCTCCTCTCTCTCCTTCCCCACCACTTCCCCTCCCCACCTCTGTACTTCCCTTTACTGAATACCCAAGAAACTCTGGATAGTCTTTGCGTCGCGTCCCTCTCACACATCCCTCTTTCTTTTATCCGAAATTCACGATTTGTACAAACTCTCACTCTATCTCTGTCTCTAAATAAATCCCTGCGCCTTGAATATGTGCGCGATATAAATTGCATTAAAAAAAAATCCCTGCGCTTAGAACTGTACCCACGGAATACGCGCGATATAAGCCTCATATTGATTGATTGATCTGTCTGACTCTCTCTCTGTCTCTCTCCCTGTCTCTGTCTCTGTCTCTCTCTCTGTCTCTCTCCCTGTCTCTGTCTCTCTCTCTCTGTCTGTCTGTCTCTCTCTGTTTCTCTCTCTCTCTCTGTCTCTGTCTCTGTGTCTCTCTCTCTCTCCGGGTTTTCTTGCCCCCTCAGTGCCCCTCCTCTCTACCCACTTTTTTTTTCGTACCTCCCACCATTGCGCCACTGCGGACAATCTTTACTCTATCACATCTCCTCTTTTATTCAAGATTCACGACTTTTTATTTTATTTTTATCTCTCATCCCTCCCACCCCTCCCCCTCCCGCCCCCGAAAGTCGCCAGCGTTTGCCGAACAGCAGCGACGACAAGCGGCCTTTGATCGAAAAGAGACACCGAGACAGTGAACGCTGAATGGTTTCCGAGACGCTCAGGCTCGCCGCGACAACGTGTGAACGAGACTGCTGGCGCTGGGTTCGTGGCGGCTGAGACTCTAATTGGTCCGCCACCGTTCAGCACCCGCCTGCTACTCCGTGACTGGCTGACACGGGGGCAGCTCGATACCTGATTGGACGCTTTGTTGGTTCGAATTGTGGTGGACGCCAACTTTTGCTTAATGAGGTTTGCTTGAGCACGAATGTTTTGCTTGGCGTGGTGAAATTCGAATCGTCGGTTAATAAGTGATAAGGATCGGTTACACTGTGTTATATGGCGAAGGAGAATAAATGAAGGAGTGAATGAGTGAAAGAGTGAAAGAGAATGAGTGCAAGAGTGAGTCAATCAGCAAGTAAAATCAATGAGTTAATGGCTTTAAAGGGTAACGGTTAGCCTGTCAACTTCTTTTTACATTTAGTCAAGTTATGATGTCCGATTAACACTTTTAATGAACAATTGGTAGTTTTTTGGTTGGGTTCTTCTGTCTTCGTTTTTTGTTATATCAGCTAAGTTTGTGTTCTTTATGTTTTATATGTGTGTTGCTGTGTCCCATTATTATAAATATACATTTAGTTGTGCCCCCCCCCCCCCCCTGTAATGCAGTTATTTTTTTCCAGTACTCTCTGGGATCTTTAAAATAAATTTTGCCTTGCCTTGAAACCCTGTCTTATCCCTGCAACCATTCCTTGCCCCACCCGTGTAAGTGAATGGGGTAGGAATCCACCCCGCTTGTATTGGCGACATCTCCGTGCATTATTGTGCAAGGGGGCTACCTGAGAGGGACGCGAATGCACAATTTAAACACTGGATAACCCAGCGGATTATAGGAGGAGCCTCCATGTGTAATCAAATTGTTAAAAGGTGTTGATGTCTCTGGTTACTGTCACTGTCTCGCACTGCACTCGGGCACATAGGGGTGAGGGATTTTAGCGTGTGGAATGAGCTGATCTTAATCTCTATTTCTTCAAAAATATCTGTACTGCATTGGACTTGGTGAACTTTGAGTAATGCGCTGATGGAAAAAATACAACGGTTTTTGATCCTCATATTGGTTTTCCTCAGTTTACTTTCTGAAGTGCAAAAGACTATTTTCGGAAATAACTCCGACGAGTTTGTATGGGTTGTAGGAGAGTGAATACCCTTGCTTTCCCTCTGACAAATAACGTCACACGTGCTACTGTCCACGTGTTTCCGACATACCCCTCGCTAGTGATTGGCCCCTCCAATGTTTGTCCGAGTAAAAAGCAAGGATATTTAGCCTACTCTTGTACAACCCATACACACCCGACAGTTATTTTTGGAAACTTCTGCTTTGAGCAAGACCCCAAACAATCATTTTGAATGCTGATTTCCATAGGACGTGTCTTGATGAGTAATCAAATTGCTGAAAGATGTTGGTGTTTTTAAAAATATTTTTTTTATGGCATTAGACTAGATGAACTTTGAAAAAGTCCAAAATATAACTTTGAAAGCTGAGCTTCATTACAAAATTCGTTTTGATTACATTGCCCGATTCAAGCGAAGACGCTAACATAATTATTTGAGTTTTTCTTTGCATTCAATGGCGACTGCAACGTGCATAATAATAATAATAATAATAATAATAATAATAATAATAATAATAATAATAATAATAATAATAATAAAGTGTATTTATATTGCGCCTATCCCTCACAAAAAACAAAAATATTTGGCTCTAAGCGCATTACAACATGTGTAGAGACTTGGTACAATCAAGTCTGACAAATACAATAACACAATATACAGTCGGTCTCTTAGGTAAAACTGGGAAAAGCAGCTTCGACATTTAAACACTGCTACTAAAAAATACTCTAACAATGCATACTGCTTTACAATATGCATTTATGTATAAATATAGTTAAAGAACATCGAGTTAATAGGAATTAGAAAAGGTTCTTATGATAAAACTATCTAGCGAACGACGAAGAAGAAGAAGAATAAAAACTATCAATGTCAATGTATAACAAGTCATTCAACGTAACCTTACGTATATTCAAACACATGTGCAAGCATGTGCAAGGGATGTTACTGCTATTTATTTTTCTCGGCAGTTTTATTGAATTTACGGCAGTCCTGGGCATCACATTTGTTTAAAAATAAATCGAGTAGAACTACCAGATTGACGGCAAAGTTTGCGGCGATTTAAAGGAAAGCTCGGCGTTTTTCCAATTGCCGAAGCCAAACATCTCTGCTACGTTCGTTTCTGTGTCAGTGAACATACGTGCCTACGTGCCTTTCTCTGTATCTCTCTGATTTGAAGAATAAAAGCAAACTACAAGAAAGGTGCATTGATAATACATGTACTTTTCAAATAACAAAAACACCAACCCCAAAACACTCACAAATACGTCGACCTGATGATCTTGGAAGTGGACGGGAATTTTACTGATGAGACAATCGAACGAACACGACCTTAGAGCTCAGTAAGCTTCCCACCCTAAAGCCTCAAATTAATTGGCCGAAGTCGACTTAGGGCTCATTTAAGGACCACTTAAAAGCACAGTGCAGCTCACAGCCTTCGTTTTGCGTTTTTGTTGCAGCTGAGTGCATTTACAGTTCAAAAATCCTCCTATGGTAGTAAAACAAACCAAAAACTACCCAACGACGACATCTGTGAAGCTCGACAGTTTCTTGTTCACGCGAGTGCATAAATTAACCTAGTTATTACGTGGTGTTTGGTCGGAGTTCGATTCAACTGAGTGATTCCGGCCTCCATTTTGTTTTACACAAACTCATGATGACGTCTGACATAGTTTGCTTTAGTGACGTGTCTTTTTGTGCATGATGTGGTGATCTACCTGATCTAAATTTAGATCCAAAAATAGGTCAAGACCAGCCGGGTCCGAGTATGAAATCAATTCGTAAAAGAATCGCAGTTCTTGACTCTTTGGGTGCAAGTCAATGAAACTTGGTAGTTCTTCTAACGGATAGCTGCCTGAGGTATGACTAAAAGCCCCAGGGGCTCCGTGCACCTGGATTTGACAAGTTCAGTACACTCTCACTTCTCAATGGCGAGAGTCATTTTTTGTAAGGGGCGGGGGTTGGGGTTGGGGTGGGGTATGAGGAGGTGGGGAGGGGGGGGGGGGGGGGGGGCTGGAGGAGTTCTCTGTCTACTTGCTTTTGGCGGAGATCGGCATGCATGTAGTTGTCACAGTACGTGTCAACCCTATGCGATATTTTGGCAGCTTTTCTGTATGAACATGACTGGGTAGCCATTGCACACACACACACACACACACCCCGGACTGTTAAGGGTAGTAGATGCATTATGATGACAGTGTACCTACACCAGGGGAGGTCACCTCGTCCAGGTAAACACCTCCGTCCTAGGTGAACCCCTCACGTACGTAACTCTACGCCTAACACTACCTATAACGATGGGATCTTCTCTATTCTTCCCCAAAGCTGAAACCTGCTTCGCTGATTCTTCTGTGGATGTGTTGGGGGGGGGGGGGGGGGGGGGGGAAAGTAGAGAGGTTTCTACAGGGTGGCGTCTGTGTACTTTTATATGACGCGGGGGAGGGTATGATATATGATTATGGGGCAGTGTGATATTTCAAGGTTGAGGGTCGTTTGGGGAGGGGGAGGAGGGGGCTAGGTCATATATGGTTGTGGGAGGGGGGCTGGGGTTGAAGCCTGTCATTTATTGGGTGAAGTCGACTTCCCGAAGCTTGTTGCATAAAGCTTTGACACTGAATTTTGGTGAAAAGACTTCGGGAAGTCTTCGCAAAACCAACTTCGGGCTCAGTTAAGGAAGGCCTGGTGGGGGTGGGGTGGGGTGGGGTGGGGTATGGTGGGGGTGGGGGGGTGGGGTATGGTGGGGGCGGTGGGATCTGATATGGTACGGGTTGAGGAGAGGATGCGATATGATTGGGGAAGGTTGTGTTGTTACGGTTAAAGGTGGTAGGTGCGATAAGGGGGGGGGGGGGGGGTCCGGTAGCTCACTTGGTAGAGCACTGGACTTGTGATCCCAGGGTCACGGGTTCGAATCCAACAAGTCTCTGCATGTTTCATTAGCTCAAGTTACCATCGGGTTTATGCTCTGGATACCATACATGCTATGCCGTTAAACTAATTCCTTATATATTTCAATCGCTCAGCATTTGCTGAATTCTTTGGATTTGGCGCATATACTCTGTAAACTGAACGTCTTTTATATACATGTCTCCCTTTTGCTGAGCAGTGGATTTATTCTTAGGAGACCGTGCATTTACAATCTGTTATACGCTTCTGTACCAAGTCTCCACATAATATCCCACTTGCTCAGCATCGGGTTAATGCTAATGGGGAAAGAGGGATGCCTTCAGGAAACTAAGGCCTCTTGTTCATTCTTGAACATGGTTGGTTGGTTATTCATTTTGACATTTAGTCAAGTTTTGACTAAATGTTTTAACATAGAGGGGGAATCGAGACGAGGGTCGTGGTGTATGTGTGTGTGTGTGTGTGTGTGTGTGTGTGTGTGTGTGTGTGTGTGTGTGTGTGTGTGTGTGTGTGTACCCATATTTCCACAGGTTTGGTTGCCTAAATCACCATAAGGCAACCATCCACACGTGGATGGCAACCTAAACTGTGGATGGCAACCTGATTGTGTGGATGGTCGCTTCATTTAACACCGTTAAATTGACTTTTTTGACGGAAAGAATGTCATAAGAATGTTAAACTCTGGATGGCAACCTAACTGTGTGGATGGTCGCTTCATTTAACACCGTTAAATTGACTTTTTTGACGGAAAGAATGTCATAACAATGTTCAAAATGACATTCTTTCCGTCCTCTATAGGCGACGAAATAGGTCAAATTTTGTTCATTTTTTAGTGCAAAATTCTTCGATGCCGGAGCGAGTACTGCACCCAGTGCTGTTGTAGTGCAAGTGCACTAGAAAGGCACTACACCCAGTGCCGCCTCTTAGGTAACCATCCACACTTTAGGTGTGTGTGTGTAGAGCGATTCAGACCAAACTACTGGACCGATCTTTATGAAATTTGACATGAGAGTTCCTGGGAATGATATCCCCGGATCTATTTTTCTTTTTTTCGATCAATACTTTTGATGACGTCATATCCGGCTTTTTGTAAAAGTTGAGGCGGCACTGTCACACCCTCATTTTTCAATTAAATTGATTGACATTTTTGTAAAGCAATCTTCGACGAAGGCCGGACTTTGGTATTGCATTTCAGTTTGGTGGCTTAAAAATTAATTAATGACTTTGGTCATTAAAAATATAAAATTTGTAATAATTTTCTTTGATATAAAACGATCCAAATTTACGTTCATCTTATTCTAAATCATTTCCTGATTCCAAAAACATATAGATATGTTATATGTGGATTAAAAACAAGCTCTGAAAATTAAAAATATAAAAATTATGATCAAAATGAAATTTCCGAAATCGATTTAAAAACAATTTCATCTTATTTCTTGTCGGTTCCTGATTCCAAAAACATATAGATATGATATGTTTGGATTAATAACACGCTCAGAAAGTTAAAACGAAGAGAGGTACAGAAAAGCGTGCTATGCAGCACAGCGAAACCACTACCGCGCTGAACAGGCTCGTCAGTTTCACTCCGTTTTGCACAAGCGGCGGACTACGGTCATTGTGAAAAAATGCAGTGCGTTCAGTTTCATTCTGTGAGTTCCACAGCTTGACTAAATGTAGTAATTTAGCCTTACGCGACTTGTTGTATTGTCTCTTCATCTGATATTGCTATTCGAGACCGAATCAAGTTTTTGTTCTCCCTCATTCTTGAAGAGAGATCGTACATACTGTTTAATACCAAATCTCTACCTTTCTTGAAGAGAGATCGCACATACTGTGTAATACCAAATCTCTACCTTTCTTGAAGAGAGATCGTACATACTGTGTAATACCAAATCTCTACCTTTCTTGAAGAGAGATCGTACATACTGTGTAATACCACATCTCTACCTTTCTTGAAGAGAGATCGTACATACTGTGTAATACCACATCTCTACCTTTCTTGAAGAGAGATCGTACATACTGTGTAATACCACATCTCTACCTTTCTTGAAGAGAGATCGTACATACTGTGTAATACCACATCTCTACCTTTCTTGAAGAGAGATCGTACATACTGTGTAATACCAAATATCTGCCTTTCTTGAAGAGAGATCGTACATACTGTGTAATACCAAATCTCTGCCTTTCTTGAAGAGAGATCGTACATACTGTGCAATACCAAATCTCTGCCTTTCTTGAAGAGAGATCGTACATACTGTGTAATACCACATCTCTACCTTTCTTGAAGAGAGATCGTACATACTGTGTAATACCAAATCTCTACCTTTCTTGAAGAGAGATCGTACATACTGTGTAATACCAAATCTCTACCTTTCTTGAAGAGAGATCGTACATACTGTGTAATACCACATCTCTACCTTTCTTGAAGAGAGATCGTACATACTGTGTAATACCAAATCTCTACCTTTCTTGAAGAGAGATCGTACATACTGTGTAATACCAAATCTCTGCCTTTCTTGAAGAGAGATCGTACATACTGTGTAATACCACATCTCTACCTTTCTTGAAGAGAGATTGTACATACTGTGTAATACCAAAATCTCTGCCTTTCTTGAAGAGAGATCGTACATACTGTGTAATACCAAATCTCTACCTTTGTTGAAGAGAGATCGCACATACTGTGTAATACCACATCCAGGGGCGGATCAGTTCATTTTATGGGGGGGGGGGGGGTTCCAAAAGTATATTGTGAAGATACGGGTGTGAAGGCGCGAAGCGCCGAGCCGACGGCGCAAAGCGCCTAGCTTGCTAGGGGGGTCCGGGGGCATGCCCCCCCCGGAAAATTTCGAAAAAAAGGATGCAAAATGGTGCAATCTGGTGCATTCTGAGGATGATCATTACCAGTTTCAGGCAGCAGATTTTGTCACTGATTAATACCCCCAAACAACAACAACCCAAAAAAACACAAATTTTTTTTTTGGCTGGGGGGGGGTTCCGGAAACCCCAGAAACCCCCCCTCGTCCGCCCCTGATATCTCTACCTTTCTTGAAGAGAGATCGTACATACTGTGTAACACCAAATCTCTGCCTTTCTTGAAGAGAGATCGTACATACTGTGTAATACCAAATCTTTACCTGTCTCAGCATCATGTTCCGGGCTATCGCATGACAAGGTGAAGGCGGCATCGCTTTGATAGGGGAGTGTCAGGGCGTGGCCGAGCGTGGAGGGACATGGGGGGACGGGCTGAGGCTAGGAGGAGACAACACCCGACCTGGGCATGCACGACACGATCCTCGCCTGGTTCCGCCAACCCCGGTCTCCTCCCCTTGCCGCATTCTTTTGTCGCGGAGGTCGGGAAGAACACAAGGCGGATTAGTCTCGGTCGCCAAGACTCGTCGGCGGCGAGATTTTGCACGGGACCGGGAAAGGCGCGGGACGATTATCACCGGGGTCCAAGACCTGATCTGGCGGTAAAAACGGGCAGCGGTTAAGCCGTGTGGCGGTGAAGATGGGTGGCGGTTAAGCCAGGATCTACCCCAACGCCCGTCGTTCGGGGGCTACGGGGTGGCTTTTGAAGGCGGGTAGCGTGTCGGGTGTCCCTCGCAGCCCCCATTGTGCCGCCATTATCAAAAGAAAAGCCCTAAACGGCGATCAGACTCACGCGTGGAGCGCCGAGACAGGTTAAACCAGGATTTACACGATGTTCGCAAATACTCGGGTCCTCCGTGGCTAGCGGAGCTGCTAGTGTACCCGCTAGTGTACCCGCTTCTTCCCCTTGTCTCGGGTTGCCGGCGGAGACACCCGACTCCCAGCGAGGTCACACGACTCCCCCGCCACGACAACGACCGCCACCACCTCTCGCCCCGCTTCCCAAAATCCTCGTCAGCGCAGGAAGCTCACATATGCTACATTCCGGTGGGCGGAGGGTCCCGGCTAAGACGATTTCCTATGTGATTGAATTCTCCACTTCAAAGCTGAGATGGCCTGAGTCTTAGCACCGCCGTCAAGGCTATCGCTATCAGACAAGGCGATCTGCACATGTTTGACTAAACGTTTAAAATGTTAACCGCTTCCAGTAGTGTCTCGTGCGCTCAGGACGCCTGTGGGTAGAGTGTTCATCCAGTAACGTCATTCTTTTGAAGACCCCTTCTTGCCTTCCAGCGCAATGCACCAACGCCCATGTTTAATCCCATACAAAAGGAGATTGTCAACGGTTTTCACGACTTGTCTGCTGTATTCAAATATCAAAGTGCGAGGCATGATCGTACTCGATGCCCCGGGTAGATTGGCGGGGTTAAAAAGTTCGTGTTAACCGTGATTTTGTGGGCTCGATGTGCCTGCGTTGAAGAGTGTTTGGTTGATTATTTTCATGTTTGAGTGTCTCTGGTTCTTTCTTAGCGGAAGAAAGACTGAAGTAGGTTCTTTCATTAGGCCAGTGCGTGGAGGTGATTCCAGAACTATATCTGAAGCTTTTCATTTTCCAACCACCACTTTACACTCATTGTAAACATATATTCTTTATGGGAAGACTCACTTTGCACGTCATTCTCCCCATCGACGGAAATAAAATCTTTCCACCTATAAGGATCTTGTTTTCTTCCCTTTTTCCCCGTTCTTTGTTAGAGCCTGAGTATTGTTAGTTATCGTTGAAAAGATCGACCTTTTCGGCAGAGAATTAAGCAAAATTCATATGTAAGCTCCTCAAAATGAAAGTGGTTTTGGTTTTTGTGCTTTTGGTTTTGCAGAAGTAAACGTGTAAGTCGTCAGAACTGGAACCCGACAGTTTTGAACACGATCATTCAAAAATACAAACATTACAATTTTAACAAACACTTATAGGCACACTCAAGTTCGGTTCACTATCTCAGATCTGGTCAGGCCTTTATATGGGATGAACCATCGATCCACTAGAAACACACTTAGAATCAACACCCTGCATAACTGGTTGCTGTTTGTTTTGTTTGTTTCTTTGCTTAACGCCCAGCCGACCACGAAGGGCCATATCAGGGCGGTGCTGCTTTGACATATAACGTGCGCCACACACAAGACAGAAGTCGCAGCACAGGCTTCATGTCTTACCCAGTCACATTATTCTGACACCGGACCAACCAGTCCTAGCACTAACCCCATAATGCCAGACGCCAGGCGGAGCAGCCACTAGATTGCCAATTTTAAAGTCTTAGGTATGACCCGGCCGGGGTTCGAACCCACGACCTCCCGATCACGGGGCGGACGCCTTACCACTAGGCCAACCGTGCCGACTGGTTGCTGTGGTCAGCTAGATTTTTGTTAATGGATTAATTTCTTAAAAAGGCACTGGTTGCTTTTACGACATTACTGCCTGACAACATTACCCAGGCTGTTCATGTTTTGCATGTGACCAAGTGGAGGACGGGTGGTCAGATGTCAGATGGTGAGTCGAGCTGTTTTCAGGAGGAGGAGTGTGCCTTTAGAAAGATAAACGCTTAGACAGAGTATAGAGCAGAACTCACCTGTATGCTCCTCAAATGAAAAAGTTCCCTTAAATAACCATTCTTGTTTTTTTTATTCTGAATTTTGGAAATTTAGCAGTCTATCTGGGTTTCTTTTCACCCCAAAATGAAAGATTTGTGTGTGTGTGCGCAAAAGTAATTGTAGACATCTTCAGTACTGGAACTTCACAGTTGGACACGAAGACTACCAAACTACAAACACAAATTGCTAAACACTTAACATGCATCTTAATGAACTGCTCAGACACCGTTGCACAGATTTGCAAATACAGTTGTGAAAATTGTTGGCTTTACTTCGAGAATAAATAGCCTCAAACACAGTAATAGTAGGCTTAGACAATGATTAAGGTTATACATATATGATCTCCACTTCGTCCCCAATACTGTTCATGTATGCGTATAACTTGAAACTTGAACGATCAAAACACAGGAACGGTGTACGTTATTGGAACGTTGAATTATTGACAAAGCAAACGTTACAATTAAATAATTATAAAAAAAACCACCCGTTACGTTCACATGTGTAAAGGTAACGTTTTGTTTTGTCAATAATTAAGCGTTCCAATTTCCCCCGAAATCGGCGTATGGCTGCCTGAATGGCGGGGTAAAAACGGTCATACACGTAAAAATCCACTTGTGCTAAAAACATGAGTGAACGTGGGAGTCTAAGCCCATGAACGAAGAAGAAGAAGAAGAAGAAGCGTTCCAATAACCTACCCTTTCTTGTTTTTTGATTCTGAATTTTGGAACGATAGCAGTCTATCTGTTTTCGGATTTGAAACTTCAACGATGTTGTTTACCTGTTTGCTTGTTTGTTTGTTTGTTTGTTTGTTAACTAAACAACGAAGTAACTGTGGTGAGATGAACAAAGTCTGTTTGTTGTTTCTTGACTCAAGAACCCAGGGTGTTAGGCCAAAACAAAAATAGGTGTGGTTACGGTAACATAGCCAAAAAAAATAGGGTAGGTAGGTAGGCAATCACTTTTTTTTTTAAAACTTTTTTTTCTAATGTGTACAAATTAAACCTACTTGACAGGGAAATAAGTGTGCGACACGGGCGCTTTCGCTTTCATTGCGTTTTTTTGCACTCGTATTTTTGTTTTTTTGTTGTTGTTGACAAATGTAATAAAAAGTTATAGGATCGGCCCCTAAAAATAGGGTAGGTCGGGTTACCATAACCACACCTATTTTTTTTTTAGGCCTTATAAATATGAGAGCGATTCAGCATCCATCTTATTCTCTGCTTTGTTCTCGGCCTGCTCTTTAAAACTATTCTCATTTAAAGGCACAGTGCAGCTCACAGCCTTCGTTTTGCGTTTTTGTTGCAGCTGAGTGCATTTTCAGTTCAAAAATCCTCCTATGGTAGTAAAACAAACCCAAAACTATCCAACGACGACATCTGTGAAGCTCGACAGTTTCTTGTTCACGTGAGTGCATAAATTAACCTAGTTATTACGTGGTGTTTGGTCGGAGTTCGATTCAACTTGAGTGATTCCGGCCTCCATTTTGTTTTACACAAACTCATGATGACGTCTGACATAGTTTGCTAGTGACTGTCTTTTTGTGCATGATGTGGTGATCTACCTGATCTAAATTTAGATCCAAAAATAGGTCAAGACCAGCCGGGTCCGAGTACGAAATTAATTCGTAAAAAAATTGCAGTTCTTGACTCTTTGGGTGCAAGTCAATGAAACTTGGTAGTTCTTCTAACGGATAGCTGCCTGAGGTATGACTAAAGGCCCCAGGGGCTCCGTGCACCTGGATTTGACAAGTTCAGTACCTTTAAGGCGTATCGTAGTAAAAGATACGAGGTTCCCTAAAACTCAGATAATTTTACAGTCGGTACTTTAAATCTTGTTGCACATCTTAATCTCTTGCAAAAAGTCGAGGATCTAGTCCGGGGGTACGTCCCAGAAAACTTCAACGACGCATAGCGTAGGGTACACTATTTTGAACACACAGAAATGTTTCTATCATATATTTAAAAATAGGTAAAAATATCAGGACAGAAAAAATCTGCACTGCAAAGACGAGGCGTGCAAGCAGGCCGTATAGCCTTTGAACACAGAGGAGTGCACAGACAGAAATCATTTCATTCCGGCTAAAACGTCCGATTTCCCACGTTTTCTTTTGAAATCTGCCGACGTAATACGCTTATTTTGTCCTACTAATACGATATCCCCCTCTCGCATACAAACACACGCAAACACAAAGGGCAAAAAAGCTCAAACTGATCCCCCTTGTTGCCTCCAGGG
>NC_090246.1:85820113-85880113 GCF_037325665.1 Littorina saxatilis
GGAGGGGGGCATTCTACATTGACATTTTAACAAAATCAAAACACACACTCAACCTCAAATCCTATAAATCCTCTGAAAACAAGCACAAGCACAGACGTCTTGATGACGATGAAGTATGCACAGAGCATGTTCAAGAAGTGTCGTCCCCAGCTGAGCGTGTGTCTGGGTTTACCGAGACTTTTTAGCGAACATCACGAGAGAACACTTCATGAACGGACTTACACGAACAAGTCCATGCTTCAGATATGGACGGTGGAAGGAACAGGGTTAAAGTGGCATTAAGCTGTTTGTGTAATGTCGGAAACGTATGGGTTAAATGACATGAAGATGTTTGTGTTCGGAATGGATACTTTTTCCGAGTTTAACGAAGCAAATGTCTTGTCAAAAGTTAGTGTTTGCATTTGTTTTAACATGGAAAAGGGGAAAAGGCAAGAAAACACGCACAAAGACGACGCGAACTACCCGACAGTCGCCCACCGATTCCGCGAAAAAGTTATGTGTATTAAAAATGTATTGTCATTTCACAATGTTGTTCACACGACACAGACAAAAGTCAGAAGAAGTCCAAAGTTTGCAAATAACGTCAGCATAGTGTCTTTGTAAGAATTTCTTGTTTCCCCTGTTTTTCATTCCAAAAACAAAAATAAACAAAATAAACAGAGAAACCGTCTAGAATAAAGTGTACGGTACTAAAGGTAATAGAAAGAAATTGCAAGCTCTATTTTAACTTTACGTTTACAAAGATGTCCTGTCAGTTCGGCGGGACTCGCGCACGACTTGAGCAGGGCGATGCATACTGATAGTCATCCCAGGCCATTTATTGTTTTTCAATTTCACAAATATTTCACGAAAATCAGTTTTAATGTCTTCAGTGGGAGCAATGGCCAACAGTGACATGTTTTGTTGATACGCTATTAGAACACACATATATATATATATTCTGCCCGATGGTGTTTTTTTCGCGAATAAAAATTATTCCATTCAATGAATTTCTACAAGAATTTGGACGAACATGACTTGTACACAAGCGCGATGTACCTATATTTATTATCTTATTTTTAATGAGGAAGTTATTTTTGAACATGTGGAAGCACGGGCCACACGGACCTATCTGGCGTAGAAAACATAAGAACTATACATCCTTCAGGCAGTAATATTCCAAAAAAATGTCAACAAAAAGGGCTTATCTTCCCCATACCAACAGCAGCTAGATACCTCCTTCTGGCAGTCACCCATAACCACGAGTTGCTGTCAGCTGGAAGAGTGACGCCGGTTTTCAATGGCACACGGCTCCAGTTTCCTCCCGACAGTTGACTTTTCCTCCGCGAGCGTGTAGCTACTTGTTTTCACAAAACGGCCTCCAGGGTGCCACCCGGTACAAGCCGGGTGCATGTGACGGCGGCAGGGTGGCGGAGGCGCAGCTACCCGAGAGAAAAAGAGAAGGAAGAAAAAACGGAAGAAAAGCAGGAGGAGGAAAAAGAAAGAAAAGACGCTGGCGGCGAACAAAGGACGGGGACAAATGTTGGCCCTAATTAGGGCGAGTGAGTCATATGCTAAAAATGGGCTGGGCTAGGCCACCCATAAGTATGTCAGTGGTGCCGTGCCCCAAAGTCTCCCAGAGAAACCCGTCGGCATAGACATGTCCCGATTGTCTATTGCAACAGAGAACTAATATGTTTCAATTTTGAGCAATGTTGCCACCCGACTAGAACACACACAAAAAGAGGAAAGACGATTCCTGACAATAATAAAATTAATTATGAAGAAAATGCATAAGTTGTAGAAGGTAAGGTCATCTGTAAATCTGGCACTCTATTGAACTATCTCAGGAATCGCTCTCAGGTTACCCAAACACGTAGATCTGTCTCAGCTCAGACTCATGCTTTCGTGCAGACCATCTGGATGTTGATATGATCGAACACAAACAATTCACGCGTTTAAGACATTTTGCCATACGCTGTTTGCTTCTATGGAATATCTAGCTTCTCGACTGTTTATTGCTAGTGCAATCCCTCTTAAGGGGTAGGATGCTTGCAAAACGAAACTATTTTTGCTTATACGATTGCCTTCTTAGATAAAGAATGATCTTATCTGATCTGATCTTATCTTTTCTTATCTTGTATCGGAAATAGTGAAAGAAGTTCTTGGTCATTTATTATTCAAGGAGAATTGGCTCACATACTGAAAAGGGCAAACTTGCACTCCCATTCAACAATGATTCAACAAATACCTCTAAGCAGTGATCTTTCTGAGTTCATTGCTAATCGGCCTTCATAATCATACTTTCTTGTTTATTACATTGGTAATTTTGACCAGTATCATATCCAGCGAAATGGACCAAATAAAATACCTCTAAGCAGTGATCTTTCAAAGGTCATTGCTAATCCTTCATACCTTCTTCTTTAATTAGCTTTGGTAATCTTGACCAGTATAATATCCAGCAAAGTTCATGGACCTTACTCTCACTGATTTTACACTGACCACCCGCAACTCTGACCGCCTACCCCTGGTGGATTGAGCAGCCAGTGTTTGTGTTTTGAGAGATCACATGTTTGCCCCGCCATCCAGACACGAGAGGTGCCAGTATCGTTTTCAAGATGAAGCCACTCCATGTTGTTTTGACAACAGGTCATAATGAGTTTGAGTTGTACTTGACACTAACCCTGACAGGTCGTATCACTTGCAGCGAGGAATGGGTGTTTTAAGCTTGTCATCGTTGTGGAATGCACTGACATCCTCTGATAGGTTACTAGTCAAGGTATACCAATGCTAATGAAGGTGGTACGTATGAAGGACACATAAGAGTATGTAGGTGAATACGTATGTGATGATGTGGGTATGGATGTGTGTGGTTCTGGAGATGTGGGTGCAGATGTGTGAATTGTATGTATTTGTATGTTTCGATAGTATGATTTTATGTGATGGGTGTGGGGGGTGGGGGCTTTAAGGTAAGTAGATAGAGTACTGGACTTGTGATCTTAGGGTTACGGATTCGAATCCAGGCTGCAACGGACACGGCCCAACTTTATGTGCAGATTCAAGTATTGTTCGACGAAGCCCGGACTTCGGTATTGCATTTCAGCTTGGTGGCTTAAAAATTAATTAATGACTTTGGTCATTAAAAATCTGAAAATTGTAAAAAAAAAATTCTTTTATAAAACGATCCAAATGTACGTTCATCTTATTCTCCATCATTTGCTGATTCCAAAAACATATAAATATGTTATATTTGGATTATAAACAAGCTCTGAAAATTAAATATATAAAAATTATTATCAAAATTAAATTGTCCAAATCAATTTAAAAACACTTTCATCTTATTCCTTGTCGGTTCCTGATTCCAAAAACATATAGTTATGATATGTTTGGATTAAAAACACGCTCAGAAAGTTAAAACGAAGAGAGGTACAGAAAAGCGTGCTATCGTTGTCAGCGCAACTACTACCCCGCTCTTCTGGTCAATTTCACTGCCTTTGCCCTGAGCGGTGGACTGACGATGCTACGAGTATAATTATGGTCTTGCTGCGTTGCATTGCGTTTGGTTTCATTCTGTGAGTTCGACAGCTACTTGACTAAATGTTGTATTTTCGCCTTACGCGACTTGTTACATTTAGTCAAGCTTTGATTAAATGTTTTAACGTTGACCGAGAATCGAGATGAGGGTCTGGTGCACAGGCACTCGTCACGAGGTGGGCGTGGCCTATGGCTGTCACTGGTGATGGACGGGGGGTCTTTTCTTATGGTTTATAGTAATTGTAGTAGTCTTAAGAGCGCACAGGCCCCGCCCACTTTCATCCCGACCCGATTGTGACGAGTGCCTGTGGTCTGGTGTATGTATGTGTGTGTGTGTGTGTGTGTGTGTGTGTGTGTGTGTGTGTGTGTGTGTGTGTGTGTGTGTGTATGTGTGTGTGTGTGTAGAGCGATTCAGAGAGAACTACTGAACCAATTTTCATGAAACTTCACATGAGAGTTCCTGGGTATGATATCCCCAGACGTTTTTTTTTATTTTTTTGGATAAATGTCTTTGATGACGTCATATCCGGCTTTTTGTGAAAGTTGAGGCGGCACTGTCACGCTCTCATTTTTCAACCAATTTTGTTGAAATTTTGGTCAAGTAATCTTCAACCAAGGCCGGACTCGAGTTTGTTCATTTAAATTGACATGAAAATTAAATTTTTGCAAACAGATTCAAAATTGATTGCATCGTATTCTTCATCAAATTCTGAATCTGAAAATATATACATATGTCATGTTTGCTCTAAAAACGTGATCACAATTAACGATCAAAGGTTAATTAGGTACTACGATTAAAGATTTTCATTCCGTGAGTTCGACAGCTTGACTAAATGTAGTAATTTCGCCTTACGCGACTTGTTTTTAATTATATCCCACCATAATCGTTTCTTTCAAGTTGACTCTGGCATAAAAAAGTACATATAGAAACTAGCAACAAATACATTGCATATTTAGCTCTTGTTCATCTCTCCAAAGCCTTCCGTTTCAAGCTAACTCTTGCGTCTATATGTAATATGTTCACAGAAGAAAGAAAAGAAAAAAACCACTTACAAAAAGCACACAATCATTTGCAAAAAGTTCTGTTTATCCCACCATAATCTTTCATTTCCCTTGCTGAAAAAAGTGCATGTAGAAACAACACGTCATTCGCAAAAATGGCTGTTTAGCCCGCCATAATCTTTCATTTTGTCCCAAGCAGGCAAACACTGCCTTTCGCCATGTCGCCTACGCGCGCGAGTTTGTCGCCACCAAGTTTGCTGTTTATCATCCCGGGTCGGTGAAGAGCATTTGACACGCTCGTCTGCTAATTGAGATCGCTTTCAGTGTCGATAGTCTCCTATTTCCATCCCTCCATTGTTTTTTTCCCAATACACCTCTTGTTCAAAGGCACAGATCTTCCTCTGCAAACGGGCTCGGGTCACTTTCTCAGAAATGTCCAGGCTTGTACGTGGGACAGGACCGCCTATCCCTCCACTAGGACTCATACCTACAATCAGCTGCTGGTTTATTTCAAACAATTTGTGTTAGTGTGATACATTAATTTTAGTGCTGTTTTATGAAGTGACTGCATAATTGACACTAATGGCTTTTTGCGAAACGACTTTTTAATATATAATATAAAACACGCTGGCGCTGGACCCGAATACTCTTCAGACTGGCTCGCTCCCCCAGTATGAAAGTTTTTGTCTTGTGCACGTGGATTTAAAAAAAAAAATTTAAATTTATTTTACACAATTAAAAAAATTATTAGAGTAAAATAAAACATTAAAACGTTCATAATAAACAATAGTAAACAAGAATTAAAAAAAAATTAAAAAATAAAAATAGACCGCCCATGCCGAGAATCGAACCCGGGTCACTTGGATTTAAAAAAAAAAAATTATTTATTTATTTTACACAATTAAAAAAATTATTAGAGTGAAATAAAACATTAAAACGTTCATAATAAACAATAGTAAACGAGAATTTAAAAAAAAATATATATATAGACCGCCCATGCCGGGAATCGATCCCCGATCACTTTGGCCATAGACTCTCTCGTGCTCTCTGTCTCTCTTTCACCGAGACCAAACCCTGCATTGTAATTTCTTTGCCGAGACCATTTCCCCACCCGTTGTCTGGCTTGCACTGAAATCATGCTTTTCTCGTCACTGCGTGACGTGTTCGCCGCTCAAGTCTCCCCTTTAGTTCAGGCTGTTCGCAAAGCGACCAGCCTCCCACCGCAAAAACTCCCACCGTTAAGAGTGGCTTTTGTGTTTTTTGGGGCATTTAGGTCCCAGGTAACATTATGAAGTTTTAATACGATCAATCGGACCTATTATCAAGTTAGTGTATCAACTTTTGAACGAACTGCGCCCAGTAGTTTCCCAGCAATAAGCTGTTAAGTCGAGACAGACAGACAGACACACACACACACTCACACACACACACACACACACACAGACACACAATTAAAGTCTGCTGGACCCTAGTACTGCGTACTCGGGGATAAGCCTATATATGGGGAGATTTATATAGCGCTTGACGTTCTCTGAGCGCTTTACATATTAACTTCTGCAGTGTGAGATGAAATGTTTTACACAATATATCACGCATTCACATCGGCCAGTAAATCTGAAGCCATTACGGCGAATATTTACTTTCCACGGCCTATTATTCCAAGTCACACGGGTATTTGGTGGACTTTTTAAAATTTTTATCTATGCCTATACAATTTTGCCAGGAAAGACCCTTTTGTCAATCGTGGGGTCTTTAACGTGCACACCCCATAACAAATATCTCATTCTTCATTGGATGCAACTAGGCAGTCGAATCCCGGTCCCATTCCTTGTATTAGCCTGGGCAGGTCTGAGAAGGTGACCGGAATCGTTTACACGGCAAGGACGGGCGCAATGGCCTATAGTAGATAAGACGCCGGCCTCCCAAGCGTAAGGTCGTGGGTTCGAATCCCGGCCGCGGCTGGTGGTTTAAGGATTGCGATTTTTCAATCTCCCAGGTCAAGTTATGTGCAGACCTGCTAGTGCCTTATCCCCCTTTCGTGTGTACACGCAAGCACAAGACCAAGTGCGCACGGAAAAGATCCTGTAATACATGTCAGAGTTCGGTGGGTTATAGAAACACAAGAAAACCAAGCAGGCATCCCCCGAAAGCGGCGTATAGCTACCTTAAAGCCATATGTATTCGATGACTATACACGCTAATTGCTTTTTCTGGAGACATGCTAAATTAAGTTCCCTGCAAAATATTGTGGTCTAGGACCCCTTCAATGTTGAGATATGTTAATTTTCATTTTGATCTGGATCGTCCTATTTATAGATTTGCCAACAGAGGTAGCGTTGACGCAAGGGAAATAACTCCGCGTCTTTGTTTACATCCAAAGTTTTTGAGACTCTAAAACAAGCTGTAATGCATGTATATGGTCCGCGCATGGCGACATATCGTCATTACATGGTCTTATGGTGCGTTTGACATCGATTATGGGCAAACTACACTTTGTAAACACGGGAGCGCGTACATATGCCTTTAATGGCGGGGTCAAAACGGTCATACACGTAAACAACCGTGGGATTTTCAGCCCATGAACGAAGAAGGAGTTTACACTGGAAGGAGCGTGCCTTTAAACACCGCCGAACGCCTGCCAGGCAAAACGGGTATTCCGCGTTGACAAAGTCGCGTAAGAAGTCAACTCAGCGATCAGTTTTGGACAAGATTAACCCCCAGTTGACAAGTTTGTCATAGCGCCATTAACTACTCTAGACGCTAGCGCAGGGTAGCTAAGCCGTAATATTGACTCAAACCCCGACAGGATTAGCCACTGGATCAGCAGTCCCTTTAAAAAATGATCCATTCTTTTCTGGGCCGTGTACAAACGAGAAGCAAACCTTCCTCTTCATGTGCGCAATTTCGGTACTTGAGACGCATACTGCACCGCAAAAAAACACCGAGATTTCGTAGTCTCGGTAGCGTAAACCTTCGTCTTTGTGGAGTCGCTTTCCGTCTGGCTTTTCGTCTGGGTTTTACTTTTTCAGATGAATTAGTGTCTGAAAGGTACTGTTTTCGAACGACTTGTGTCAAGGAAAAAATAGATTTGTGTATTCGAGCGGAGTACATTTTTTTAAATACATACTTAGCTCTAAGTGCCTTCGTGTTTCATAGTCCCAAAATCGTCATGCATAGTTGTTTACTGTGTGTTTTTTGTTGAATTTTTTTTTTATAGTAAAGTCGACACAATCTGTCGAAAACTCAGCGCACGGCAATAAAACATGAGGTATAAAATACTCTTCATTCAAAAATCTCCTTTTAAATTAGCCAACCTTACTAATCCATTTAAACGTGGAACTATTTTCTTAATTTAAAAAAAATATATTATATATTTGGCCAATATAATAAATTAATCAAATATCCTATCTGTGTGGGTTTTTCGGGCTACGGTCGGCTCCTACCCAGAGTGGAAGTGCTATGGTTCCTATGGGAAGGCTGGGATCACACAGCCGAGTGTCATTCACTTAACGAATGCGACTTTGAGGGTGCTCAGGTTCTGTATACCTGACCAACACCGCAGGTGCGGCAGTTCTCGGGCCTGGTTGACGCATTATAATCATGACTTAAGCGCAGAGTGCTGCCCTGTCACGTAGTCTCAAACCAAAATTGGAAATCCAAAGCATCATTATAATCATCCTCATCTCATTAATCATCCAAAATATAAATTGTCCTTGCTCTTGTGGCCCTTCATGCCCGGAGCTCTCATGGTGGCAAAAATGGCCGATCTGTCTCGATCTGTGTAAATGTCATATTTTGGTCAAAAAGACAAATAACTTATACTACTTCATAAGCTGAGCCGAGCTGAGCTGTAAAATGACACAATGCATAGCACGGTTGGTAGAATTAACACAGAGATCATAACCCTTAAACCGGGTGGAACCACCCGGAGACAAACCCGTCCATCAGTCTTGGTCGCCAGCACCCGACGTGTTTGGGGAAACACCGCCACACAAGTGGTCCGATAACATTACGTTACAGTACTGATAAGGCCAAAAAAAAAAAAAGGTCTGTTTACGGTAACATAGGCCAAAAAAATAGGGTCGGTAGGTCGGGAATGTTGTTTTTTTGTTTGTTTTTTTTCTCTCCAAAAAACCATATTTTTACGTTATTTTGCAAAAAAAACCAAAAGAATTTTTTTTATATTTTTTTTTCTCCCCAAATGCCAAAAAAAAGTCTAGGGTCGCGCGAAAAAAATAGGGTCGGTCGGGTTACCGTAAACAGACCTATTTTTTTTTTTGGCCTAACAATAAACGCCAGTTAATGACCTACGGTAGCGATACATGCACAGCCTGGCGGTGACCTAAGGGGCAAATTACATCTGCGCAGAGTCAGCGGCACAGACGACGCACTGCAGATTATTGAGGTAATTATTTTTTTCCCAGCCCGCTACACGTTGCGTGAAAAGAAAACAGGCCAAGTACTCGTCACAATCCCTATCGCAACATGCAGTGCCGCTGACTCTGCCCAGGTTTGCCCCTTACGATTATGTTTCATCTGCTGATGTGATGAAGTCACCGAGACAAACTTCATTTTGGAAATGTGTTGTCATTTCCTCGGGCGACATACATAAGAAGAGATATAATTTTTACGTGACGCCATTTTATTCGCATTCATGACTTATTCCTCGATCTTTGCTTTGGTTTTGGTGCCAGTGGTTTTCTTTCCAGATTGGGAAGGGTCAAGAAAAGAGGTCTTGGTCTGTTCAATCGAAGTTATATCTCATTAAGAGGATGTGACGCAAACCTGGTGTGAGAAGGATCTTTTATTTAATTATTCTGATTTTGTATTTAAATATTTAAAAAAAATTATTTTACTTTCTTTGGCCGACTGTTTCACATTTTATTTCCTCGCGCCCCCTAATTGGCGTAGAGGCGCGTCCCCCGGGTGGTGGATGGAGGAGCCTTCTCTACTAACTTCTGAGAGAAGGTCGCATCACTCTCGATGCCGTGAACCTAATTAGGATATTTTTCTTGTTTCTTCTCTATTTCTGCCTCCCCAAAGTCCTTTTACTTTCCTTTTCTCACCCATAAAATTCTTCACTTATTACCCTTGTTAAGTGGTTCTTGTATAGAATATAGTCAATGTTTGTAAAGAATTTAGTCAAGCAGTATGTAAGAAATGTTTAGTCCTTTGTACTGGAAACTTGCATTCTCCCAGTAAGGTCATATATTGTACTACGTTGCAAGCCCCTGGAGCAATTTTTTGATTAGTGCTTTTGTGAACAAGAAACACTTAACAAGTGGCTCTATCCCATCTCCCCCCTTTCCCCTATCCCATCTCCCCCCTTTCCCTCGTCGCGATATAACCTTCGTGGTTGAAAACGACGTTAAACACCAAATAAAGAAACATTTTATTTTCCTCTCTCTTGTACGTTTTCTTTTCATTGAGTTACTGTTTTTGTTTTGCTCTAAATCTATACAGCTTTCATTCCCAAAGACACCAGCCACGCATCACGTCCCTAACTCTCTCTCTTTCTTTTCTAATGTTCCTTTTTTTTCTCTTTCTCAGTTTTTCCTAATTTTCTCCAAACCCAACCCACGACCCTTCCCCAACTGCTCTGCCTTCATTTAATTTTTTAAAATTATATATATTAAACTATTTTTTTTAGATTTTCTTATTTCTCCCGTCCCGTGTCATCATCGCCCCCTTTACCCTCTTGGCAGAATATACCTGCGCAGTTTCAGCGGCACAGACGACGCACTGCATATTATTATTGATGCTGCGATAGGGATTATGACGAGTACTTGGCCTGTTTTCCTTTCACGCAACGTGTAGCGGGCTGGAATAATCTGCAGTGCGTCGTCTGTCCTGCTGAAGTCTTCTTTTCGATCGCCGATTGTCCTGCTGAAGTTACATAGGTGAGCGCCAGGCCTTACTGCAGCCATTCTGTTATTCTTACTTTTTTCTGATCTGAAAATCTTGTTCCCCCCCCCCCCCCCATCCTTTTTCTCTAACCCCCTCCCCCCAGAAGATTCTCTCTCCCCCCCCCCCCCCCCTAGGTTTTTTTTCTCGACGTTTGACACCTGCATTATGTGACAGCGTCCTGCTCATCCGGCCCGAGTTTGGCTCCGGCTTAGCACCGCTGCAGCAGCAAGCGACAAAACAACGGCGGTGCAAATTTGCTTTTTTCATCGGCCATCTTATCACCACTCCGCAAGACCGCTCTTGCCAATTGCCGCGCGGCGCGAGAACGGGAATCTGCACGTGACGTGTCACATGACACAACACCTTGCGACTGGCACGGACAGCGCCGAGTCTTTAGTAAGGGGGGGGGGGGGGGTGGGGTTAGATGAGTGGCGAAGGGACGGGGAAGGTAAGGAGGGATATCCTTGGCACAAAGGGTAAAAAATCCCCAAAAATAAGGCCTTAAATCCGTCATAAAAAAATGAGGGCGTAAAGACATCAGGCCTTACTTCTTTTCAGGCCTTAATTAAAGATGGCCTTATTTCTGGTAAGGCTCAGAAAAATAAGGTCTTATTTTTGAAATAAGGCCTTCTTTAGGGGAATGTTGACCCTCTGTGCCAAGAATAGAGGGAGGAGAGAAAAAGATGCCATTCTCAAAGAGTATTACCAGAACATGTCCCAGATTGGCCAAGTGTGCCACCAAGAATGTTAAATCTTAATTTCATTTATTAAAGATGCCATTGAGCACGATCATGCAAGGGTCTGCATGTTGATCGTACATGTATGCGATCAGCGGCGGTCGGTACGGGTGAGTGAAAGTTCACTTTGTCCAAAAATATAAAGCCGACTGACTTTTCTCTTGTTTGTCAAGACATTTGTCAACCTGACCGTGTCTGCTTGCTGTCGTGCGTTGGACATTTGCTGAATTGATTTCGGAAAATCCACCATGCAGTGGCTAGCCGTGTACTGTTCTTTAAATCATTTTACTTCTAAGTCAATCAAGCAATGTTCGATGGGTTTTCAAATCAACTAAACTAACTTGACGAAACGAAAGTCGCTGTGCTTTTAAAATCAACGAAACCAAGCTGATTGTGCTTCTAATACCACATTATCCATGTGGACATCACAAAATTCGCCGTGCTTCTAAATCAGTTTATGTATGTGGACACCCCCATACCTACCCCTCAACTTCCTGCACCTCTCGGGGTCAAGCGTAGAGCCGACAGGGGGAGGAGATAGAGGGAGGTGTCAATCTCTGGCCACACACGCTGGCCGTGCGCTGCGATGAGCCCCCGATGGCCGCTCTCCAGGTGGCTTGGACTTAGCGGCTGTGCTGTAAACGCGCTGTCACCTTCCCGTCACGTTGACACAGCGCGCCACACTACAGGGACAGCGTGTGCAGCTATGTTTCACGTGCTTCTCGGCCTTACCCACGTTATTCCCTTAATTGAGCCCGAAGTCGACTTTAAAGTTCCGTGCGGCAAGCTTCGCGAAGTATACTTCGCGTAGACGACTTCGCCCAGTTAAGAACATGGTTTACCCAAGTTGTTACCTTAATTTTGGCATGATTGTGGCGATCTCAGACTTTCTGAGTGGTGCTCAGAATGTGGTGACTATACTGACTTTCTAACTCCGAGTTGACATTGATTGATTGAATGACTAATTGATTGATTGAGTGAGTCAGTGAGTCAGTGAAAGAGTGAATTGCTGACTGGCTGACTGACTGATTGAGTGACTGGACGACCGACTGACTAACTGTCCTAGTTACTAAGCGTGGGTGAGTGTAACGTGCTGTCACCTTCCCGACACGTTGACACAGCGCGCCACACAGCGCGCCACACAGCGTGTGCAGCAGCTATGTTTCACGTGCTTCTCGGCCTTAAGGCGGTCCGTAATGAGCTCGAAGTCAACTTCGCCAAGTCTACGCGAAGTCTTTTTTTCCGAAAACTCAGTGCTTAAGCTTCGCGTAGTCGACTTCGCTAAATTAAGGACAGGCTTTACCCAAAATGTTCTTTTCATTTGGGCATGATTGTGGCTGTCTCAGACTTTCTGAGTGGTGCTCAGAAGGTGTCAGCTATTGACTTTCTAACTCCAAAGTCGATATTGATTGATTGATTTATTCATTGATTGAGTGAATGTGTGTGTGTGAGTGAGTGAGTGAGTGAGTGACTGTGATTGGGACTGACTGAATGACTGACTGATCTACTGACTGACTGTCTAACTGAGTGACTGACTGAACGACCTACTGACTGACTGACTGTACAGTCTACTGACTGACCGACTGTCTGGCTAACTGACTGACTGACTGGCCGACCTCAAAAGTTGTTCACATGGTCGAATTCCAACCGATTTTTGGGACCAACACAGTCTCGTAAATGATAAGTCACCTGGGCAAAATCGTCCAAAAGTTGTGAGAGTGAACAGCCCACACGACTTCAACTACTTTCAGCCAACTCAATCCCCGGCCTCTGTTCAACTTTCATGTGATTTTGGTCAGACCTTTCCTGGGAAGTCGGTTGAAAATCGCAGAGATATTGTTTATGTGGCGAAGTCGATTGAAAATCGCAGAGATACCGTTTCTGTGACGAAGTTGGTTGAAAATCATAGAGATTATGTTTATGTGGCAAAGTCGACTGAACATCGCAGAGATACCGTTTCTGTTGTGAAGTCGGTTGAAAATCGCAGAGACAGTGTTTATGTAGCGATCACTTTTCAGATGTTTTGTCCCCACAAAGAGAGGAGTCAGCCAAACATCTGTGATAAATTGTTATAATCATCTTCTGAACCTTTTGAATAAGTCGCTATCCATCTTTTTTTTCTTCTTTTTTTTTTGGGGGGGGGGGGGGCCCTTCTTTCTTTCCCTTCCTTTTCTTTTCTCACGTTCTTTACCATTCTTAGCACTACGAGCAGAAATTGTCGAGCAGTGCGGGGAAATCCCCGAGCAGAGTGTGTTAGTGGGGCGTGTCTGTGAGGGACGCTGGCAGCATTCCTCATCCCTGGGCTGGCGGACAGTTCATACTTCTATTCGTCTTTATCTATTTTAATGTCTTAGTGCCAATAACTTGCGCCATTGCAAATTGCAAAAGGCTTTCAATGGTGTTTTGTTAAAAGTGTACGTACGGCTAGAATCATTTTGTGTATCAAGAATATAAGTGTGCATCTAGAATCGTTGTGTGTATAAATAATCATTGTGTGCATCTACATAGAATCGCAATGTGCATCTAGAATCTTAGACTTAGTGTGCATCTACTGTAGAATCGCGCATCTAGAATCGTAGTGTGCATCTAGTATTCTAGTGTGCATCCAGAATCCAAGTGTGCATCCATAATCCAATTGTGCATCTACAATCTTAAAAACTATACATCCAGAATTCTGTGTGTGCGTCTAGAATCTGAGTGTGCATAAAATCCTAGCGTGCACGTTCTGTCTAGATTTTTCTTTTATGTTCTTTCCTTTTGACTTTAATTTCCAGTTGTCTTCGTCCTGCCCCCACCCCCATAACCCACCCCATTTTTTTTACTTCCTATTTTTATATTTAGTCAAGTTTTGACTAAATATTTTAACATCGAGGGGGAATCGAAACGAGGGTCGTGGTGTATGTGCGTGCGTGTGTGTGTGTGTGCGTGCGTGCGTGTGTGTGTGTGTGTGTGTGTGTGTAGAGCGATTCAGACTAAACTACTAGACCGATCTTTATGAAATTTGACATGAGAGTTCCTGGGTATGAAATCCCCATACGTTTTTTTCATTTTTTTGATAAATGTCTTTGATGACGTCATATCCGGCTTTTCGTGAAAGTTGAGGCGGCACTGTCACGCCCTCATTTTTTAACCAAATTGGTTGAAATTTTGGTCAAGTAATCTTCGACGAAGCCCGGGGTTCGGTATTGCATTTCAGCGTGGTGGCTTAAAAATTAATTAATGACTTTGGTCATTAAAAATCTGAAAATTGTAAAAAAAAATAAAAATTTATAAAACGATCCAAATTTACATTTATCTTATTCTCCATCATTTGCTGATTCCAAAAACATATAAATATGTTATATTCGAATTAAAAACAAGCTCTAAAAATTAAATATATAAAAATTATTATCAAATTTTTTTTTTCGAAATCAATTTAAAAACACTTTCATCTTATTCCTTGTCGGTTCCTGATTCCAAAAATATATAGATATGATATGTTTGGATTAAAAACACGCTCAGAAACTTAAAACGAAGAGAGGTGCAGAAAAGCGTGCTATCCTTCTCAGCGCAACGAATACCCCGCTCTTCTTGTCAATTCCACGGGCACTGCCTTTGCCACGGGCGGTGGAGTGACGATGCTACGAGTATACGGTCTTGCTGCGTTCAGTTTCATTCCGTGTGAGTTCGACAGCTACTTGACTAAATATTGTATTTTCGCCTTACGCGACTTGTTTCTTATTCTCTGTATCTCCCCATCTTCCATCTCTCCCAATGTCTTTCTCTTACGCTTATTCTTTTTACTTTTCGTCTGTCTCTAACCCCTACTTGTTTTGTTAACTCTCTTTCTTCCTGGTCTTTCTTTCATTCTCGCGTCTGAGCAGTGTGGGGAAATCCCTGAGCAGAGTATGTTAGCAGGGCGTGTCTGCGAACGATTCTGGCAGCATTCCTCACCGAAGAGCTGCGGCAGTTCATATTTGGTCACCCCCTTGACATCTCTAGGAGCGGCTTCCCTCGCTTTTTGCCGCCTGGGTTCGAACCTCGCGAAGGCACGGAGAGCCGGTTGGTCCACACGGGGGTTTGCTCCCTTCTGGCTTGACCACTGGGCAGAGTCCCTATTAACCGCCTGCTTTGGGAGGGTTAAGCTCGGACAACATTGAGTGATTTAGAAAGTGTGTGCGTGTTGTGTTGGCTGGTTGGTTGGGTATGATAGTTGAGGTGGGTTGAGGGAGGGGGGGTGTAGGGGAGGTGGCAGGGGGGGGGAATGAGAGAGAGAGACACTGAGAGAGAGAGAGAGGGGGGAAGAGAGAGAGAGAGAGAGAGAGAGAGAGAGGGGGGGGGAAGAGAGAGAGAGAGACAGAGAGAGTGAGAGAGAGAGAGAGAGAGAGAGAGAGAGAGAGAGAGAGAGAGAGAGAGAGAGAGAGAGAGAGAGAGAGAGAGCGAGAGAAGAGAAAGATAGATTGAGAAAGAGACCGCAGGGAGAAAGAGAAAGACATAGAGAGAGACAAAGAGAGAGAGAGAGTAACACAGAAAACCAAGAGAAGACAGAAAGACTAGGAGTATTTCAACAAACATTTTGAGTGTTTGCCAGGTAGAAAGTAGGCGGGCGCTGTTGGCTTTTCGAAAAGTCAAGGCAAAGCTCCTTAGCTTTGGCCGACAGAGGGTTGGTGTGCTTTGGTCAGAGGGTTTTGGCCGAAAAGTCATGCCTCTCTGGCCGATTATTGCATGTCGCTTTGTTGACCGATGGGGGTGTTAAGTTTTGACACACCGTTGAGGAATACATGTTGACACTTCGCCCTGTTGGTTTTACCTTGCAGATTATACTTGGAGTTTTTTGGCTACTATATATATATATTATGTCTACATCTTTGTTTTCTTCCCCCCCCCCATCCGCACCCTCCCCGATATTGTATGGCTTGTCCATTTTTGTACGCCTTCGAGCCTTTCTACTATAATGTCTACGTCTTTGATTTTCTGTTTCATCTTCTATTTTTTTTCTATGGCGTATTCACTGTGGCTATATTTGTAGGCGTTCAAGCCTTTGCTACTACTGTAACTATATCTGTTTTGTTTTTGCTTGTTTGTGTGATGTTTTTTTTATTGTGTCCACATTTAAAAAAATTTAGACTGTGGTTTTGCTCTTGACCAACATAGGAGTATTTGCGGTTTTCGAAGAGGCATGTGCCCTTTTGCTAATCAGCGTTGAATGTTTAAGCTCAACAGAATATTCTGTCGAAATATTGGACATAATATGCCATAAAAAGAAAATGAAAACGTTGACAAAAGGAAAGATGATTCGCGTCGGACGTGTAACACAACCCCCCCTCCCCCCTCCCCCCACAAAGACAGAAGAAAATTTAAAGAAAAAGATGATTTACGAGCCATTTATCATAACATTGATGAGAAATCTGACTTAATTTTGCATTTACAAAACCAAGACGTTTAGTTCTTTTAATAGTATCAACGCTATTGACATGAGCAGAGAATAAGCATACAGAATGTTTACATGTATTCATCTTAAAATCAGGGAACATTTGTTTGACTTTTAATTCATACAAAGAGAATGAATTTCTGCAATTTCATAATAATAAACACGAGCAATCCAGTAAACCAAACAAGGTTTAAACACACACACACACACACACACACACATACACACACACACACACACACACACACACACCCACACGCGCGCACGCACGCACGCACGCACGCAGACATAGACAGACAGACACACACAGACTCACACCCACCCACCCACACACACACACACACACACACACACACACACACACACACACCCTACCAAACCCCAACCCTTCAGCCATCATCCCCCACTCACGACCACCCCACCCATAAGCATATGGCGTCAGAATGACCGAACGTCAAGAGGCGAAGACGGGATTAGCAATACTCCTCTCGAGAAGTGCCTGACAACAACAAGAGGAGTACTAACAAGATCACACAAGCACTCCCCTCCTGTTCAAGTGCCGTACAGCATCGATCATCTATAATCCCGTCAAAAATCCGGTCCGGAATTTAGGACTACCGCACACTTTTGTCATCCGATCCAAAAGTGGTTTCGATTTTATGGAGTAATGGATATATTTGGAGTACTTAGAGTTTTTGCTATCTTTTTATAAAGATCGAAGGCAGTTTCAAATTTATCTCAATGTAAACGCAAAGTCGAGTGGCCGGTATTATTTTCACAATACATGCATGATAGCTTAGAGTAAACAACAAGTCGCGTAAGGCGAAATTACTACATTTAGTCAAGCTGTGGAACTCACAGAATGAAACTGAACGTAGTCCGCCGCTAGTGCAAAAGGCAGTGAAAGTGACGAGCCTGTTTGGCGCGGTAGCGATTGCGCTGTGCTTCATAGCACGCTTTACTGTACCTCTCTTCGTTTTAACTTTCTGAGCGTGTTTCTAATCCAAACATATCATATCTATATGTTTTTGGAATCAGGAACCGACAAGGAATAAGATGAAATAGTTTTTAAAACGATTTCGGAAATTTAAATTTGAGATCATAATTTTTATATTTTTAATTTTCAGAGCTTGTTTTTAAATCCAAATATAACATATGTATATGTGTTTGGAATCAGAAAATGACGAAGAATAAGATAAAAGTGTTTTTGGATCGTTTAATAAAAAAATAATTTTAATTACAAGTTTTCGATTTTTAATGACCAAACTCACTCATTAGTTTTTAAGCCACCAAGCTGAAATGCAATACCAAATCCCGGCCTTCGTCGAAGATTGCTTTGCCAAAATTTCAATCAATTAGTTTAAAAAATGAGGGTGTGACAGGGCCGCCTCAACTTTTACAAAAAGCCGGATATGACGTCATCAAAGGTATTTATCGAAAAAATGAAAAAAAAACATCCGGGGATATCATACCCAGGAACTCTCATGTCAAATTTCATAAAGCTCGGCCCAGTAGTGTAGTCTGAATCGCTCTACACACACACACACACACACACACACAGACAGACAGACACACACATACACCACGACCCTCGTCTCGATTCCCCCCTCTATGTTAAAACATTTAGTCAAAACTTGACTAAATGTAAAAACCAGAGTCAAGCCAAGGTGGAAAACAACTAACAACGTAAATACTAAAAAGAATTAAAACCAACAACCTATACATTAAACAACACAAACCAAAATCACAAAACAAGAGAGAGAGAGAGAGAGAGAGAGAGAGAGAGAGAGAGAGAGAGAGAGAGAGAGAGAGAGAGAGAGAGAGAGAGAGAGAGAGAGAGAGAGAGAGAGAGAGAGAGAGAGAGAGAGACAGAGAGAGAGAGCGACACAGAGAGAGAGAGAGAGAGAGAGAGAGAGAGAGAGAGAGAGAGAGAGAGAGAGAGAGAGAGATAAGCATTTGCTTGAGTGAGTGTCCTAGCTGTATGTTTTGAACTGTTCATGCGAAGAAATTCTGAATAAAATTTTGTTTAAACCAAAGAGAGAGAGAGAGAGAGAGAGAGAGAGAGAGAGAGAGAGAGAGAGAGAGAGAGAGAGAGAGAGAGAGAGAGAGAGAGAGAGAGAGAGAGAGAGAGAGAGAGAGAGAGAGAGAGAGAGAGAGAGAGAGAGAGAGAGAGAGAGAGAGAGAGAAATAATAAGTCGTTTTCGACTGAAATGCGTGATTTATAATAATACCTTGATACACGGTTTTGAACAACAACAACACACACAAAAACAGCAACAAAACCTCCTTAATTAAATATCTTTTCTATAAAAAAAAGAGCAATTGGAAATACATGTATTTAGACTTCACTAAGAACAAAACTGATTGAAACCCCAAAAGAATCAGGGGAACACACAAAAAAATGTTGTTCCTTTTCACTGCATACAATTAACGCAGAATGTTATTAACATCAGAGCTCTCTAACGCCCACATTGCAAAACACCGAAAGAACGCTACTTCTGCATATTACAATGTCTTGCAACCAAATCCTCCGGCCCGCAACAAATTTACTAACACGTGCAAAATACCGTCATTATGGTCATTTGCGGTTAATACTCAAAGCTGTGGATAAGTCTCTGTCCAGCCGATTAGTGCAGACCATCACCGGATTATAGACCAGCTGGACTCATCACTAAGATGGGAGATGTTTCACAAAGCTTACTGGTCAGGTAACGGGAAGGCGACAGTGACCAGGTCATCTTTTTCTCTTCCATGATTTGTTTTAACTGTAGTCACTATATGATCGACTTGCAAAGTTATGTTTTTGTTGTTGTTAGATTGTTTGTTTGTTTGTTTGTTTGTTTGTTTGTTTCTGTCTTTCGGGAGGGATGGTTGGCAACACTGTAATGCTGTGCAAAATATTTCCTGAAAATGTACATGTCACTTGAAAGCTGTTGTATTTATATAAAACACTTTTCCATCACTTATATAGCCTACTTATGTTTTTTGTGTTTGTGTGTGTGTGTGTGCTCGACCTCTCATTTTTTGTTCTCTCCTTCTGTTCTTTCTTTCTTTCTCATTTCCAACGTTAATGTGGGGTAAAGCTGATACCTGAACCACCCCCCCACCCCCCAAAAAAGAAAGTCCCCCCTAAAATCAGATCTTAAAATAACAAAAGGTCGGTAACAAAGCATTTTTTCCGAGTTGAATACTTCTATTTTCGATAAGTGACCTAGCTATCATACATCAGGAAAACCTCACAAGAAAAGATATTCAAAAGAATCCCAAACTAGCAAACTGTCTGGGGGGAAGGGCGACTATATCTGTTACACGAAGCCGTTCTTATTTGGTACAACTGAAAGTAAAAACATGTGTATACATTACACATTAACATATCATTAGTGTAGTTACATTTGTAGGAATTGAAAAACATCTAAAAAAAATAAAAATTGAAAAGCGTTAGACACTATCGCCTTAACAGCGGTTGATTCAAGGCTTGTTTGTGGATGGTCTGAACAAACGCTTAAATGGCGTGTAATCACTGTGACTTAGCCAAAGTGGATTAAGACAGGCTTTTTGCATCCGATTACTATTGCTTAATCTCCCGTGTTTTGTTTATTTTCACAACGAGCTGCTCTAAAAGTTGATAATGATAAAGAATCTCCACTTGTCACTGGAAAATATCGCTCGCTGGTATTCTTTAAGATTCTAGTTTTGATCTCAACTTTGATATTGATAGACTCACCGCTTGTGTTGTTTTTTGGTAGCATCCCCCTCCCCCCCCCCCCCCACACACACAAAAAAAGAGAGAAAAAAATAAGTTTTATACTAATCAATTTGTTGATGTGAGTGGTAGACTAATGTAATTCGTGCTTGTGTTTGTTGATGAAGTTTTCCCTTTCTTTTAATCAGCTATAGAAACCACATTGCGGTTACATTCCCACATTTTTTTTAATTTTACCACAATTATCTTAATTTTCCGTTAATTTCATACATTCTTGTTGTTGGTTTAAACAGTGTTTTATTCAACAATTAATGGATATAATATATAATCAGCATTGTTGTTGTTGTTGTTCCTGTTTTAGTGTTGTTGTTGTTGTTGTTGTTGTTGTTGTTGTTTGTTTCTTGTTTGTTTCTTCTGTCGTTTTTTACTCGTTTTATTTTTAGATAACTTTTTGTCGCTTCTTTACCCTTTTTTTCTTCCTTTTTTTGTTTTATACGTCAGTCATGTAGCTCACGTCAGTATTTCCGTTTCCGATTTTTGTTGTTGGTCATACGTTGCATGGTCACGTCCGTCATTGCATACTATTTTCAGATGTCTTTCATTTTACGTTGCTGCCTTACGTCATCGGTTATCATTCCCTGGATCCTTGAAATGTCCTTGAAATGTCCTTGAAATGTCTTTCCTCTTGATACGAGTGAGTAAGAGGCCAATCAACCGACACGCGTAAACCCCAACAAACATCAATGCCGACTTGTCCAGGCTTTTACATAGGCTTACGATGAAAGATGTCAATTGCACAGACAGTGAAACCCTTCTTTTACATAGGCTTACGATGAAAGATGTCAATTGCACAGACAGTGAAACCCTTCTTTTACATAGGCTTACGATGAAAGATGTCAATTGCACAGACAGTGGAACCCTTCTTTTCAGACCTCGCAATTTAAGACTCCCTCCTTTTTAAGACCTTCTTTTCTCAGGCTTTCTGTTCCCAACCTCTGTAAAATTACCCCTATTTTAAGACTCGCTCCATCCCTCCCTTCAGACCCGATTTACTCAGATTACAAGGGGGGTTCCACGTGTCATCGTTTCACAGCCTGCTCGTTTTCTCTGCAGAGCGCTTTAAAAAAAAAAAATATTTGTAGATCTTATTTCACACACACACACACACACGTTTCAATCTGCTGTAGAAATGTCGAGAGAAAAAATTCCATCGTGCACAGAACATTGCCAATTAATATTTTGATTTTTGCCATGTGTCCAAGTATAAGGATTTTCTTATCCCGTCTAAACGCATGTACAGATCTATGGATTTTTTTACACGGGCAGGAATTTACCTTAACAAAAAAAAGAGGTGAACTTACTTTTTTCACAAAGAGTTGTATTGCCAATTTCTTAAGGTACCATACTTCTCGCGCAACGCGTCATCTTTACCGCCTCGGATCTGGCCAGTGTTTACATGGGACAAGCTCATCCCAACTTCAGTTGGAGCTTGACCAAAAATCTACAGCTTGGCTGCTTCCTGTACGGCATGGTAACTTCTTGATGAATTAAATGTACAGATTGACATAGGCGTCAATAACTGAGTAAGATATGAATTCCTCAGAAATTCCCACTCTGCCCAAGGAACACCCAAGGTTTTGATGTTTGGTATGTGCCCAAGTGGAGGGAGGTTCTTATCCTGTGTAAAATCCTGGCCACATCGATATCTGAGTTGGTGAGTGGAATCTTTTACACCGGTGCCTTCACCCTGAGGGGTGCTATTTTTTTCTATTTTTTTTAAACAAAACTTTATTCAATTTTCATGATGACAAAAACAAGACATGGTTTTTAAGATTACTAACTCAAGCATATATAATGCTTATTTTAAGTAATCCTGGTAAGTACATAACAAAGGTTAACATGATGGCGGACTAAATACATTAACTCATTTCAGACAACTTGTAACAAACAGAAAAACCTGATATGCAAACATCAGAAAAGGGAGGGGGTGGTAGTACAGAAGGTGGGAAAAACAACAACAAGAGACAATCAAAACTTGACTAAATGTAAAAAGACATGGGGCACGAGAGAACAGAAATAAGCATAAGAATAAAAGAAGAAGATGAAGAAGACTTGGAGCGCCAGATATTTGGGAAGAGTGGATCTTGTCACAATAATAATAAATGCACAGAAGACACACACGCAAAGTTAATACATTTTGTGATCGGCGAAAATGTCACTCGGGTGCTATTTAATTATTAAAGTTGATAGCGTTCGCAAAAAGGAAAGTACATTTTGTACCTTTCAAGGTGAGAGACATAACACTGTCAAAAACGTAAACTTCCTTGATGTTTACGGGATTGTTCAGATAAAACTGTTCAAGAAAACATGTGAATAGTATACCTCAAGTGGCTGCTTAGTTACACACATATCTGGATACACGCGTGAAGGAATTTCTCTAATGTGTTTTTCTCCTTTTGAAAACAAAACATTAAAAAGTTGATCACGCCAAACCACCGTGGCCTTACGTTTAGCTGGCATACTTTAAATGTTTTATTGTGAAACACAGAGATACGCACACACGTACGTATGCACGCGTACAGGCGCAAGCACACACGCACGCACACACACATACATTCACACACATATACACACACGCACACACGCACGCACGCACGCACGCACGCACGCACACACACACACACACATACAAACACACACACACACACACACACACACACACACACAAACAAATACACACACAAAATTAGTGTTCAGCGTACTGTTGATGCTTTCTTTCCCAAATTCTGTCTGTGTCTTTGTGTACGCAAACGACATAAGAACTGGGTGAAGATGTACGAAGAACTTGCACTATGGGCAAATGCATTCAGGTGTTACTCAGTTTTTTAATTATTTTTTTTCTAGGGAAGGGTATCGATGTCAAAATAAAATAAAATGCTAACAACACACGAAAAAAAGAACAACAAAACACACAGAAACTCAGGGTAAGACATCTTCTCTCCCAAACTCTGCAGATTTTCCATCTGTCTCTGCCCCTCTGTCTCCTCTCTCTTGCCCCCACCCCCCCTCTCTCTCTCTCTCTCTCTCTCTCTCTCTCTCTCTCTCTCTCCTCTCTCTCTCTCTCTCTCTCTCTCTCTCTTTTATTTGTATATCTATCTACATATTTGTGTGATTATCCTTATAGCAATTATTTTACTTATCTAGTTATGTATTGACTTATTCATTTATTGATGTATTTATTCATTCATTTATCAATTCATTTTTTATTTATTTTTTATTTACTAAAATAATAAATTCGTTAAATGCAATACTTATCCAACAATTATTGATTGATAGGTCGTTTGCTTTGCAAATTACATAATTAATTAATTGATTGACTCATTAAGATTTGTAGTGTTCTAATTTTTTTTAATTTTTTTAATTTGTAATTTTTTGTTAAGCCATTAGAATACAGAATACAGAATACAGAATCTTTAATTGCCCAAGGTTGGGAATTTGTGATGACAGTGATGCGATGTGCTAACCTATGCTCTTTTTTCGCTTTGTTTTGCCATGAATTCAACCTAGAATATAAATCGGACAAATATGACAGCGGATCGAGGGCATCTTTAAAATTAACGCACTGTCCAATTCTTGTCTCAGTCATCGCAGCAGCCAAGCTGTCTCTAACACGACAAATCTCAAACTGGAGATATCTCACACACGCAGGCCAGCAGATCTGGCGGGCAAAGTTTGTCTCCAAATCCCCAAAGCGCGCCTACTTAATCCCGCATCACAAACAGCGGTGGGACACCACAGAGAGATACCGACACACACGGACACAGGGTCAGTTTCACATCTGATAACCGCTTAAAGTTTACTGGCTGGTGTAAACAGCTGATTGTGATGCGAGGCGCGTTGAATCAAGGAACGGAGAACAATGGTTTTGGAGTATGAGTCTTTTTACATTTAGTCAAGTTTTGACTAAATGTTTTAACATAGAGGGGGAATCGAGACGAGAGTCGTGGTGTATGTGTGTGTGTGTGTGTGTGTGTGTGTGTGTGTGTGTGTGTGTGTGTGTGTGTGTCTGTGTGTGTGTGTGTGTGTCTGTGTGTGTGTGTGTGTGTGTGTGTCTGTGCGTGTATGTGTGTAGAGCGATTCAGACGAAACTACTGGACTGATCTTTATGAAATTTGACATGAGAGTTCCTGGGAATGATATCCCCGGACATGTATTCCATTTTTTCGATAAATACCTTTGGTGACGTCATATCCTGCTTTTTGTAAAAGTTGAGGCGGCACTGTCACACCCTCATTTTTCAATCAAATTGATTGAAATTTTGGCAAAGCAATCTTCGACGAAGGCCGGACTTTGGTATTGCATTTTAGCTTGGTGGCTTAAAAACTAATGAATGAGTTTGGTCATTAAAAATCGGAAACTTGTAATTAAATTTTTTTTTTTATTAAACGATCCAAAAACAATCGTCTTATTTTTTGTCATTTTCTGATTCCAAAAACATATAAATATGTTATATTTGGATTACAAACAAGCTCTGAAAATTAAAAATATGAAAATTATGATTAAATTTAATTTTCCGAAATCGATTTAAAAACAATTTCATCTTATTTCTTGCCGGTCCCTGACTCCAAAAACATATAGATATGATATGTTTGGATTAAAAACAAACTCAGTAAGCTAAAAAGAATAGACATACAGATACGCGTGTTATCCTGCTCAGCGCGACCATTACCGCACTATTCTGGCTTGTCAATTTCACTGCCTTTGCCACGAGCGGTGGACTGACAAAACTACGAGTATGCGGTCTTGGTGAAAAAATGCAGTGCCTTCAGTTTCATTCCGTGAGTTCGACAGCTTGACTAAATGTTGTTATTTCGCCTTACGCGACATGTTTTAAATTTTTTTAAGGCCACTGTTCTTTCTTAGTCGGGAGCGTGGTGATTTCAGCATTTTTTTTAAATATATATATATATATATTTTTTTATCTCTCTTGATTATTTAGTTTTGTTTGTGTGTTTGTCTGTGTATGTGTGTGTGTTTTTGTGTTTTTTTTGTAGGGGGAGGGGGGGGGGGGTTTGTTAAGTTTTTTGGTTGCTTTTCAAGCTCAGATTACCAGTATTTCTTGACTGTTCAGGTTGTGGCATTTACGTACAGACCTGCTTGTTTTGTTTAATTGTTTTACAATTTCTCTTTTCCTCCAAGAGTTTAAGGAGAAGAAATAGTGTGCACACCTTAATGATATGTGAGCCACCTATTAAAGAAACATAGTTACAAGCCGATACTAAAAACAATAATCGTAGTATATGTATAGGTTACAACACGAGTGTTTTTTTATATGGCTTGTATTTCAGTCAAGACCCAGCGGATGAATATCATCGGGAGACACGAGCCTCTGGCGAGTGGCTCTCGATTGATATTCCCGCTGGGTCTTGACTGAAATACAAGCCATATAAAAAACCACGAGTGTTGTAATCTGTATATCCCATTCTACCATCAAACACAAAGTGTAGACTACTAGCGGCACTGTTGCGATCTGTGCAGGGTAAAACTGTTGCCAGCGAGACTTAGCCCTTTTGCAACCTTAAACTAAGTGACCGTCGCTGAAAAAATAAAACGAATGAGTGCATCGATAAGTACGCGGTAACACTACTTTCAGACCATTTAAAAGCTTTAAGTAAAGGTTCGTAAGTTGCAAGAAAGTAATGAAGTCGAATAGAAATTAATTTAGTTGAAGCGCACAATTCTTTTGTTTTGCGTTTCAGGTCGGCAGAACGGGCGAAACGGGTTTGGGACCCATTTGGCTTACTCGATTCAGAATTGATTCCACGTTGTTTTTCTCGAACGTGTGTAATTAGGCTTATTGACAGAGAAGCAAATTTTAGGGAACAAATATGTAGGTTTAGATTTAACCATTTGCTCCCTATTTGAAATGTATCTACGTGATAAACTGTTTTGCGAGTGTGTTTGCATGGATGAACTTAAACTGGTATGGCCCGTGTGAGGAAAACGCGACCGACACGTCTGTCACCGCCGATTGATTGCATTTTGAAGGAATATGACTGGATTACGGAAAAATATGTGGACTTACTGCAGAGCCAGGCAAAAGAGTAGACTTGCTCGCAAAACACGTGAAACAGCCGATGTTTGATAGCTGAAGGCGCACACCAAAACACACTACCGACAGAAGTTCTCAAAAGTCGTCTGCTAACGATGCAAGGGGAGGGTACTCGTGTTTTTGTTTTGGTTCGCTAGCATCTGGTTATCTTGTAAGTTGAATGTTCGTTTTTTTCGACCTGCATTGCTTTCATAATGAAAGAAACTTTTGCTTATTGCATCTCATACATCAGATCAGTTCTGAGATTCATTTTTGCGTGCAACTGATATGGTTTTCTGAGCCGTGCAATACGATTTTAGAACTTCATACAAATGTGTCACATTGTTCGGCGCGAGGTCAAAGGTCGGGAGGAAAGTAGTCCTTTGCCCAAATCGGAATCTGCACTATCATATATTTTTTGGAGTCCATGATGTATTTATTGAGCTATAAAAATACAACATATATACCCATACTGAAGTAACAGAGACAAAGAAGGGAGGTCATGGGATATATGAATATATATATCATAACAATTAAGGGACCAAACTATTAAAAACTATTAAATCTGTTAACACATATGACGTCAAATAATTCTGCTCATGCTTCAGAAAAAACCAAACAGGCTTCGGCACCCCCCCCCCCCCCCACCCCCTCTCTCTCTGTCTCTTTCTCTGTCTGTCTGTCTATCTCTGTGTCTCTTATTACTGTCTGTCTGTCTCTCTCTCTCCCTCTCTCTGTCTCTCTCTGTGTGTCTCTCTGTGTCTCTTATTACTGTCTGTCTGTCTCTCTCTCTCCCTCTCTCTGTCTCTCTCTGTGTGTCTCTCTGTGTCTCTTATTACTGTCTGTCTGTCTCTCTCTCTCCCTCTCTCTGTCTCTCTCTGTGTGTCTCTCTGTGTCTCTTATTACTGTCTGTCTGTCTCTCTCTCTCCCTCTCTCTGTCTCTCTCTGTGTGTCTCTCTGTGTCTCTTATTACTGTCTGTCTGTCTCTCTCTCTCCCTCTCTCTGTCTCTCTCTGTGTGTCTCTCTGTGTCTCTTATTACTGTCTGTCTGTCTCTCTCTCTCCCTCTCTCTGTCTCTCTCTGTGTGTGTCTCTCTGTGTCTCTTAATTTGTATTCGCTAGTTTCTTTAACTCATATTATATTTTATCATTATTGTATTATTATAATTATTATATTATTTTTAAACTCTTTCTAGCGCTCAAATGCATATAACAATTTGACTAATAAATTAACAATTGGTATTTCGACCTCGATTTTTCGGGTAAATATTAAACAAGCACTTTTGCTTACTTTGCTTGATTTTTTAATCATAAAAAATTGCATCAAACTCTCACAGGCAAAAAACCCCAACCCCAACAACAAATACAGGGATTTTGTCCAATATTAAAAACGAAAAGTAAAATTATACTTTTAACAATCGATATGTGTTAAAAGATATGCGCATGTTGACTGCATTTTTCATCCTGACATGTAGGCTTAGGTTTCACACAAAAATCTAGCAGGGCATTAGCTAAGTTTGAAATTAACAGAGATGACTGAAAGAAATAGAGAGATGTTGAGGTAACATAATTTTAACAGCAAAATGGGGCCACAGCAAATTCACTTAATCAAAAGTAAGTTCTGCTATGATTAATTAGGTTTATGTAGATTTGGCAATCAAATATAAAGGCATATTGCACTTGATTGTCTGTTAAGTCTGCGCGTGTCTTTGGTATTCATTCTACGTTGACTTGCATAGGTAGATTAAAGATACCAAAAAAGGACCAAGAAATGATCAATTCTATATGGAATCCAGACAGATAGACCGACCAACAATGGCAACATGCTGTGAAATCAAATAAGATGCGATAGGTATACATCCATACAATCAGGTTTGGAGAATCATTTTGAAGGGACAGCCCTTTCTATGAAAATAGTTCCGATATTGCTATCTCAGATTTGCCAACGTTTTCACATGGGATAAGGTGGTCCTGATTTGGCCTATACATGATGGTCCGCTGGACCCCAAAAGCAACACTTAACTAACTAACTAACATGGGATGAGAACATCCCATCATTTGGACACATTCTGTTTTGTTTTTTTGTTTGTTCGTTCATGGGCTGAAACTCCCACGACACATTCTAAAAATCAACATCCTATACCTGCCTCCTGTGCGAAGCTGTCATTATTTATGAAAACATTTGGAAGGAACAGCCCTTTCAATGAAAACTGTTTCCTCCCAAAACGGCGTATGGCTGCCTAAATGGCGGGGTAAAAAACGGTCATACACGTAAAATTCCACTCGTGCAAAAAACACGAGTGTACGTGGGAGTTTCAGCCCACGAACGCAGAAGAAGAAGAAGAAGAAGAATGAAAACAGTTCTGCTTGCTATTTCAGATTTGGAATTTTTTTTATGGGAAAAGAACACCCCTCCACTTGGACACATACTAACCAATCGACATCCAGCCTGCTTCCTGTGCGGAGCTGGAATTTTTTTAATGAATAAATTAAGCAGATTGACATTAGTGGCTTTTAAAGGAAATTAATGAATGAAATAATCCTCACTCTTCACAGAAAGCACACAGGCTGTTGATTTATGGTATGTGACCAAGTGGAGGGATGGCCTTAACCCGTGTAAAAGCCTGGCCGTGTCTTCTTCTTCTTCTTCTGCGTTCGTGGGATGAAACTCCCACGTACACTCGTGTTTTTTGCACGAGTGGAATTTTACGTGTATGACCGTTTTTTACCCCGCCATTTAGGCAGCCATACGCCGTTTTCGGAGGAAGCATGCTGGGTATTTTCGTGTTTCTATAACCCACCGAACTCTGACATGGATTACAGGATCTTTTTCGTGCGCACTTGGTGTTGTGCTTGCGTGTACACACGGGGGTGTTCGGACACCGAGGAGAGTCTGCACACAAAGTTGACTCTGAGAAATAAATCTCTCGCCGAACGTGGGGACGAACTCACGCTGACAGCGGCCAACTGTATACAAATCCAGCGCACTACCGACTGAGCTACATCCCCGCCCGTCTGGCCGTGTCTGAGATGGTGAGCCTGACTGTTTACACGGGAAGGACTGTGCCTTTAAACGCGGCCATAGTCCGACAGACTGACAGACACACCGACAAACAGGGAGAAGGGTATAGACAGAGAGGAAGACGGGCAGGTATGCAAACGTATACTATACAGACAGGCCGATGACAGACAGACAGACAGATAGTAAATGAGATGTATTTTGTGCTTTAAACCGCCTTACACTGCGAGGCAACTTTCCTTGCTTTTCACGGCAAGGCCAGTAAAATCTTTGAGACTTTGAGTTTGAATTGACAGAGAGAGAGAGAGAGAGAGGAGAGAGAGAGAGAGAGAGAGAGAGAGAGAAAGAGAGAGAGAGAGAGAGAGAGAGAGAGAGAGAGAGACAGCCAGACAGACAGACAGACAGACATACAGACAGAAGGTCAGGCAGAAAACTCAACAATAGTCACTGAGGCACAGCGACTGGCAGACATACAGCAATCAACTTCTGACTAAAATATGTGGATATTGTTTTCAGAGAATTGAGATTTCGGTGCCAGCTTTGGTCAGATTCAGTTAATTTAATAGTTTCTCGAATTGTTATACACGTAATCATGACGCATAGACACAGCATTCGATCCGCCGCCCAAGAGTCAAACACAAACACGAACACAAACACAGACAATATAAACACAGAATGTTTCTGAGTTCAAGTTTAGTATGGTCACTTTTTAAAAATGTCACTGATTCCTCTTTAAAGCGCTGTTCGTCAGTTGCTGCACTACAGCATTTGATAATTTTTCATCAAATAACTATTTTCTCTAAAAAGTTTTTTTTTTGTCCAAGCAAAAAGTAGAAATAGCATTGATTTTTCTGGGCACTCTGTGTGTTTGTTACAGTCAGCGCACGTTTTCCAATGTGTATGACGACTTGTCATTCCTTTCCCTGAGTTATGCAGCGTCCCTAGTCAAGTTCCAATGGTATTTGATTATTTTTCATTGAGTAACAATTTTCCCCCCAAAAGTAACAATTTTCAGGCAAAAAGAGCTGAAATAAGCATACGTTTAACTGAGCACACTATGTTAAATACAGACAGCGTATTTTTGTGCGTGATGCCGTTCCTCTTTATTCATCCTGAAAATATGTCCATGATCGCGCAATATTTTTTGTTTAATGGTACATGTATAAACTAAAAGGCATCGTAACCAGTAAAACTAAATTCTACTTACATCGTAATTTTATTTTGATAAAAATAAGGAAAACGCCAAATGCAATCAAAACCTGTTGGTTGAAGAGTTCTTATCTGGAAATCTCTCGTGTAAAACCGTTAAAATACAAAAAAAAAATTGTAAAGCGGTATAAGCTTAAAGACAAAAGGTATATCTCAAACAACAACAAAAATCACTTGGTCACGGTAAACTTTTAACCTAAGTTCTAATTACAACAAATAGATTCATTTGATATTAAAAACAACTGTCGAATGCAAGCAAAAGAGGTCGGTTTACAATTTCTTTCTAGTATTCTCGTATAAAAACCAGGAAAATAAAGAAAATCTTGCAAACATATTGAAACTTAAAGACAAGAGGAATATATCTTATATCGTAAACGGTTAAACTAATTTCAAAATACAGAAAATAATTCAATATAGCAGAGAGAAAAATGTCTGATACAATAAAACCCGGTACTTGGTGATTTCTTTTCCGATATTCTCGTATAAAAACCCGCAAAATAACAGATATTTCTGGTTATTCGGAACACTGCTGTTTTCAGATGGTGGATAGGGGGACAGATATTGTACACAAGGTATGCATTCGTGTGTTTTAGATACAGGCATGAAGAAGTTTAATTTTGTATTAGACCACCAGAAGAAAAAGAATGATCAGCCTAAACCAAAATACAGTGTAAATGTTTAAAACATTAAAGTAAGATCAATATTTGAAAACTTACAGACAAACAGTTAGAAGCACAGACAGACAGACAGACAGTCAGACAGACACAGACACAGACACAGACACACACACACACACATACACACACACACACACACACACACACACACACACACACGCTGTCAATTCTTCCTTTAAACACCACAGAACTGAACAGACCCCACACATAACACGACTTACCTTAAACTCAGACCGCAGAAAGTGAACCGGGCCTCTTTCGTCCAGCTGCGATCTGCTAGTTCTGTGTAATTCTGTCTAAAGTTCAGGCTATCAGATCGATTTCAAAACCACAACTGATAATCTGCAGAATAAATTTCATCAATTTTAGCTAAGAGCCTCGTCAGTTGCAATGCAACATTCGTCAATTTCTGTTAAAACCCCTCGGCAGTTGCGTTACAAGCCTCGTCAGTTACTCTCATTGATCGATTTCTAACTTGTCAGTTTCAACGAAACAGTGATCAGTTTCATTCAGTGTCCTTGTTGTGGTCAATTTCACGACTTATCAAGCGAGCGCGTGACAAAAGATGCAATGCCAGTGTCCTTAGAAGGCTTGGGCATAGCATAGCACCTCGTGGTTTCGAGGCGAAAATATAGTTAGCGCATGCGCAAGCGGCACCTCGCGCGTTTGACGGACAGCTGAAGGCGGGTCGCGCGCCACCCATGTCAGTTTACACAAGCTTGTCGATTTCCATACAGCTTTGGCCTTCCACCTATCGCAGGCTTCAGCGCTCTCGTGCCTTTCGCCTTGTTATCATAATCGCGTTTTGGATACAAAATTAAACACGTTGGGTCATGATAGCGCATGGAGTCGAAGATCGCTGGCTCTCTGTCTCTCTCAGTCAGTCTAGGTGCCTCTGTTTCTCTCTTTTTCTGGCTTGAACACTTTTTGTTCGTGGATGTAAGCTCTGCCTGCGTGTCTGTCTCTGTCTGTCTGTTGACTGTCTCGATCTGCCTGTCTGTTTGTCTGTCTCTCTATCTCTCTTTCTAATTCTCTCTGTCTCTCTTACTATTTCATTATGTCTCTCTATTCTCTCTCTCTTTCTGTCTCTGTGTCTATCGTCTCTCTCTCTCTCTGTCTGTCTGTCTGTCTGCCTATCTCTTCTCTGTCTCTCTCTCTGTCTCTCTGTCTCTCTCTCTCTCGCTGAATGAAAATCTAATCATGATGTTAAGTACATTACACAGTTAGATTTTTCAATTTGTGTTGTCGTAATTAACGTTGTTCTGTTCTAGTTGACCCTTGCTTATCTTTACCTCTGTTTATACAGATTTTTTCTTGTCTTGTCTTACTTCCGCACACACACACACACACACACACACACACACACACACACACACACACACACACACACACACACAAACACACACACACACACACACACATAAACACTATACAACACACACACACGCACACACACACACACACACATGCACACACACACACACACAAACACAAACACACACACACACACACACACACACACACACACACACACACACACACACACACACATAAACACTATAAAACACACACACACGCACGCTCACACATTTAATTCATTCTTTGTTGATCTTCTGTTTGAAATCTACCTGCTACGTCTCACCTAAGCCTCCATCGAACTTTTTTTTTTTTACCAGGTTTACTTTTCGTAACAAGTTCAGAAATGGTCAAATATTTAAAGAGGAAAGTAGTCAGTTGCCTTTTCTGACAACATCATGTAGACAAAGCCTAGAAGAAACAACGAAAACCTATTGTCTTAGGCACGGCCAGGCAAGACTTTGCTCTGTTTTTCTGTCTGGGGTTCGAACCCAAGCGGTCATTGTGGCGAGCAACAACATCCACTTTGCCATGGCGCTGTGTGCTAAGCGTGTCTTGACCATTGTTCGAATGGTTTCTGCTTCCTGTCCACTCTGCTGCGTCTCTCCCCGCCGTAACTTACCCCCTAAATCTCTCTCTCTCTCTGTGTCTCTCTCTACGACTCTCCTCCCGCCCGGTAGCTCAGTTGGTAGAGCACTGGACTTGTGATCGAAAGGTCGCAGGTTCGAATTCGGGCCGGGACGGACACGGGTCAACTTTATGTGCAGACCCAGAGACGGAAGCCATGTCCCACCCCCGTGTCATCACAATGGCACGTAAAAGACCTTGGTCATTCTGCCATAAGTGCAAGTGGCTGAATACACCTAAACACGCAGACGCTTGGGTAGCGCGACTCCGTTGCTGCTAGCTTTCCACTGGGAGGAAGCGACCCGAATTTCCCAGCGATGGGACAATAAAGTAATGGAAATGAAATGAAATGAAAATGAAACTCCCCCTCTTTCTCCCTCCATCCCTCTCCGTCTGTCTGTCTTTCTTTCTTTCTCTCTCTCTCCGCCCCCTCCCTCCTCTCTCCCTCCCTCCCTTCCTCCTTTTCTCTATCTATATATCTATTTCCAACCCCCTTCTCCCCCCATCTCTCTCTCTCTCTCTCTCTCTCTCTCTCTCTCTCTCTCTCTCTCTCTCTCTCTGCGCCCCTCCCCCTGTCTATCTCTCATTCTCTTGGCCTCTCTACCTCGGAGAGTGTATTGTGATGTATGTACTGTTTGTTACAAGATGAGTGTAAGGCTAAACGTGCAGCAGTGGCCAATTAGTATACGCGTGAAAAGAAGATTAGCAAGGACTAGCCGCAAGACACGACTAAATGATATACCATCCTTTAGTGATACAGTTTTCAAGTTGGAGTCCGCTCCCATACCACCCACCTCCTCCACCTCCTGTCCTCAACCAGCATCCCTGCCGACCCCCCCCCCCCCTCCTCTCTCTTCGGCGTTGTTCTGCCAGTGGCCAAAGTCATCCCACGCTGTGTACAAGTTGGACACTATCCTCATTAAGGTCCGGCCCCCACAAGAAAACAAAAGTCAACGTTCTGCCAGTGACATCCTTTCTCTGGAAGACAAAAAGACAATCACCACCTTCAGGCATCCGCCCAAAGTCTATCAGACGATGCGTTAGCGGGCCAAATACTCGGCAAGCGAGTGAAACGAGACTTTGTGGTCAGCTAGCAAAGAGGGCAAGCAAGCAAGTCACTATAAGGCGAGGGCAGGGAATACGTTGGGGGGGCCAAATACTCGTCCAGCAAGCAAGCAAGCGAGCGACTGAGACAAGGCTTTGTGACGAGCCGTCAAGGAGAGCAAGCAAGCAAGCAAGCCAGTAACTAACGCGAGGACAAGAGATGCTTCAGAGGGTCAAACACCCGTCAGGCAAGCAAGCAAGGTTTTGCAGCGAACCCGTAAGGAGAGCAAGCAAGTACCTTAAGCGGGGATAGGAGATGTGCAAGACGACCAAATATTCGTCAAGCAAGCAAGCAAATCAAGGACAGAGGCGGCATTTCAGGACCAAATAGTCAACAAGCTTGGAAGCACCTAAATCGAGCAACAGAGTGTGCAACAGAGGGCCAAATACTCTTGCTGTGAAGCAAGCAAGCAAGCAATCAAGGCGAAAACAGAAGATGCAATTCTCAGGTAAAAAAAAAGTCAACGAGTTTGAAAACACCTAACCTGAAGACAGAGGTTGCAATAGAGGACCAAAACCTCTCGCTGGCAAGCATGGAACATTGCCACTAAGGCGAAGAGACACGATGCATTTCAGAATCGCACAGTCGTCAATCTAGCAAGCAAGACAGACGATGAGTTAGAAGGTCAAATAATCAACCAGCAAGCAAGCAGGACAACGCAAAGCAAAATTCATATAAAAAAAAACTACAGTTAAATAAAATAGATAAATTACAACAACAAACAATACAACAAATAATGACAAGACACAGTTCTTCACAATACTCAAAAATAACACAAATAAGGCAAACAAGCAAGCAACTACTAAGCAAGACAAGGACAGAGGCGGCATTTCAGGAGCAAAATATTCAACAAGCTTGGAAGCACCTAAATCGAGCAAAAGAGGATGCGCCTGAGGACCAAAAACTTGTCACGCAAGTTAGCAATCAAGGCGAGAACAGAGGCTGCATTTCGGGGCCAAATAGTCACCAAGCAAGCAAGCTAGAAAGGAGGCGAGTGACACGCGTGTGCAGGTCTGGAGGAAGACAAGGGGACTAAGGGAGCAAGATTTGTTTGTTTGTTTGTTTGTTTGCTTAACGCCCAGCCGACCACGAAGGGCCATATCAGGGCGGTGTTGCTTTGACATTTAACGTGCACCACACACAAGACAGAAGTCGCAGCACAGGCTTCATGTCTCATGCACCCAGTCACATTATTCTGACACCGAACCAACCAGTCCCAGCACTAACCCCATAATGCCAGACGCCAGGCGGAGCAGCCACTAGATTGCCAATTTTAAAGTCTTAGGTATGACCCGGCCGGGGTTCGAACCCACGACCTCCCGATCACGGCCCGGGGCGGACGCCTTACCACTAGGCCACCGTGCCGGTAGGGAGCAAGAGGGCGGATAAAAACAAGCTGAAGACATGCAAAGATGACAGAAAGCCAAAGCAAAGAGGAAAACATCCACCTGACAACGAGCTGAGGAGACGGCCAAAAAAAGGAATGAGAGCAAATGGAATCAGCAAGCAGAGGGTGGTCAAAGACTATCAGAAGAGCGAACAGAATCAACAACCAGACACCACGTAGAACAGATAGAAGACGAGAAACACAAAACGTGAATCAAGGAGAGAGAGAGAGAATGAGAAAGAGAGAGAGAGAGAGAGAGAGAGAGAGAGAGAGAGAGAGAGAGAGAGAGAGAGCGAGAGAGCGAGCGAGAGAGAGGGGAGAGAGAGAGAGAGCGAGAGAGAGGGGAAGAGAGAGAGAGAGAGAGAGGGGGGGGAGAGAGAGATTGGGGTGGGGTGGGGTGTGAGGGAGATGGGGGGGGGGGGGAGGGGTAGGCAGACAGAAAACAGAAAACAACAAGCAGAGCCGATACAATCAAGAAGAAAGCGCGGATATGGAAACGACAGGAGGTGAAGGAAGAAACAGAGACACCAAAAAAAGAACAACACATGAGACAAGAAGAAAAAAAATGAAAAAAAATCCGACAAGCAGCCAAATTGGCTTCCAGACTGACTGGCCGTGTAACGGTTTGCTGCACGGTGTCCAGCGGTTTGTTCAGGACCTGTCCCGCAGGCCGGAGTCAGTGGCTGGACACACTCGGACCCCCAGCCAACACTGACTAGAAGAATGACCGTCTTTCATTTGTCCCACGTCCAGCTGACAGGGCGCAAACTTCGCCCTCACTTGCACTTGCTGCTCAGTGATGTCCGAGCCAACAGCGTGTTGGCACGTCGTCCCCCCTCCGCCCCCCCCCCACCCCCCCTCCATAAGACGGACAGCGGCTATTTCCGAGAGGCTGACATTGTTTGCACAAAAAATTGGCAGGCCGGACGGTGCGATGGCGAGGATTTCCACAAGACTGACATGCTCATCATAGTTTGAATTTTAATCCCTTTTAGGCTGACTCGTGACTGAAAATGCGGTGTGGTTATGGCACGCTGTTAATCTAAGCCTGTTGTCAACAAATTGTTTATGATCCGATGCTACTGCAGGAAAACATTTTTTTTTGGATACAAGACGACTGTACCAGTAAGGCTCCCCGACATAGAACAAAGTTAAGTTAAAAATATCGAAGACAAGGCCATGAGATCAATCATTGGAAGACCCTTTACCAGCAAAGATCCGACAGAGAATATCGCGGAATAATCAAATTGATGCTCTTGGACTTTGCGGGAAAACAATATTCAATGTAGGCTAGGTTCGATGAAAAACGGACTGTTGTATTGCTCGTGAATTAACACGTGACCTATGTTCCGTTTATTCAAGGAGCGTAAATTGCCAATATGAGCTCCATTTTGAGGTAAATTTCTTATTTTCCCATTTTACACGCTGTCTAATCAGCCTCGTAATGAAAGTCAACTTTATCGTTTTTAATTAAAAAAGAAAGTTTCAAGATTGATGTTCAATGTGGATGAAATAGTCTGTTTCAATTGCTGTTTAACTGACCAAATTGCAGCTTTGGTTGATTTTTAAAAAACTCGTAATACCTGAACAAGAAAACATAACATATGTTGTCATATCCTGCCTTATTGTAACAAAGTTACTGAATGGAGAAAAGGCTTTCATGTGTTTAAGCTGACAAGCGTCAGGAGCGTCAAGTATTTTGGTTTTTGGCACCTGTTTTGCGACATAGCGGAAAGCGTTCTGACGGCGTCACTGCAGTCTTTGCGCATGTTTCACATCTCAAACAGAGGACGACGCGCAGATTTTTAATCTGATTGTTCAAAACAGGCATCGCTTCGCTTGCATTTTCCTCATTTTTGAGAGGGGCCAGCCTTTATTTTTCTGCTCTTTCTTCCTGGCTTAAAGTTTTGCACCGTGTGTGTGTGTGTGTGTGTGTGTGTGTGTGTGTGTGGGTTTTTTTTTCTTCAAGCTGGGTTACGTTTTAGTGTGACAATGTGTCATAAAAGTATTTGTAGCATATTTCAGACACTCACCTTTTTTTTTTTTTTTTTTAATAAAACTTTTGACTGATCTGACCAAATCATGCGTCTGTTGCCATATTCACTGATTCTGCTTCGGATGTATATGGAATGAAATGTTTTGTAAAGATTCAGTTAAATCCCAACAAAGAATTAACGTAATATGTAATTGCTTTTGCGGCTTAAACTGACCTTTAATTTATATGAACTTAACGGTTGAAACATTTCAAAGCTGAACAACAATGTAAACAAAGACTGAAAGAAAACTTTGCAGATTTGTTGATGAAGACATAAAATGGTCCATGCAAAACTTCATAGAAACCAGATCTGATAAACCAAGGGAAGTTGCCTACACGCTCTAAATACACAGGACATGACCTGTGTAATAGAGTAAGTGAGAGTTATTCGGAACCAGTCTCCTGGCACCTGAGAGAATAACGAGCATTGAAATAAACAAGCGACTTTCATCCTCTTTCACAAAATAAAAACAGACTAAAATCAATGCCACACGTTGGAAGTTGAAGTGTGAGTTCTAAATTCTACCCTCTGTCGATGGCCGCAGGTCGTCGTTGTGGATTGGCCGCTATTCTGGCCTTGCGCGCGATTCGTGTCAAAATGGCCCCAAATATCCTGGCATCGAAAGGCTCATCTTCCGGATACCGTCGTGTCAAGCATATCCTGTCGCGCTCTTTGACACGTCGCTGGCATCGAGCCTTTAATTTCTGTTTTTTTAACCTTCTTTTTGTTTTTTTGTGCTTGGTTGGGACGAATCAGATGAATCAAATGTTGCCATCGATGGCCCTATTCTCCTTAACCGTCCCCGTTCTCTTGTCCTATTTCCGTTGGCCATTGAGTCATCAGAATGTTGTGTCACATTCCATTTTCTTTGGCCTCCAGTCTCATGAAGATTGTTGTATTTCTGTTTATGTTCTTTGATTGGTGAGACTCAGATCTGAATTTATATTTCAAAGCATTTTTTTCTTCATATAAAGTCACATGACAGATCACACCTTCGTATTTTTGCTGAAGACTAAGTTATGAGGGTTTTTTCTGTAACTAATATTTATATATTTCAACATGTCCGTTAAGATTTCTTAATGGGACAAGGTAAAAGCGTTTGTAATTAAAAAAAAACAAAAAAGGCTGAAGGGACTGAGAGAGCCTTTTAATGGGAGGGGGAGTACAGAATTTGCATTTTTTTTTGCAATTAAAGAAGAGAAGAGCTCAACGCGTAAGAAAAGGACCAGTCTCAAGCAATTCTCTTCTCTCTCCCCCCTCCCAACCCCCCCTCAACCCTCCTCCTCAACCACCACCTCTGCCTTGACACGAGAGCGTTGTGTGTGGCTACATGGCAGATTTCAGAAAGCAAATTCCCCGCCGTTACGGGATTGTGCGACTCTCCGCCTTAGCGACAAACATGGCGCCTGTCATAATGTTTGTCTTTTCAGTTGAGCAGATTACCGCCCCTGCCTCTGCGCCCTCTGCTCGCCGGAAGTGGTTGTAGACCCGCCGCCACTTGGTTTTTGCTCACCCCTCAGGATTTACTGTGGAAACTAGCTTGTGCTTGAACTGTTGCTAGACCTTCATTTTTCGGTCCGTTCTTGTGTCTTGCAAGATTAAGAACCCATTGGTCTTACTGAGTACAGAAAACAGATTACTGTCTTTTCACAGGAAACAAAAAGGCGAGTTAACAGCCGCGATCTTGCTGAAGAGGACATGAACCAAGCTGGTAACAGATGTTAACAAATCACTCGTATACTGGGATATCATAATTCATTCAGGATGTACTTTCCGATAACTCGTAACACGAAGACTCTTAAAGTATTTGGAAATCCAAGATTTACCGATCGTTATTTTCTCGCGAAAACAATCACCGCCGCCACTGGAGTTGCCAAATTGTGGTTGCATGACAGTCTTGCACCACTAGCGTGTTCAGGTCAGTTCACATCTTCAGACACAGCAGGTGACTTTCGCACAACAATCTCACGGCAGGAACATTTGTTCAGTATATCTTTTTTTGAAAGTTATCCTGCTATTCTTAGAGTAAGCATTGACGATTTCTAGACGTAATTTGTAATAGAAATATGTTGTTGTTGTTTTTGTTGTTGTCGTTGCATGTCTCGTCCTTGATCTTGCTGAGATTTGTTCTACCAATACTTTTTGTGTCATATATAGTTCCTGAATTATAAGGTTGAAACCTGAGGGCAAAGCTACAAAAACAAACAAACAAACAACTATTGAAAAACAGGAAAAGTTCGCGTTAATCTGTCTGCAAAATTGCCGCGTCCAAGAGTAAAATCTGCAAGGGAAAAAAGTCCCCATGATCCTGGTAGAAGCTGATCCAATGGGCCGCTCCCGAAGTAATAGAAAGGCGTATGAATCCAGTTTCCACAAAAATAGGCCGCAGTTTTATACCCAGATACCCAGGAGATGAGTAGCGTGGCCAGCTCAATCTTCGGCAGTAGCTCTGACTTTCCTTCTGGATAGGAGCCAGTGAGCTATATAACTCAGTGATAGAAGCTCCTCTTCCCAGTCTTTTCCTCCCTTCCTGCACTGGCTGCAATATCCCGATCCTTGGTTTGTGGCTTAGCCACGCCGCCAGTGCTCTAATGCGATCAGCCGCCCACTTTATCACAAATAGTCTGACGTTATCAGGCGAAACAAAACGACAGCAAAACGCCGCTCTATGCAAATACCGCGCAGACTCTTCCACCGTCTTGCCTTCTCCCCAAAGTTTCCAGCGCGAACGATTCCATTAGCTAAGCGTATTAGGCCGAGTGATTAGGGAGAAAAAGCGCCTGGCCGCCCTATTGTTTTCATCAGCATTCACGGCCGCTGTATCCGATTAGCTCTTATCTTCCCGCCTGCAAGACAAAAGAGTGGGCAGGGAAGGATACTCTCGCTGCAAACTGTGTCTTTTAAGCAGAGTTGTGGACCTTCGTGTGGATGAGGTCTAGTCAAAAAGCCGGAGCAAATATTTCCGTCTTTTTGTCTTACTCTCCAGGGCCGGACTAGGGGGGGGGAGGGGGGTTACAGGAGTTGCGCAACCCTCCTCCCCCTGGCTTAAGCATGTACCTCCCAAACGCATTATTTTTTTAATTTTTTTTTATTTTTCTTTTGTGGGGGAGGGAGGGGGGTTGCAGCTGGATCATCATGAAATCCGAGGAGAAATCGCACCTCTCACCCCCTCAAGACATTTTTCTTTAACAAGTTTTGTGATGAAAATATGAGTCCTTACAATCTCAATTTTTCTTCGTTGCCTATACAGCTTGCTGTCGAATTTACCTTTTTCGTTCAAGGAGAGGCTTCCTTTCCCTCCAGAAACATCAAAAAACGTTCAGCTTCAAGGGGGCTTTGCCCCCTTGCAACCCTCACCAAGGGGGCTTCGAACCCTGGACCCCCACCAAGGGGTTTCGCCCCCTGGACCCCCATCTGTAACCCCCCCCCCCCCCTAGTACATACCTAGTCCGGCCCTGCTCTCCGTAATGTTCATTCTTTTGTTCTTACTTTGACTCTTATGTTCAGCAAGAAAAATGTAACAAATGACGTTTTTGTATTTACTAAATTTGTGCGAGAAACAGAATATAGGCCTACTGATGTCGATATATCCGCATTTTCTTATCCGCATGTTTTATCTATCTGGTTTGTTTGTTTGTTTGTTTATTTGTCTGTCTGTTGGTATGTTTGTTTGTTACGTCATTTCTGCTCTCTCCCACTCTTTTCAAGTTCTCATTTTTCGCCTACCACACCACATCAAACCCCCAACCCCCTTGTGTTCCCCTCTTCCCGGCACGCTTTCGGTAAAATGAGTTGATGTCTTCCGAAAAGAACCCCACTTGAGTTGTGTAATATAATTAAAAAAAAGAAGAAGCCCCATCAGTCTGCGTCCACTACCGGAAAAACGACGACCCAGAAATGAAAAATAATGGGAATGTACAGGAAACTTCGCCGCGCGAACCCTTTTTCAAATCGTTACTTTTTTTGTTACTGGTACAAATCCTACTTCTCGCACAAACAAGTCAAGTCAACCAATCAAATCAAATCTAAAATACAGGGATAACATTATTTCTGCCAGGGAAAATACGCTCAAACAAACTATCAACCAGTATCATGTATCATGTTACCGGAAGCCGAAGTCATTTCCGGAAGTTTGAGATTTTAACCGGTAAAATACCACACATTTCCAGTTATCGCGAATCCTGGACACTAATGTCTCCCTTGTGCATCTTTTATCGCGAAGAGCACGCCGGGATCGTAGAAATAAGAACCGACTAAGAAGTTTGAGCCGGAAGCGCCTTTCGTTGAAATCAAGCGCATTGCATTGTGGGACGGTTAATCGTTGGAGCGTTGGCCGGAGAGGTCTTTTCTCTGGATTATGACGGACACATCCATCTCCACTCCAAGAACCACTACTCATGTCAAATTCTGGCACAAGTAAAGCAATGCCGTGAATAACTTACAACTAAGCAATTTTTTTGCCAATGCTCAACAAATTGTTCTCTCTTCAAAGCATGACAAACATTTTTTTAAGAAAGATTAAAAAATAACAAGTCGCGTAAGGCGAAATTACAACATTCAGTCAAGCTGTCGAACTAACAGAATGAAACTGAACTCACTGCATTTTTACAGCAAGAGCGTATACTCGTAGCATCGTCAGTCCACCGCTCGATGCACAGGCAGTGAAATTGACAAGAAGAGTGGGGTAGTAGTTGCGCTGAGAAGGATAGCACGCTTTTCTTTATCTCTATTCTTTTTAACTTTCTGAGCGTGTTTTTAATCCAAACATATCACATCTATATGTTTTTGGAATCAGGAACCCATAAGGAATAAGATGAAATTGTTTTTAAATCGATTTCGGAAATTTTATTTTAATAATAATTTTTATATTTTTAATTTTCAGAGCTTGTTTTTAATACGAATATAACATATTCATATGTTTTTGGAATGAGAAAATGATGAAGAATAAGATGAACGTAAATTTGGATCGTTTTAAAAAATCTTTTTTTTTTTACAATTTTCAGATTTTTAATGACCAAAGTCATTAATTAATTTTTAAGCCACTAAGCTGAAATGCAATACCGAAGTCCGGCCTTCGTCGAAGATTGCTGGGCCAAAATTTCAATCAATTTAATTGAAAAACAAGTCGCGTAAGGCGAAAATACAATATTTAGTCAAGTAGCTGTGGAACTCACAGAATGAAACTGAACGCAATGTAATTTTTCAGCAAGACCGTATACTCGTAGCATCGTCAGTCCACCGCTCATGGCAAAGGCAGTGAAATTGACAAGAAGAGCGGGGTAGTAGTTGCGCTAAGAAGGATAGCACGCTTTTCTGTACCTCTCTTTGTTTTAACTTTCTGAGCGTGTTTTTAATCCAAACATATCATATCTATATGTTTTTGGAATCAGGAACCGACAAGGAATAAGATGAAAGTGTTTTTAAATTGATTTGGACAATTTAATTTTGATAATAATATTTATATATTTAATTTTCAGAGCTTGTTTTTAATCCGAATATAACATATTTATATGCTTTTGGAATCAGCAAATGATGGAGAATAAGATAAACGTAAATTTGGATCGTTTTATAAATTTTTATTTTTTTTTACAATTTTCAGATTTTTAATGACCAAAGTCATTAATAAATTTTTAAGCCACCAAGCTGAAATGCAATACCGAACCCCGGGCTTCGTCGAAGATTACTTGACCAAATTTTCAACCAATTTGGTTGAAAAATGAGGGCGTGACAGTGCCGCCTCAACTTTCACGAAAAGCCGGATATGACGTCATCAAAGACATTTATCAAAAAAAAGAAAAAAACGTTCGGGGATTTCATACCCAGGAACTCTCATGTCAAATTTCATAAAGATCGGTCCAGTAGTTTAGTCTGAATCGCTCTACACACACACACACACGCACACACGCACGCACACACACACACGCACATACACCACGACCCTCGTTTCGATTCCCCCTCGATGTTAAAATATTTAGTCAAAACTTGACTAAATAGAATGAGGGTGTGACAGTGCCGCCTCAACTTTTTAAAAAAACCGGATATGACGTCATCAAAGGTATTTATCGAAAAAAAGAAAAAAACATCCGGGGATATCATTCCCAGAAACTCTCATGTCAAATTTCATAAAGATCGGTTCAGTAGTTTGGTCTACACACACACACAGACAGACAGACACACACACACACACACACACATACACCCTCATCTCGATTCCCCCCTCTACGTTAAAACATTTAGTCAAAACTTGACTAAATGTAAAAAAGCAAAGAACAGAAAAGAAAAGAAAAGAAAAGATAAGAAAATAAAACAAAAGGGAAGCGAAGAAAAGCCAAGCAAAGAAAAGAAAAGAGCAACCATTTTTTTAAACAAATGAAAAAACACCTTTGATATAAACCTTTCTCCTTGAATAAATCTTATCGTGTCTGACAGAGGTAAGAGGTTTATAAATGCTGTATTTGCAGGTACACTCATATTACCCCCCCCCCCCCGGCCCCCCTTCTCTATCTCTCGCTACCTCTCTCCTGCCTCACTATTGTTCTTTTTAAGACACTAGCAGATACGAGTCTGTACGTCGTCTCCCTGGCCTCTGTGTGTGTGTTTGTATACATGTGTGTATGTGTGTGTGTGCCTGCAGATATGGTTATGTTGATTTCTTCTGTAAATATTATCCCCTTTGTCCAAAGGGCTGTCAAAGCTGATGCCATTCAACTCTCAAAGCGTCAAAGGTTCTCTCTCTCTCTCTCTCTCTCTCTCTGTCTGTCTCTGTCTCTGTCTGTCTCTGTCTGTCTCTGTCTGTCTGTCTCTGTCTGTCTGTCTGTCTCTCTCTGTCTCTGTCTCTCTCTCTGTCTCTCTGTCTCTCTCTCTCTCTCAATCTTAATTCGTACAGTCATAATGAGTAATTTATACGACAGAGTTATGGAAGGTACACAAAGTATCAGAGAAGGAGTCAGTATCAGTCGCAGAATCCAGCCAAGTCTGTGTACCGGTCCAGGAATCCGCGCCAGCTAATAATTACAAATCCTATTACCAATGTGTGAGGAGGAACTTTGGACATGCAGCGAGCATGCCTCAATGTGCCTCCGGAGGCCGCCTGCAAGCACAACACACAGGTGCGCACGGTACGGAGTTTTCGTGGACAAATTGGCACAAAACGAGTCAATATGGCCAGCGAATTGCTGGCGTGTTCGCCGTGCTTTGCTGACACGAGAATGCTCTCCCCTTGGAATGCGCGTCATCACTTTGTGTGTGCTTTGTCAATGCGCAGGTAGTCTCGGTCGTCGAAACCCTTTGAGGTTCGCGAGATTTTGGCTAACTGAGACCGAAGTCAGCCATGCAACACGCTTTTTTTAACCTTGTTACTTATATTAGCTTTTCTTTGACGACTTGCGACATTAAAATATGATTGCATTTTGAAACTGGTGCCTTCGACTGACCCATTGATTAATTTCTCTTGGATTCGAATTTTCGGATCCTTGATCCGGGGATGTGATTATTATGCCTAGTTAGAACTGTAATTTTTTTACTGATAAACATGGAATATCAGGCCTGTGAACGAACGCATGATCAGTAATTACTCATTGACAGACTTTCATTTGAACCTTTGAGGTGATGATCGTTGACTGAGAGAGTAGTCCTTGTTTGTACGCCTAAGCTCCAATGAGCTATTGTAATTAGAAGGTAAATACGTTGTAAGTTGGGGAAGGGCTCCTAATATGGACCACTTTTTACAGTTAGTCAAGTTTTGACTAAATGTTTTAACATAGAGGGGGAATCGAGACGAGGGTCGTGGTGTATGTGGGTGTGTGTGTGTGTGTGTGTGTGTGTGTGTGTGTGTGTGTGTGTGTGTGTGTGTGTGTGTGTGTGTGTGTGTGTGTCTGTGTCTGTGTCTGTGCGTGTGTGTGTGTAGAGCGATTCAGACTAAACTACTGGACCGATCTTTATGAAATTTGACATGAGAGTTCCTGGGAATGATATCCCCGGATTTGTTTTGATTTTTTTCGATAAAACCCTTTGATGACGTCATATCCGGATTTTTGTAAAAGTTGAGGCGGCACTGTCACACCATCATTTTTAAATCAAATTGATTGAAATTTTGGCAAAACGATCTTCGACAAAGGCCGGACTTTGGTATTGCATTCCAGCTTGGTGGCTTAAAAACTAATGAATGAGTTAGGTCATTAAAAATCGGAAACTTGTAATTAAAATTTCTTTTTTTATTAAACGATCCGAAAATAATTTCGTCTAATTCTTCGTCATTGTCTGATTCCAAAAACATATACATATGTTATTAACAGCTATTGTGTTTTCAGCGTAGCAATAGGGCCCGATATTTAGACGAGACAAGTATAATGCCGACGAGTCGAAGACGAGTCGCATTATACTTGTTCGAGTCTAAATATCGGACCCTATTGCTACGATGAAAACACAATAGCGTTTATATAGCTATTCTGACATTAAATTCTGTGTTAAAATCATGTTTTTGTCAGCAACAAGGACCAGAATGGTCCATATCGTTGATTGCAGACGACGGTTCCCTTTCTGCATGAAGCCACGGAAATAACCGAACATTGAAAAACCCACGGACATGTATTACGGAGAAAACTCAAGATAACCGGATGCTTAGCATTACGTCAATATCTTAGGAATCGTATGACGTTATGACGTATCATGCTTGCCTACGTAGATTGTATGTTCGAAAGTCTGACTTCTGTTTGGAATTCGCGTGGTGAAGACTGCGGTAAATCTGTAGATGATAAGAGAACAAGGATTGTCTCAGAAGAAACGACGAAATGTTTCAGACCGGTAACTTCATTTCAACATTGCACTACACAATGGACGTTCTATGTGACAGGAGAGTTTGCTGATTTTGTGTTAAACATTGGTGATTGGAGAGATCGTCTGCAAAAATCAGAGATAGGTCGCTTCAGATTGCAGCTTCTGGAAATTTGCAAGGTTTGCTGCCAGTTAAAGAACTGGATTTTACACGTAATGTATGTCATGTACAGTAAGCAACAACAAAAACACACACACAGCAAATGGCATCGTCTGTCGACTAGCCACAGACACAAGCCTGGCGAGGTATGCGTGTACTTTATACACGTGGAAGAAACCGGAACCATGCGTCTTTGTTATTGCCGATATCGTTTGGATATCGGCAAAAATGGCCAACTTTCGTAACGTTATGCTTTGATGATCGGAAAAGGGATGTGTGAGACCATCCAATCACAGCCCCCGAATTCCCCCACGTGTCCATCAGAATAGCTATATATTTGGATTACAAACATGCTCTGAAAATTAAAAATATGAAAATTATGATGAAAATTAATTTTCCGAAATCGATTTAAAAACAATTTTATCTTATTTCTTGTCGGTCCTTGATTCCAAAAACATATAGATATGATATGTTTGGATTAAAAACAAACTCAGTAAGCTAAAAAGAATAGACATACAGAAAAGCGTGTTATCCTGCTCAGCGCGACCACTACCGCACTATTCTGCATGGCTTGTCGATTTCACTGCCTTTGCCACGAGCGGTGGACTGACGAAACTACGAGTATGTGGTCTTGGTGAAAAACGCAGAGCGTTCAGTTTCATTCTGTGAGTTCGACATCTTGACTAAATGTTGTTATTTCGCCTTACGCGACTTGTTGTTTCATGTTGATAACTAGCTTGTTTTCTTGCGAAGAAGTTTCATTTTGTGTTTGGTAGTCCTTCTCTCTTAGGTTAACCGTTAGGCCTAATTAGAGTGAAATAGCTTTGATAGACATTCAGCAAACATTAAATACAGAAAAAATCACAAAGGGTCCATATTAGGAGCCTGGGCGCCTAATATGGACCAGTGAAGCGGCCTTCACGAATCACTGTAAAAAGCCCCCTATACTTCAAAATAACATGATACAACTTAGTGTACAAGTCAGACTAATTCAAATATGCTTTAGATTTATCTGTTTCGTGTCGATGAGAGCATTATTTGAAGCACACCAGGAAACTAAAGAAGCTTATCAAAAAAAGAGTGAAAATAAGTGAAATTATCAACTTCCGCGAAAAGAATACTTTTTGTTATATTTTTTTCAAATCTCGAGGGCTAGTTATAGGTTATTTCCAGCAAGCTTCTTAATGAATGAATGAAAATAGCCTTTAGCTTTTATTTTCTTAGATTTGGTGAAGGTGGTCCATATTAGGGGACTCTAACATACTTTGAGATTTTGCTATTATTTTTTATTTGCAGGAGAAACTCGGGGTCAACACTGCTAAAATGTAACAAATACCGTCTTAGCTGTCATAGCAATTTTTGTGTGATAAAAGCTTTGGCTGTGGACAGAAACGAGTCCGTTTTAGGCGGCAAATTTAGAGTGAACGCTGCCAAAAGTGAAAAAAAGGGAAAAAGCCTAACGGTTTTGAGGTTTGTGTTTCTGCAACTGTTTTGACATGTGCAAGTTATCCAGAGAGGGCGAATACAGCGAATAAAACTTTTTTGAGCGCTCTAGCGCCGTTAGTTTGTCATAACAGGAGGTGGTCCATATTAGGAGCCGGTCGATATTAGGAGCCTTTCCCCTATCTGAATCCACACGGGAGGGTGACCTAGTTCCAACAGAACATACTTCGGCTTTTAAGAAACTACAATAACATCTACTGTCTTAAAAATATATAGAAAAAAAATAGAAAAAAACATTTACAACATGTGAACTCCTTCTTGTCCCTGCAGGAGCTCATGTTGGTGCACTTCCCCCTTCCCTATCCCCAAGAGTTCCAGATTAAAGCCTAATTGAAGCTTCGTTCCGTCGGGCTTCAACACAGCTTTGGTCGGGCGTCAATCAACGATCATTACCCCGACGTTTTCAATGGAAGCCTGTCAATACACCAGTTAACAGTTTCGGCGTTTAAATGGAACGTAGAAGGAAAGCGGAAGAGGAAGAAGTACAAACATACTCGCTAAAAACGATCTGCGCACGCGTTCAAATCAAAGGGGGAAAAAAAGGATAATCGCGTGTTTGTGTGCCCGATGTAATCCTTAGAACCTTTACACTCTTTCTTCGAACACTCAAAAGCAACTTCAGGGCTGGAAGACTACAAAATGGCACTTTTTGCCGACTGAATCTACGCTTTCTCAAATCAACCGGAACAGGAAGAAGAAGAAAAAACTTTCGAAACTGAAACGATCTGCGGATGCGCATTTTCTCAAAAACAGGAAACCGGAAGAGGAAGAAGGAGCAAAAGTGCTCGTAGCAAAAGATGTGCGCATGTGCGGATCTAAAATGGCCGCGGAACTGTTAATCGGTGTAGGGGAAGGGCTCCTAATATGGACCACTTTTTGTTTCACGCTGATAACTAGCTTGTTTTCTTGCGAAGAAGTTTCATTTTGTGTTTGGTAGTCCTTCTCTCTTAGGTTAACCGTTAGGCCTAATTAGAGTGAAATAGCTTTGATAGATATTCAGCAAAAATTAAATACAGAAAAAATCACAAAGGGTCCATATCAGGAGCCTGGGCGCCTAATATGGACCAGTGAAGCGGCCTTCACGAATCACTGTAAAAAGCCCCCTGTACTTCAAAATAACATGATACAACTTAGTGTGCAAGTCAGACTAATTCAAATATGCTTTAGATTTAGCTGTTTCGGGTTGCTGAGAGCATTATTTGAAGCACACCAGGAAACTAAAGAAGCTTATCAATAACAGAGTGAAAATAAGTGAAATTATCAACTTCCGCGAAAATAAGACTATTTGTGATTTTTTTTTTAAATCTCGAGGGCGAGTTATGGGTTATATCCAGCAAGCTTCTTAATGAATTAATGAAAATAGGCTTTAGCTTTTATTTTCTTCGATTTGTTGAAGGTGGTCCATATTAGGGGACTCACACATACTTTGAGATTTTGCTATTATTTTTTGTTTGCAGGAGAAACTCGGGGTCAAGACTGCTAAATTGTAACAAATACGGTCTTAGTTGTCATATAAAGCAATTTTTGTGTTATAATATTAAAAGCGTTGGCTGTGGATAGAAACGAGTCCGTTTTAGGCGGCAAATTTAGAGTGAACGCTGCCAAATGTGAAAAAAAGAGAAAAAGCCTAACGGTTTTGAGGTTTGTGTTTCTGCAACTCTTTTGACATGTGCAAGTTATCCAGAGAGGGTGAATATTAATACAGCGAATAAAACTTTTTTGAGCGCTCTAGCGCCGTTAGTTTGTCAGAACAGAAGGTGGTCCATATTAGGAGCCGGTCCATATTAGGAGCCCTTCCCCAATATCATTGTAATTCTGTCTGTCGACGATCTCTTTTCTGCTTTCATGCGATTGCAACAAGGCAGAAATGATTGCGTTCTGTTCACATACTCCTTTCAGTTCACTTACCTGCAAGGGTCAAGTCCCAAGAAATGCGGTTCAGTATTACCATCCTATCACTCTGCTCCTCCTTAATTCTTTCATCATGTTTCTTGTTTTGTTTTATTGATGCAACTTAGGACTTTCCACCCCAAAAGCAGGGTTTGGAATTGACTCACGTTGCCCAGAAGAATTTACGTCATGCGATAGACGACACCTCTTTGCATGAATTATCGTCTCGGTGTTTTGCGAAAGCTCTGCCTTAACTACTCACAAATGACTCACGGCTTCCAGACATTAGTTGAACGTGTATCAATGCGCATCCCTAACAGATGTTCAATGAGTAGATTTCCAATATTCATCAAGACTTGAACACCAGTAATCTTACCATTTACCAGGGCCGGACCCAGGGGGGGGGGGGGGGGGGGGGGGGGCTCTAGGGGTTCTGGAACCCCACCCCTGGAAAAAGCATGTACCTTGCTTTGAGTGTTGTTTTTTGTTGTTGTTGTTTTTTTAAAATAAATTTTGTGTGTGTCTCTAACAAATTTTATTCAATGTGAAATCCGATGAGAAAAAGGTACCCCCCCCCCCCCCCCCACCAACTCACACTGACAGGCCTTAACGCTCAAAACAAGGCCCAGAATGCACCAGATTGCACAGATTTTAACCGTTTTTCAAAAATTTTCCGGACCCCCCTAGTTCCCTGATTTGCCCCCCCAAAAAAGGAGGAACCCCCCCCCCCCTTACAACTCATTTGGTCCGGCCCTGTTTACAAATGTAACATTCTAAACGTACTTGATTGAATTACAATTTCGAACGGTGTCCTAATTAATATTGATAATAAAAGCCGTGAGATATTTTGCAAACTTCCAAGGCTTAGAAGAAGAAGGAAGAAAAGGAAGAGGATGATGAGAGGCTGTTCAATCAACAAAATATAATTAAAACAAGAAATTCCTCCGAGGTAGGAAAAACACCCCCGTCCTTACCATTCTCACTGCCACCAACTGAGAAGGTTATTTCCCTTTGACTATTAATATGTCCCTCTATAAGTCCTTGTAGAATCTTAATCCACCAATAACTCCCTAACCGTGTGTTTGACTGGTCCCAATTTTTGTAAGGACCGTCTCAGGAATGTATAGAACCTGTTCACCAAGTTTGGCGACGATCGGTCCGTTCATTCTTGAGATCTATATGCGAACACAAACACACAAACAAACAAACACATCGACCGAATCCTATACACACCCCTATACCGGGGGTGTAATAAATACTGTTAAGTTCTTTCTTATTCACATTATTTTCTTGACTGATTTACACACATGTTTGTTAGTATTCATGTCCTTTAGTAACCACAGTCGTGTTGGTTATAATACATACTGACAAAACGTACATACTGACAAAACGTACAAGTTCATCAGGCACTTGTCACTTTCATCTAAAACTTTTGGTTAGAGGGATAGGGAAGGGGGAGGTGCACCAACATGAGCTCCTGCAGGGACATGAAGGGGTTTACATGATGTAGCCTAACATGTTGTTTTTTGTAAGACAGCTGAAGTTAATGCAGTTTATTAAAAGCCGAAGTATGTTCTTGTTGGAACTAGGTCTCCCTCCCTCGTGGATTCAGATACTTACAACGTATTTACCTTCTAATTACAATAGCTCATTGGAGCTTAGACGTATAAACAAGGACTACCCTCTCCCCACCTGACAACACAGGCTTTCGTGGTGCCCGTAGAGAGGGTCAACGTGCCACTTTCTCCATCCCTCTGTCTCATGGACTCTGTCTCTTTTTGTTTTGCTATGTTGTTGTTTCTGTCTAGTTGTCTGTCTGTCTGTCTGTCTGTCTGTGGGTTTGTCTGGGTCTCTGTCTTTATGCCTTTCTGCGTCTCCCTGTGTCGATATTTGTATTTGTATTTGTCTGTCTGTCTTCGTCTGGTTGTCGGTCTGTCTGTCCGTCGGTCTATGTGTCTGTCTCGGTCTCTGTCTTTATGCCCATCTGCGTCTCTCTGTGTCGATATTTCTAGTTGTATAATTATGTCTGTCTGTCTGTCTGTCTGTCTGTCTGTCTGTCTGTCTGTCGGTCGGTCGGTCGGTCTGTCTGTCTGTCGGTCGGTCGGTCGGTCGGTCTGTCGGTCTGTCTGTCGGTCTGTCTGTCGGTTTGTCTGTCTAACTCTGGGTCTTGTCTGTCTGTGTCTCTCTTTCTGGTTGTGTTTGTCTTTCTCTGTCTCTCGCTGTTCCTCTATCTCTGTTTCCGTCAAGTGTGTTTATCTGTGTGTCTGTGTGTGTGTGTGTGTGTCTGTCTGTTTGTCTGTCTGCATTTGTGCGTGCGTGCGTGCATGCGTGCGTGCATGTGCATGCTTGCATGTATGGGTGTATTAAAAGAGACAGAGAAATAGAGACAGAGAAACATGCAGATGCAGAGAGACAGACACAGAGACTGAGAGACAGAGACAGAGAGAGAGATTTTGCCAAAGACTCACACAGTGGAGACTTACGAGAAAAGCTGATAACGAAGAGGTATAAAGTCTTTTAAAACTTCTAATAGCATGAGCGCAAAAAGCGAAGCAAACCGATAAAACGTCTCTAATGTCTGTCCAAATTGAAAGTTCATCCGCAATTGGAAATTTACGAATTCTGATTCGCTTTGTAAGCAGCTTACCAAACCTTGACGGTCGCTGTAAAACAGTGTCATGTCAACGAAAGATTCGGAAAGCGTAGAAAAAATGGCTCCTTTGGCCTTTCCGGGAATTTCTAATCGCCTGACTGGTCCTGTTTTTGCTGGAGAGCGTTAGCCCTGGCTTAGGATTCAAAGTTTTAGTACTGAAACTAGACATTGCGAAAAACAATGTGAGGGAGGGGGTGGGGGTGGGTGGGGTGGCGTGGCGTGGGGTGGGGTGGGGTAGGATGGTGTGTGTGTGTGCGTGCGTGTGTGTGTGTGTGTGTGTGTGTGTGCGTGCGTGCGTGCGTGCGTGCGTGCGTGCGTGCGTGTCTATTGGTCTGTCTGTCTGTAAGTTTGTGTGATGTGTGTTTTTATAACTGCTAAAATGGTAAACAGACTTCGCAAAGAGCATAGAGTCACCAAACTTTAGAAGCCCAGAGTGACGCGGATTTGTATTTGAGTATCATTTTGCTTTCTTGAGCCAAAAAATACAAGACGAGTTCTCTTACAATACATCTTTCTTTTTCTATAGTAAAAAGTTTTAAGGCGGGTCAAATTCTTCCGATTTGAAAGATCAAGTCATAATCTTTTAAAAGCAAAATAAGCACCTTATTATTTCTCGTTTTTTTCTTGTTTACTCAAAAGAATAAGACTTTCTGCCTATATTTTTTTGTCCTGCAAGGAGAGTATATTTTCCCTTTTTGCCTTCTATACCATTGTCTGTGAGTCTGTCTGTCTGTCTGTCTTCCTGTCTGTCTGTCTTCCTGTCTGTCTGTACGTCTTTCTGTCTGTCTGTCCGTCTGTCTGTCTCTGTCTGTCTGTCTGTCTGTCTGTCCGTCTGTCCGTCTGTCCGTCTGTCTGTCTGTCTGTCTGTCAGTCAGTCAGTCTGTCTGTCTGTCTGTCTGTCTGTCTGTCTGTCTCTGTCTCTGTTTGTATGTCTATCTCCTCTCTCTATCCCTCACACATTCTCTCTCTTGTATTGTGTTGTATTGTATTGTATTGTATTGCATTGTATTGTATCGTATCGCATCGCATCGCATAGCATCGCATCGCATCGCATCGCATCGCATCGTATATTCTACTGCCACTCAAATCACATTCATGTATAATACGTTTAGTTGTGTGTCTATATAAACCGAATCAAACTCCGCATACACGTATATATCAGTGTGAACCGAATTTTTTTTTTTTCTCACAGGAGCTTGTATACACTTTGATTGAAAGCGCTGGTCGATTATTAGTAATACTCCTTCATTCATTACTGTAGTGTTACTGCTACTCTTTCAGTAAGGATAAAGGAGAAATATTAATAATCGACCAGCCCTTTGATACAAGCTCGTGTGCTTTTTTTTGCTGTATGTTCATTGTGAACTATACTCAAACCATGTGTGTCCAAATGATTAATCTTGCCTTAACTCCTGGTGGCGTTTGGTCAGCACCCTGTCACACCCCTCCTTCTCCTGTCCAGCTTGGTCACTGCAAAGTCCGGTCATGTCCACTTGATACAAGATCATCGAACAGGGATTAGTGTGGAGGTACAAGAAGACTTAGGCCCGACGGTGGCGCCTTACGTTCAATACTGGAGGATCTGAGGTCAACACAACTTTATTCTCCCGTTTGTTTGAGAAGTGGACACAAGTGGGGGTGGTAAGAGTCCACTCGCCCGCTGCCGTCGTGTGACTGACCAACAACTTACTCTGGTTGAGTGTGGTGGGTGTGTGTGTGTGTGTGCGTGAATAGGTAGGGGTGTTTGGGGTATGTGCGGGGTTTGGGTGGGGTTGGGGTTGGGGTTGGGGGGGGGGGGGGGAGGAGATCGTTGGGTAATCCGTTATCGGTCAACTTGTTGAAGTATATGAGTGGTTCTTGTAGGGTATTGTGACACTTGTTTCTTTACCTGAACTCACCCCCCACACTCTCTCTCTCCCCCCTCTCTTTCTCTCTCTCTGTCTCTCTCCCTTTCTCTGTCTCTCTCTCTGTCTCTCTGTCTCTCTCTCTCTCTGTCTCTTTGTCTCTCTCTCTCTGTCCCTCTCTCTCCCTCTCTCTCTCTCTCTCTCTCTCTCTCTCTCCCTCTCTCTCTCTTAGTCTCCCTCTCTTTATCTTGCGTTATAAGGCGTCATTAGTTATAGTGTTTTTTATTTACGAATATAAAGAGTAAGAATTTTAACAACGCTCGATACAAGCTGGTCCATGAATTTCTCGTTGGGAACTGCGTAATGTAACAATCTGAGAAAATATTTTTGGCAAACCTGAATGAAAATTACACTTCTTTTTGAGGAAATGTTGATTGACTTTCTGATTAGGTTTGTGTTTTGATTCTTTATCTTCCTTGACATCAGATAACAATTCATGCAAACTCAATCTGTACATCACATGAAGCCGTACGCACACATCCAGAAGCATTTTCAACACACAATCCACTGCCAGGAAGATCATCCACAGCATAGTGCACACTCTTTCGTTCGAAAGACCCCCTGGGACCCTACCAGAAAACAGCATTTCTAAATGTTTCATTGAATTTTGCTTTGTCTTTCTATTTTTCTGACGAACTTAATCCATGAGGCATAATTATAAAACCTTGTGGAGATACCTTGCAGCATCTTTCAACCCAACAGGCCACACTCATCCACAGCATTCTACACACACTCTCACCCCAAAAGACACTGCATGCTGTAAGACCCTTCCCACAGCGTTGTAGACCTGTCACAGTAAGCTCCCTTTGGCCGAGTTAGCTCCCTTGGGCCGCGTCCCACCGAGGACCCTTGACGATGTTGTTGCGTGCATTACGGGCAGATCAGAAGCTGCAATAACACATTTAAGCGCGTCTAAGACGCCTGCCGCTCCGCTCCGTCAACAGCTTAAATCAGAAATCGTTGATAGGACAATATTTGGCCCGGCTTTCTGCCCGCAACGGGCCAATCTCCGATTTCTCCGACCAGGCAAACAAGCCCGCGTTTCATAATGTCCCCTCAAAGGCGCCTTGTGTCGCTTTCGATTAATCATTTCAAAACTAATATGGTTTGTGCAAGTCGCCATGGCTGCTTTCTTTCGCTCCGCGCTAAATGGCGACCAAGCGACTCATTACGCTAGTAAAACACTTGACCGTGCCAAGACGGTGGGCTCGAGATCGGCTAGAGCCGCTTCCAATCTCTTCGTTTGTCTGCGCTCTGCAATCGTCTGCTCAAAGGGAGCAAATCATAGAACCTCAAAACACGGGGAATAACTTTTGCTGCAGATATTTCTTTATAAACAAGTATTTTCATTTAATAAAGACATAAACAAATCTAGTGTAATTTATTGACAAAGGTTATCATTTTGCACACATTTACCAGCGTAACTTTGACTATTTTACGAACTCAAAAAGACAGAAATTAAGTTCTGTTGGGAGTTACGCCGTTTTGTCCAAGGGAGGAAACTCTCCTAGCGCCGTCGCCTCATCAACTCGCTCGGTGCTTCAGCATTCTCGCTTCTGCTTTTGCTAAACTTCGGTAGAGTGTTTGCCCTATACACATGGTAGCTGGATTTTTCTTTGCCGCCCAAGAGATTGGTTTCGGATTCGCTGTTTTCGTATCAAAACGGAAAGCGTTAGAGATTCGCTAAGTCACGAATCTCATCTAAACGACACCATTGCATCTGTTGAAAGAAAACATTTTGCTTCGGCCTGAAATCTTGATGCTGGCAGATGTTTCCTGCTGCATCGTCATCGCTGGCTATTTCCGTTTTCTGTTGCTGGTTATATGCTGGGGAAATAAGTTTGGCTTCCCTTTCGTGATTTTTCAGAATGTGTTTTTGAGAGAGAAAAAAAAGTTGAAGAAAAATACGCTTTGCGTTATTGTCTATTGTAACACTCTTTATATTTATTTATTTATTCATTTATTTATTCATTTATTTATTTATTTGTTTATTTATCTATTCATTTATTCGTTCATTTATTCGTTCATTTATACGTTGATAAGGTTACTATTCATTCATTGTTTGTGTAATCATATTTTACGTATGAATTTATCTTATTTTATTATTATTATTATTATTATTATTATTATTATTATTTTAAAAAAAAGATCAATGGATTGATTAACTTAGTGATTTATTTATTCAATTATTGATTTACCTTTTCATTGATTTCATTTGTTTCTTAATATATTTATTCATTTATTTGTTTGTTTATTTATTGTTCTATTGTTTAATCAACTTGTTATATTCCTTCAATCAAATTTTTTTTCCATATATTTTTCTTTAATCTAACTTTTATTACTGATTTTCAAAAGTAAAAACCTTGCATCTTCGAATACTTAAATAACAACAAAGAAGATCTGCGTATAATAAGAATAAGAGTCCCCTTCGATTTTTGTTTTCCCTCAACCGAAAGTAAAAATCCTGCATCTTCGAATACTTCAATAACAACAAAGAAGAACTGTGTATGATAAGGATCACAATTAACTTCGATTTAAGTTTTCCCTGAACCAAAAGTAAAAATCCTGTTCTTGAAATACTAAAATAACAACAAAGAAGAACTGTGTATAAAAAGCATCCCAGTCAACTTCGATTTGAGTCTTCTCTCAACTTCTTAGGTGGTCTGAACTCGATACCAGGCAAAAGTTGACAATGAATGTCAAGGCCTACTTCTGTACCTAACGACACTGAAGGACCCGAACCGTGGATTCTCCTAGGAGGAGGACTTGCAAACATGCTAGCCAAATCGGACGGTAATTTGAACCCATAGTGGAAAAGTCAAACTCGGCTCCGCTGAGAAATACCTTCTGATTTTTGCTGCCTATACGATGGATATAAAATTGGAAGAAAAGTGACTAAGAAGAGAGCAGCGCGGAAGGTTTCAGTACCTTCTCTGTGGGTTAAACTGCCTACGATGGACATAAAATAAAACAAGAGTAAGAGAAGCAAGAGTTAAAAAATTGGAAGAAAAGGGACTTAGCAGAGAGCAGAACAGCACGGAATTTTTCAGTACCTTCTCAGTGGTTTGAGCTGCCTACGATGGACATAAAAAAAAACAAGTGTAAGAGAAAGAAGAGTTTAAAAAATGGAAGAAAAGTGACTAAGAACAGAGTAGAGCAACATGGGACGGTTCAGTAACCTAACTGTGTGTAATTTACGATTTTTAGAAATAACTCCGTCGGGTTTGTATGGGTTTGAAAGAGTTAATACCCTTGATTTTTACTCGGACAAACATTGGAAGGCCAATCACTATCGAGGGGTATGTCGGAAATACGTGGATCACGGTTGAACTTTTTTGTCAGAGGAAAATCAAGGGCATTCACTCTTTGACAACCCATACAACCCGACAGAGTCATTTTCGGAATACCGGCACGGTGGCCTGGTGGTAAGGCGTCCGCCCCGTGATCGGGAGGTCGATCGTGGGTTCGAACCCCGGCCGGGTCATACCTACGACTTTAAAATTGGCAATCTAGTGGCTGCTCCGCCTGGCGTCTGGCATTATGGGGTTAGTGCTAGGACTGGTTGGTCCGGTGTCAGAATAATGTGACTGGGTGAGACATGAAGCCTGTGCTGCGACTTCTGTCTTGTGTGTGGCGCACGTTATATGTCAAAGCAGCACCGCCCTGATATGGCCCTTCGTGGTCGGCTGGGCGTTAAGCAAACAAACAAACAAACAAACAAACAAACAAACAAACAAACACATTTTCGGAATTCGTCAATTCTCAGACAGATAGAGTGCTTGGTTCTCAAAATCAAGAACCGGAAAACAATAAATACGAACGGTTAGTTATATTAAAAAAAAATAAACGTTGACGAGTAGGTCGACCGAATGGTCTTTGCAGAGGACAGACATGCAAATAATTATGAGATAATGGAAATAAAAGAACTTGAGATGTGAAGGTCGAATTCAACGCCTACTCAGCTAAGTTATATTATTTATCTCATAATTTGTGTATATGTTTCTCCACTTCATATACCAGTTGGTCGAAGTGCACATGAATAATTTGTCAATAATTAAACCTTCCTTAAATTAACCTTCCTTGTTTCTCGATTCATGTGCATTTCTGTTAACCGGTTATTCACTCTTTTTTCTAAAAAGTATCAAAATAAAATATACCTTAAAAGAAAGATAAAATGTATTCAATTCTTTAACATCCTTAAATTAAACATTCTTAAAGGTCTAGCAATTAAAAACAAAATTGTTTTTAGGTGTTTGTTTTGGTGTGTATAGCACCCTTCTCCTCAATACAGTATGGATTCCAATTGGTTCTGCCACTCATCACCTCCAGGGGCGGATCACATAATTTTAAAGGGGGGGGTTTCCAAATTTCTTTTAGGGACAATTCGACGACGCGAAGCGTTTAGTTGAAGGCGCGAAGCGTTCGAACCTCCTAAGGGGGTCAGGGGGCATGCCCCCCCCCCCGGAATATGTTGATAAAACAAGGAAAATGGAGCAATCTGGTGCAATCTGAGCCAAGAAACTTCTCCTAATACACATTCCCAAAAATACATTTTATGTAAGAAGACAAATTTGGATCTAAACAAGGGCAATTGACAGATCTGGTGCAACCTGAGCCAACAAATGACCCAACTACTTTTCAAACCCTCACTTAGAAGACAAACACAGGCTTCAATGGGGGTCCGTGGGGCATGCCCCCCCCCCCCCCTGAAAATTTTGATTAAAACCAAGGAAAATGGAGCAATCTGGTGCTATCTGAGCCATCAGTTTTCTTAATACCTTTTTTTCTATGAGACAGACACAGAGAGATGGACAAAAAGAGAGACATAAACAAACAGAGACAGAGCCACACACACAGACAGTGACAATTAGTGACAGAAACCAACAGAGGCATAAACAGAGATCGAAATCAAACCAAGGAACAAACAGAGACGGAAACACAGCCAAAAAGGGGTCAGAAACAGACAGAAGCACACAGAGACAGAAACAGACGGATTCAAACAGACACACAAACAACAGAAACACACAGAGAGACAGTCGCGGAGGAGAGGTATTGTGTGAGGTCCCCGTGTGACCATGGACACGGACACGAGCAGCACCCTACGGCCCCCAGCCCCTAATTAGCTCCCTAATTGAAACCAAACCCCAGCCACACACGCTCGCTCACTGGCTAAATCAAATCGATAAGCTTTCTGCGCCGCCCTTTCCTGGGGTTTGTTGAAAGATTTGCAGCCCTTATGACAGCAATACTCGCCTTTCCCATTGTCCGCCTCCTCTCTCACGGGTGGATAGAGGATCACGTTCACCCCGGGTGGAGTTAGGCGGGTCACAGGGGTGCGATA
>NC_090246.1:85885113-85908299 GCF_037325665.1 Littorina saxatilis
TTTATTCCCCTTCGTGTGTACACGCAAGCACAAGACCAAGTGCGCATGGAAAAGGTCCTGTAACCCATGTCAGATTTCTGTAGGTTATAGAAATGCACAAAAGGGAACACATACATGAAGATTCAAAAAGCAAGAAACGTTTGTTTGTTTGTTTGTTTGTTTGCTTAACGCCCAGCCGACCACGAAGGGCCATATCAGGGCGGTGCTGCTTTGACATTTAACGTGCGCCACACACAAGACAGAAGTCGCAGCACAGGCTTCATGTCTCACCCAGTCACATTATTCTGACACCGGACCAACCAGTCCTAGCACCAACCCCATAATGCCAGACGCCAGGCGGAGCAGCCACTAGATTGCCAATTTTAAAGTCTTAGGTACGTATGACCCGGCCGGGGTTCGAACCCACGACCTCCCGATCACGGGGCGGACGCCTTACCACTAGTCCAACCGTGCCGGTAGCAAGAAACGTAATTAAACGGAACGTTTACTTATGGACTAAAAAACAAAACAAAAAAATCACAACAAAATGGAGATTCTGTCAAATTCGTGATTGTGGAACGTCAGCAGTCTATCTGTGTCGGAGTTCAACATAAAACAATTGAAGTGAGAACCACACACGCCGAAATACAAATCAACCACAACAAAAGGAGCACCACTACCTTTATCGCGGCCGTATTAAAAGAATCCTAATTATCTGTCAAACAGAATCAACCGCTGTCCAAAAGGTTAATCCAGTAATTTAGAAGTGTCATGGACGTGTTAAGCCACAAAGAAGTCGATGATAAGACTATCGTATCGTGAACTCTGATAGAGCAAAGTAGCTGGCGATGACGCTATCTCCTTTTACGGGCTTGGGCAGAGGTTCTTCTTTCGTTTTTCCTTTGTTCTGTCCGCCGTTTGGAAGAGTGCGCAGAAATACACATTAAACAAACAAACAAACAAACAAACAAACAAACAAACAAATACATAAATAAATACATAAATAGATAAATAAAGACATGAATAAACAAAACAATTGTCCTAAATTCATTCGTGTACTTTTGCTGTATTTTGATGGTATGCATTTTAGTTTTATGCAAAACCCTATCTGAAACGACAGTTGCGCAAACACTTTATTCACACACAAAGTAAATCTTAAAATTGCCTCACTCCTTTTTCCTTAAAATATGTTTAATATTAAAAGTGTTCAAAACTATTTACTAAAATCATGCAGCAATTTCCACAGTTCGACTTATATAACTGATCATACTTGCTTTGCACTCAGGGACACGTGTGAATCCGCCAAAACTTAGGCTAATTATATCCTCGGAGACTTCTACATGTAGTAGGTCTTCATATATTGAAATTAGAGAATACTACATGGCTTGCTGTGTTAAACCTCGTTTACACGAGTTGCCTTTTGAAATACTGAAATGCGAACGAAAGCGAGCTTTTCAATATTTGAAGAAACAACAACAACGAGTGTACACCATGGTATGACACAGCAAGCCATGTATGTTTTTGTTTATCCTACATTCTGTACATGCGTTCCTTCTGCCTCAAACTTCCAGACGTCTCCGTCGCTTTGAATTGACTTACTTTAAAACTTGAAACCATTTCACTCCACTTGACAATCATTCATTTGCATCAGAATTAGTTTGCCCTGTTTTATATTTTTTTTTATACATTGTTAGGGTTTACTTTGGGCATTGTGTCAATTAAATTTGAGCAAAGTATGCTCTTTTTGTTGGGCGGCCAAAGCAGACCTGGAAAAGATCAATTGAAAGTGAGGCAAAGGCAGCTGGCACGACATGGCCCCGACTGAAAGGAGCTGCCCAGAACCGGGTGCGTTGGCGAGGAGTTGTTGCGGCCCTATGCTCCACAGGGAGTCTACAGGAATAAGTCAAGTAAGTCAATGCTCTTTTTCAAAGAAAAGCGGAAATCATTTGTCCAAAGAACGACAGAAAAATAAATAAACGCAAACCTTGTGATCTCAGAATGGACGTCGCTTATTTTCAAAAGTGCAATCTCTGACGTCAAAGACGAAATAGGAATTATAGAGTCATGTGTAACTGTAAGTTCTCAAAATTCTTTTAGAGGAAACTACAACATGTTTCGAGATTGAAGTTTGTCTCGGTGACTTTATTATTACGAGCGGTGGAAAATCACTTCTTAGGTCTCTGCCGGGCTGTAGTTTGACCCGAACTCATTTAAATGTAATACACACGTGTCAAGAGATGGTTTATTTATCACATGGGTGGTCTCTCTCACGTATGTAGGATACAGAATCTTATTCAGCCACGTACATTTTAATATCGATTGGGTAGTTATAGCTGATTTAATAAACGGACAAAGTGGGCAGGCTTTGGATTATGTTGATGCAAAGGGACAAGTGTGTAAATATTGGCACGCGTACACACCCACCAACATCTGCTGTTGGTTATGCACGCGCATGTGCATATGACTTGTGTGTGCACACCTTGAAGTGTATGCAGCCTTATGTGTGTTCAAAGAACTGCCAGCTGCACATCCACTAATATATGTATTGTATGATATTATGCATGCGAAAACGCATAACACAGTTTAAGCGTGACTGAGAGGCGGCACTGTCACACCCTCATTTTTGAATGAAATTGATGGAAATTTTGGCCAAGCAATCTTCGACAAAAGCCGGACTTTTTTTCGAAAACTTGTAATTAAATTTTTTTTTTATTAAACAATCCAAAAACAATTTCACCTTATTTATCGTCATTTTCTGATTCAAAAAACATATACATATGTTATATTTGGAATACAAACAAGCTCTGAAAATTAAAAATATGAAAATGATGATTAAAATTAATTTTCCGAAATCGATTTAAAAACAATTTCATCTTATTCCTTGTCGGTCCCTGATTCCAAAAACATATCGATAGGATATGTTTGGATTAAAACCAAACTCGGTAAGCTAAAAAGAATAGAGATACAGAAAAGCGTGTTATCCTGCTCAGCGCGACCACTACCGCACTATTCTGGCTTGTCGATTTCACTGCCTTTGCCACGAGCAGTGGACTGACGAAACTACGAGTATGCGGTCTTGGTGAAAAAAGCAGTGCGTTCAGTTTCATTCTGTGAGTTCGACAGCTTGACTAAATGTTGTTATTTCGCCTTACGCGACTTGTTTTTCTTCTTGACTTTCTTTCTTTCTTTCTTTCTTTTCGCGGTTTAGCTGGCTTGCTGGCTTTGTTCGTTTTCTTGTTCAGACGTGCACACACACGCACTTACACGCGTTCTTACAAATAATTAGCTAGGCGCACACGCCATGCACACACGTGAGCACACAACAACACGCGTATGCAGCCGTCAAAATGCCTCCCCCTGCCCCCCACCCCCTCCCGCCGCCCCTTCCAACAGCCACTACTATCTCCATTCTTTGGCCTAGTCCATCCCTTTTGCCTAAGTTTATTTTGTATTTGAAACGGTATCTCCTCCCATGTTTAGCCGAACAACAGCTGCTTTTGCAGAGGCATCTCATGAAAAGAGCGAAGGAAGGGAACAAGAGAAGAAAAGCGTCAAACAACATCCCACCCATCAAGCAATCCGTCTGTCTCTGTGTTTCTCTGGCTCGGTCTCTGTTTCCCTGTTTTTCCGTCTGTCTCTGTCTGTCTGTCACTCTCTTTGTCTCTCTCCAACTCTCTCTCTTTCTCTCTTGTGGAAAGGGTCCACCTGTTTGCGTGTAAAAAGTTTCTGAAAGTGACAATTCGAACTCCAAACAACATTATGTATGGTGAATTGGGAAGACATCCGCTGTATCAGTATTAACTCTGCAGTCAGATGTGTGAAATACTGGTTTACACTGCTGAAGCAACCTGATTCAAGATATTCCAAGATTGCATATAAAGCTTTATGTAATTTGGCATCGAAGGGCCACACAAATTGGGTCTCACATGTGCAGAGTCTTTTATGTTGTAATGGTTTTGCTGCTGTGTGGATGTACGGAATGGTTGGGAATGAGAAGTGTTTCTTACAAGAGTTTAAAAGACGTTTACAAGATTGTTTTTGTCAAGAATGGTTCTCCTTTTTAGAATGCAGTGAACGTTTCGACATTTATAATTGTTACAAAACATGCTTGGAAAAAGAGAAATACACTGAATTAATCGAAGATGTTAAGTACAGAGTTGCTCTTACTCGTTTCCGCGCAGGAGTATCCGAAATCAACGCTCACAAGTTTCGGTACGCACCAAACCAAACGACAAGAAACTGTCCTCTCTGTACAGCTGATAAACAAGATGAACACCATGTTGTATTTTTATGTCCTTTTGATCAAGACCTTCGAGCAAAGTATTTGAAAATCTCGAACTCTAAGACGCTGCAACAACAACTTGTGTATTTCTGTGGCAGTAATGAGGATAATGAGATGAACAGCTTCAGCAGATTTGTGTTCTTCATGTTACAGAAGAGACGAACCCTTATAAATCAGGTTCAGTGACATGTCATCAGGGTCTTAATGTATTTGTTGAATTTTATGCGTGACTATAATTTATAACTGTGCAGATACTATTGCTGTTATTTTAACCACTATTGTAAGGGGCTGTGGCCTTAGACAATTAAAGATTTGTTCTTGTTCTTGTTCTCTTTCTCTCTCTGTCTCTCTCTCCACACACACACACACACACACACACACACACACACACACACTCACACACGCACATGCACACGCTCACGCACACACACACACACACACACACACACACACACACGCACGCACACACACACACACACACACACACACACACACACACACACACACTCTCTCTCTCTCTCTCTGTATCTCTCTCCCTTTCCCTTTCTCTCTCTTCATTCTGCCCCCCCACCCCCCCCACCCCAGCCCCTGTCAAAATTCACTTGACCAGCGCATCCAAACAATGTGTGTCTGTCTGTGTTTCTCTGTCTTTCTGTTATAATGTATCAAGTTTGATGTGATAGTTCTTTGATTATATTGTTTTCTGTTCTTGTTGACCCTATATTAGGGCGAGGGCTGGATGTAAAAAAGCAATATTCTTGCTTATCTATTATCCTCGATAATAAACTTGTCTTGTCTTGTCTTGTCTTGTCTTGTCTCTCTCTCTCTCTCTCTCTCTCTCTCTCTCTCTCTCTCTCTCTTTCTCTCTCTCTCTCTCTCTCTCTCTCTCTCTCTCTCTCTCCTCTCTCGCTTTCTGTCTGTCTGTCTGTCTGTCTCTGTCTCTGTCTCTGTCTCCCCCTCTATCTCCACTCCCCCCCCCCTCAACGGTCAACATTCACTTGACCAGTGCATCCTAACAGTGTGTGTCTGTGTGTGACCCTCGCCCCAATTATGTCAACACCGCATTGCATGAAGTCGCCTGACACCTCGCAACACTGTCTCATACCTTTGACTTGATTAATTGCCTGGAAAAGGTCGGCTGATGACACCACGAAAAATGGTTCATTTGACGGAATTTTTTTTTTCTCTGCACAAAAACGGTGTACATTATTTCCGGGAAATATTTTGAAAAAAGACGTTTTTGTCAATTTGTCATAAAATCAACCTCTTGCGCAAAAAGAAACAAAACTTTAGTGAACGTGCGAAATGCGCAATTTGTTGGACAAGAATAAATATCGACAGGTTCATTCTGAATTTCTGGATGAGTAACACCGCACTTTTGCAAACGAATGCAATTGTTATTTTAACGATAAATTGAAAAAATAAATTAACCAAAAAGAGGGAAGAAATTGACACGGCAGCGACACTCTCTGCAGGTAAAGCAACTCACTTTAGCAATCGAATAAAATTAAAAAAATCGACACGTTTGGTCTGATTTTCTCCGCGGGAATCAGAACTGATCAGTGTTAAAGAATCAATAGTATACATGTGATTGTGTTTTACAGTGTTAATTACCAGATACTGGATAAGAATAACATATATCAGCACGTATATTTGGATAAGAATTAGCCGTTAAAATCAGCGTTGCGTCTCACAGTAAATGTGTTTTAAAGTGACTGGAAAACCACAGACTGATAAGAATGATACTTAGAATCAACGGTGTGTTTTACAAGTGAGTGTAAAGTGAGTGAGCATTCTACAGTGATTGATAACCACAAAACGTGGAAACGGATTAGGATAGTTTGACATAAAATGTGGTTTACAGTTACAGAACAACAACAAGTATAAAGCCCCATAACCACCGGGAGCGTAATAAGTCCTCGTTGGACTGGTCAGTTTCTATTCAGAACCTCAGCATTTTTCCTAAGTCAAATTCACCGGTACGGCTTACTGATTCTGTAAAAACAACGCCTCGTATTTGTGCACGGTAAGTGAATTGCAAGTGTAGGTACTTTCACAGTAGCTGTTGCAAGATTTTCACACTTGGGTGCGCTGTGTGTTCAGTTGTTAAGGGATTAACTTTAATCCAAATTAGCCAGGTAGGTTAGTGTAGCGTATACCTGTACGTGTGGAGATTTTGTGATTTATCCAGGTGAAAATCCAGGTGTGGAATATAACAAGACGAGGATGTTGAACGAAATTATGTGTGTCGATTTCATTTCTGTGAATTCCACTTCATTGCTTGTGTTGCGATATTAAGGTGTCTACATCTGGGGTGAGTAAAGTTCTTATTTTCTTCATGAAGAAATTCTTACCACTGCATGGACATTTCGATTTCCGCTGAGTAAAGCGCAGTGCAAACTTGTGAATTAAAAACGCATTTTAACTAGATTTTATGGAAGATTTGTTGTTGTTGTCGTGTGTTTGCTGGACATTCTGCATCATATTCCATAACCTATTACCTCAGTACACCTTTGCTTGTATAGGAACATAACTGTGCTTGCTGTTCATTATCAGTATTTAGCAATATTTTGCACTTTATCAGCAATAAGCAGATTATTCCACTATTGTGCACAACATTTTTAAGATAGCCCTGTTGAATTTCAACGGGTTTAAAGTTTAGAGCAGAAAAAATCTCACCTTTGCTTGTAAATAACCATAACTATGTTTGCTGTATATCGTAGCTACTTAGCGTTTTTGTGTGTACATTATGGGCAATAGGCAATATTATTCCACAATGGCCGGTGCACAGCAATTTTAAGATTGTCTAGTTAAATTGTATTGGATTTAAAGTTTTGAACAGAAAGAAAATATCAACGTTCTTATTAAACACTCTCACAAAAGTTTTAACTTGTAAATGTAGGATTGGTGTTAACCGATAATTTCTGACTGCGACCGACAATACCAATCGAAACTGAAAACGTTTAGACCTACCGGTTGATTTTTTGTTTCAACAGGGTTCTGACACATTTCAACCACAACTTTAACATAATAACATAATAACTTTCTTGATTCGACGGGGTGACCGGTTTTTGTGATTCGATATTCGTACGAAGAGCCAGCTTTGAAAATGCCTCGAACGATCACTGTATCTCACTTACAATGCCTGTGTATTCTACAGGTTTTGATGTAACCAAACCCTGATTTTTACATTTAGTCAAGTTTTGACTAAATGTTTTAACGTAGAGGGGGGAATCGAGACGAGGGTTGTGGTGTATGTGTGTGTGTGTGTGTGTGTGTGTGTGTGTGTGTGTGTGTGTGTGTGTGTGTGTGTGTGTGTGTGTGTGTGTGTGTGTGTGTGTGTGTGTGTGTGTGTGTATGTGTCTGTGTGTGTGTGTAGAGCGATTCAGACCAAACTACTGGACCGATCTTTATGAAATTTGACATGAGAGTTTGTGGGAATGATATCCCCGGACGTTTTTTTCTTTTTTTTCGAGAAATACCTTTGATGACGTCATATCCGGCTTTTTGTAAAAGTTGAGGCGGCACTGTCACACCCTCATTTTTCAATCAAATTGATTGAAATTTTGGCCCAGCAATCTTCGACGAAGGCCAGACTTCGGTATTGCATTTCAGCTTGGTGGCTTAAAAATTAATTAATGACTTTGGTCATTAAAAATCTGAAAATTGTAAAAAAGCCTTTTTTTTTAAAACGATCCAAATTTACGTTTATCTTATTCTTCATCATTTTCTGATTCCAAAAACATATAACTATGTTATATTCGGATTAAAAACAAGCTCTAAAAATTAAAAATATAAAATTTATTATTAGAATAAAATTTTCGAAATCGATTTAAAAACAATTTAATCTTATTTCTTGTGGGTTCCTGATTCCAAAAACATATAGATGTGATATGTTTGGATTAAAAACACGCTCAGAAAGTTAAAAAGAATAGAGATAAAGAAAAGCGTGCTATCCTTCTCAGCGCAACTACTACCCCGCTCTTCTTGTCAATTTCACTGCCTGTGCATCGAGCGGTGGACTGACGATGCTACGAGTATACGCTCTTGCTGTAAAAATGCAGTGAGTTCAGTTTCATTCTGTTAGTTCGACAGCTTGACTAAATGTTGTAATTTCGCCTTACGCGACTTGTTTTTCTTTACTGTATCTCACTAACATGGGTGTGTATTCTAAAGGTTTTAAGGCAACCAAACCTTGATTTTCCTTTTCTTTACTGTATCTCGCTAATAGCCTGTGTAATCTAAAGGGTTTAAGGCAACCAAATCCTGATTTTCCCAGTCTCTCGTCCCTCCTCCCCCCTTACAACACCCCCTCCCCTCACACACACACACCCGTGGGCTTTCCTCTTTTCTCATGTTAATAATGTTTAAGCTGGTCACGAAGTCGAAATAAAAAGAGCGTTATTGTATAAATGCAAGATGTGATTTTCACATTTAGATACTTTAAAAAAAACAAAAAACATTTGTTTTGTCACAGTAGCATTTTTAATAATGAGGCACGTAGCATAACAGATTCCTTAACAATAAATTCAAGATGGCAGCGCCATGCGCAATTTCGATATATATCTATATATTCTTACCAAGCGTCCGATAACATGTTGGTAATGAACGGACCTCATAATAAACTTTGTTCTTATTTTGAATATAATTATATTCCCTCCACCCAGCGTTAATCACAATGACTTCCTTTTACATTTTATAAGTTTACATTTTTGAATGAAATTTTAATAAGTATTTTGACTGATGTATTCACCATCATGTAGAGTATAATGTTAACAGATGCTGTTGATCGTCATCCGCTGAAAGCTTTTTTTCAAGTTACTTTTTTACAGTTGCACAAAATAATTAGCGAGTAAAAACAAAATTAAACAATTAATGAAGTATATGAGAGGCAAACATAGAAGTAAAGAACAGATGTTTAATGTAAAAAAAAAGTGTATTATTCTAGGTTGATGGTTCTCAGTTTTCCGCTCGTCTCATCGAGTTCTTGATAGGGCCTACCTACACATATATTTCAAGCCATTATGACTCATTTGCATGTTTGTGGATCATTTTATTGCTTGCTCGCTAGCTACCGTGCTGCGTTTATATTCTCTGTCTTCTTTTTTGCTCTTGAAAACCGAAACTGATTGAATTTCAATGGTTTTTGATATCTATTTAATATGCTTTTTTTCTTCAAAAGAATTTAATATTATATGATAATCAACAATAATTTGCTGTTCCAGGCCTGCCCACTCACTCAGAGACGTTCTGACAATGGAAACAGCGGAAGTTCTCACACCGACGCAACCGGATTTCCGGTACCGCCATCTTTCTGACGTCATTTCCACCCTGGGTGGCTTATGGCGGCGTCGTCTATATACGGATCTAACTCTAGTAACAGATGGGAAATACGTGAGATGTCATCGCGTGGTTCTCGCCTCCGCTTCGTCATACTTCCACGCTCGTCTCTACAACGGGAAGAAAGAAAACACAACGGATAAGATCTTCATCAACGACGTCCCCAGAGACATTCTTGGCGATGTCCTGGACTTTGTGTACTCCGGAGAGTGTCGGCTGACGGAGGAGAACGGGGAAGACTTGCTACGGGCGGCGGCCATCTTTGAACTGGGGGCGCTGAGGGACATGTGTGACTTCTTCCTCAAGGATTTCGTGCGTGCCAAGAACGCTCTGAGGCTGTACAAGGTGGGTGAGATTGTCGTTGGTTGGTTGAAAACAAAATAAAAAAACCAAGAATGGTATGTTACTGGAACGTTTAAATAATACAAAAACAAAACGTTACATTCACCGTAGTTCGACTCAGCGGTCTTTTAAATGGACAGACATACAAACACTTATGATACAAATAATTAACTTATCTGGGAGATTTTCCAAGAAAAACGCTCAGAAGACACAAGCGCAAATCGTTGGTTGGTTGGTTTGTTAGTTGGTTGGTTAATTCTTCTTCTTCTTCTTCTTCTTCGTCGTTCGCTCAGACGGTTGGTTAATTAGTTGGTTAGTTGTTAGTTGTTGTGTCCCTGTAACCTGTTTGGCTATTCGGTACCGATTCAATTTTGTTTCCATGATGCTTTGAAACCTAATTTATTTACATGTTTGTTTACATCGCAGTAAAGGGAAGAAGGTTACACCACAAAAAAGCCTCATATCTTTTCAAACTGGTCACTTCAAATCTTGACACACAAAAATCTTGATATCCGTTAAAAAAAAGTTAACACCAAAATCTTGTCCGGGTGGACGTCCCGGAATAAACTCTTCAGAGTATCTGCGCTGTTGTGTTTGTCACGAATAGTTGAGAGGCAGATGATGACTCTCTAATGGTCCTTGCATGTTAGATAGGTTAGCTTTTGTTTGTTTGTTTGTTTAACGCCCAGCCGACCACGAAGGGCCATATCAGGGCGGTGCTGCTTTGACATATAACGTGCGCCACACACAAGACAGAAGTCGCAGCACAGGCTTCATGTCTCACCCAGTCACATTATTCTGACACCGGACCAACCAGTCCTAGCACTAACCCCATAATGCCAGACGCCAGGCGGAGCAGCCACTAGATTGCCAATTTTAAAGTCTTTGGTATGACCCGGCCGGGGTTCGAACCCACGACCTCCCGATCACGGGGCGGACGCCTTACCACTAGGCCAACCGTGCCAGAGGTTAGCAAGTAAATTTTAAGGGGCTTATTGTCCGTCGGGTCTTAATTGCCTATATTGGACATGAATTGGTTTAAACGATTCGAGTTTTTACGCCCTCACAGCTTTTGATGTCTGCGTGTTTAGGTGGTATCAGCCATCTGCACTTATGGTAGAATGACCAAGATCTTTAACGTGCCATTGTGGTGACACGGGGTACCGGGTGGGAGATGGATACCGTCTCTGGGTCTGCACATAAAGTTGACCCGTGTCCGTCCCGGCCCGGATTCGAACCAGCGACCTTTCGATCACAAGTCCAGTGCTCTGCCACCTGAGTTACCCGGGCCCCCCCAGAGGTTAGCTGGTTGGTTATTAGTTTTTATAGTCTCTTCAGGTGGTATTTCTATTCGAGACCGATGCAAGTCTGTTTCTTTTCTCATAGGATGGAGAGAGTGTGTGGAGCATTGCAGTCCATTTAGACGTCTCTCTGGCCATTTTCTTCTCAACTGCCTCAATGTTTCCTTTTGTTGTTGATGGTGGCAGTTGTGGGGTTGATGATCGGCGCTGAAAGATTGTGGATGGCTAAATAGGACTGTCTCTGATGCTAGTTCTGTGTTGGAAAAATAGTGATGTGATTCGCAGTATATATTAAATCAAAATAGAATAAGTCCTTGGATAGATCTCCCTTTCAATAAATGTCACTTAGCGTTTTCCTCCAAGTTCCCCCCATGTTCTCGCGCTGGAGGCTCGAACATATATGGAACAACACGATTGTGGTTCACCACGTTTTGTGCGCCACGACTGTCGTCCATTGTGCTCTCTTCCCATGCCTACGTCACAGGCACTTGCAGGCGCGTCGGGAGTTCTTGGGTTTTCTCGGCAAAGTCCGGATGAGCAAATTTAGTACGCATGCCAGTTAGCGAACGGCTGAGCGCAGAGCGGTTAAAGTGCAGAAACATGTCTTAACTGGAACCCCTCTACACACACTCAAACCTGTACTTGCAGGGTTTAGACACACTTTAAGTCGCTGTACATTACTTTCCAAACATTTAAGCTGTCGTCTATTATGATGACTATCCGGGGCTATGAGTTTGAAAAAGATAGATATAAGAATCCTGTTCAGATTTTTGTTATTCAGCGAAGGCGGTCTGAAATTCAACCTACACACGTAATAAGAAAAACACCCTGCACGAACCGATTGAATAATCCTTTCCCAAGATGGCGCGTGCCACAAAGAGTCCCCGGATGGAAGAGAAGGCGCGCGAGGTGATCCTGAACAACTTCATGCAGCTGTGGCACAGCAAGCTGTTCAAGCACCTCAGCCACAAGGAGCTCATTTCGATCATCAAGCGGGACGACCTGGTGACGCCCAACGAGGACGTGGTGTGCGGGGCGGTCCTGGCGTGGGTCAACGCGGACAAGACTCGCCGCAAGCACGCCATGGGGGAGATCCTCAGGCATGTCCGTCTGCCGCAGGTGAGTTTTACACTTGCTGGTGTTGGTGGTGGTGCTGGTGCAAACACTGTACACTTATCCTCTTTGAAACTCATCCTTTTTTTTAAAGTTTTATTGTTATTTAAAAAACTTTTTTTTTTTTTTTTTTTTTTGGGGGGGGGGTTCAATGCGGACAAGAATCACTGCAAAAATGTTATGGGGGAGATCCTAAGGCATGTCCGGCTGCCGCAGGTCAGTTTTTCACTTGTTGTTGTTGTTGTTGTTGATGGTGGTGGTGTTGTTGGTGTTATTGTAGTTGTAGTTATTGTTGTTGTTGCTGTCGTTGTTGTTGTTGGTGTTGTTGCTGTCGTTGTTGTTGTTGGTGTTATTGTAGTTGTTGATGATGATGTTGTTGGTGTTGTTGTTGTTGCTGCTTCTGTTGCTGCAGATCATGGGGGTAGGGGGGGAGGGTGTTCGAACCAGACCACAGCACACAGACAGCCGCAGTTTCAAACTCAAGACACAAAATTGGAAAAAGATTTTTTTAAGAAATGGTGTAATTCAAATCACAAATTGTTTCTTTCTTTCTTCTGAACTTTTTCCTTCCTTGTTTGTTTGTTTGTTTGTTTGTTTGTTCGTTTTTTTCTCGTTTTTTTATTCATCAGTCTTCCTCTTAACGAATTAGTAACACAGCTTAGTTGACTCTGTTAAGAAAAAAGACCAGCATCTAACCTCATGTTGATGACCACACCTAATGCAAGCTCCCCATAATGTTGCAGGTGCGGCAAGAATTGTTACGTCAGCTGGTGGAGGAGGAGGAGGCGGCGATGGAGGATGAGGTCAGCACCCAGATGGTCCAGGAGGCCCTCACATTGCTGGAGACCCCCACAGCCAGGCATGACGTCACCACACCTGCATTCAATCCCAGACAGGTAATGCATTGAGTTAATCGGTATTCCTAAAACTTAGGAATGTCTTTAGCTTGAATGTTAACATTACATCTTGATGTAATGTTTTTCAGTAAGTTCACATTAAAACGCCGGTTTGAACAATCTTGAAATGGTTTGCATTTTAGCTGTGCGCGAGTCATCTAGATTTCGACCCTTCATTGCATGTTCATGCGTACAGCCTGTTCGCGACAAAACACGCACATAAAATTTAATAACACTTTTAGGTCTTCAAGTTTGAGGCACTGCGAAAACATCGCCGGGGGTCCTTCTGGGTGGTCGCATTGGGGCAGGTGGTCGTTATCAAGAGGTAGTCGATAAGGCGGGTTCGAGAACATAAAACGGAACTGTTTTATTTTCTCCGTTGCCCAGGAAACGAAGCAGGATGACGTGTTGCTGATGGTGGGAGGGGTGGAGGCGGAGGGGGCCAGGTTCAGATCCAGGCAGCGTGTGCACGCCTACAACCTCCCCCTCCGCAAGTGGTTCCCCCTCGCCCCCCTCCCCCTGTGCTGCGACAGTGGCGCCGCCTGCTGTGTACGAGGCAACGACGTCTTCGTGTCAGGGGCTGGAGAGTCTCGGCAAGGGCTGGTGCGCTATGACAGGTGCGGTTACTTTTGTTCTTTATTGTTTTGAATAATTAATGCTGTTTTGTTATTTTGTTTTGTATACTTTGTATGATGCTATGTGTGTGTGTGTGTGTGTGTGTGTGTGTGTGTGTGTGTGTGTGTGTGTGTGTGTGTGTGTGTGTGTGTGTCCCACGGTGTGTGTGTGTGTCTTCGTGTATTCATCTGTGTGGGCGTCTAGCCTATCTTGTTTTGTTTTGTTCTCATTTCTGACCATGTCATGTATTTTTCTGCTCCTTAACATATTGATTACTTCATGACTATAGTATAAATATTGGAATTGCAAAACACGCTATTCACATCTGAACATCCCCATGCCCAAAGCGGATCCCATTTCATCAATTTATGAATCTTGAAACCTTGCAATCATGACAGTGAGAGCAACACGTGGAGCATGCTGGCCCCCATGCTTGTGGGGAGGCGAGGTCACTGTGTGGTGGCCGTCGGGTCCTACCTCTACGTCATGGGCGGCATCAGCGAGAACGACGGGACCCCCTCCCCCATCTCCCCCCGCTCCCGCTCCCCCAGACCCCACATCACCACCACCATAGAGCGCTACGACATCCACGACAACGCGTGGAGCGTGGTCGGGGCGCTGGCGGAGGCGGTGTGGGGAGCCTCGGCTGTCATGTTCAGAGACAAGCTGCATGTGCTGGGCGGGTTCCACTCACAGGACAAGCCCACAGCCATCGTGCAGACCTTCGACCCGGGCTCCAGGACCTCCGCAGTCTCCTCCCAGCTGCCCTTCCCGGTGGCCCTGTCTAGAGCAGTGGTCAGTGAGGGGTCGGTGGTCATCCTCGGCCCCTCGGGCAACATCTTCACATCAAAGGACTGCTGGAGGTTCAAGGTGGCCGCCTCCATACCCGACTTCCAGCGGGCTCTGTTCGGGGTGGCGTGCCACGGGAAAAAGGTGTTCGTGGCGGGTGGACGGTTCGGGGACCGGGTGCATGACGAGGTGCTGGAGGTGGACGTGCAGCACGGCACGATGGTCAAGCTGCCCCAGCCACTGCCGCGTCCAGCCTGGGGGTGTGGCTTTGTCAAGGTCACGCTCAACAGGTCACACATGGTCAGGGCTGGGTCTGAGGAGAGTGATTACTGACCGCTAGAAGATACTGACAGTGTCCTGCCAGGGGATGTGGCTTTTTCAAGGTCAATGTCACGCTAAACAGGTCACACATGGTCAGAGCTGGCTCTAAAGAATGTGATTGCTGACCACGTCCTGTATGGGTGTGTGGCTTTGTCAAGGTCATATTGAGAATGGTCAAGCTTGGCTCTGAGGACTATGAGTATTGACTGCTAGAAGATACTGACAGTGAACTGATTTCATGCGTGATCAAAGGGTTCTGGGCCGAGGTGCACGAGAAAGTTACCAACCGGGTGGGAGCCAGCCGCGGTGTTGGATTGGTTGAAATTGAGATTTGTTGTGATTTCAACCAATCAGACCCCGCGGTCTGTTCTCTCCCGGTTGGGTGGCATCCACGTTCGGTTCGTGCAGCTCAGATTGGAATAAGATATTTGAAAATAACTCCTGTAAATCCGAAAAAAATTTAACACTTAAACAGTGGACACACCTTTGTTCAAGGAACGTGAGTACTGACCTCTTAAATCCCGCGAACCAGCGGGTTGATAGTGAAGACTACACACCACAGGAGATTACACATTTCACATTGACAAAATAACATTACTCGATTCTATTGTTGATTGTACACCATACTGCTTTTATATGCAACTGAGGGCAAAACATAAGAACGATGATTTACAGTTGGGCCCAGACGTAGTTTGGGGCATTTGTACCTTTTGTCGTTTTGTGAGAGTTTTTTCCCCTTCTCTTGGTGGTACTGTAAGTGTTGTGTGTTGTTATACATGTGTAAAATTATTTTAAAAAAACATGTTAAAAGAAAAACAAACCCAATTATTTCTGTCACAGATGATTTGTACAGCGAATCGTACAAAAGATTACACGTTGTACGAAATCATATATTACACGTTTGAAGAATCAGATGACCCTCTGCTGCTGTGGATATTATACAGAGTTGCCTGTTGTTTGTGTATTTATTTTTGTAATTAAAAAAAAAATCAGTTTATCAAGGCAATTAAAACTGTAGAAGGAATTAGGCTATATAGATATCCTTATTATTATAGTGCACCGGAATGAGTCTTAGGGTAAATGACTACAAACATTAGACTTATGATTTTACAGCGGACTGATTCTTCGTCATTGAGGGAAATACGCATAGCTGATGTTTATTTTTTTTTATCGTTGCGAGTTATACTGGCTACATTGGGCCGACTTACAGTCATTGATAGTTAACACTAGCATGATTCTAATACATCGAGGACAATACACCACTGACGGTTCATCGGCTGAAACTCATATATGACCGTTTTTATTCCGCTTTTCAGGCAGCCATACGCCACTTTTGGGGTAAGCATGCACACACAAAAAATGGAAAGAGAGAATGCTTTATGTCCTACAGGCTAAATATTTCGCCTCTTATATTAAGGACAAGATATGGGTTATATGATTCGAGTTTTACGCCCTCACGGCTTTTGACGAGATACACAAGTGTATGCGTGTTTAGCTGGTATCAGCCATCTGCACTTATGGCAGGATGACAAAGATCTTTTACGTGCCATTGTGGTGACACGGGGGTGGGACATGGCTTCCCTCTCTGGATCTGCACATAAAGTTGACCCGTGTCCGTCCCGGCCCGAATTCGAACCTGTGAAGCATGCTGGGTGTTTTCGTGTCAGGGCCGGACCAAATGAGTTGTAAGGGGGGGGGTTCCTCCTTTGTTGGGGGGGGGCAAATCAGCGAAGTGGCGAAGCCACAAGCGCGCGCCTGCTGAACTAGGGGGGTCCGGGGGCATGCTCCCCCGGAAAATTTTTGAAAAACGGTTAAAATCTGTGCAATCTGATGCATTCTGGGCCTTGTTTTGAGGGTTAAAAGCAGCATTGTTTTGGTGCTAAAACTAGTAAAAAAAAAAAACCCACTCAAAGCAAGGTACATGCTTTTTCCAGGGGTGGGGTTCCGGAACCCCTGGAACCCCCCCCCCCCCCCCCCCTGGGTCCGGCCCTGCGTGTTTTTATAACCCACCGAACTCTGACATGGATGACAGGATCTTTTTGCGTGCGCACTTGGTCTTGTGCTTGCGTGTACGCATGATCGAAGGGGGATAAGGCACTAGCAGGTCTGCACATTTGTTGACCTGGGAAATCGGAAAAAAATCTCCACCCGACCAGACGCAGCCGGGATTCGAACCCGCGACCTTCCGCGTAGGAGGACGGCGTCTTATTCACTAGGCCACTGCGTCCATCCGTTGGTAGTTTCCCCAATAGGTTAGTTTATGGAAGGCTAGACAAAACCTCTTAAGTATGTGTGTGTCTAGCCACTACAAAGACCATAAGGTTCACGTACTCGAACATGTTTCGTTTTTGTTTTGTCTGCAACCAAACGTTCAAAAACTAATCTTTCTTATTTTTTTCAAACATTCTCCATGGAATGTTCGCAGTCTACAATGTTCAAGGTTATACACCAGATTCTCTGTGATGGTGATACCTTGAATAAAGACTTTGAATAGACGATGTTCTTTTTTTATGGAAGGTGGAAGAGTTGTGCCCCTTAAAACAATGAGGCAAAACAATGCCGCCGGTTAGTTTAGCCAAGCGTTCATGTAATGGATGTAACAGTGAAACATAAGGTCCGTTGTGCATTTCGTACATTGTCCGCTCGAGATGACGCCTTTTTCTTTCGAAATTTTGTACATCGGAGCTCGGAGATGGGAATTTATTGCCGCAATGGCGGGGTAAAAACGGTCATACACGTAAACACCCACTCATGCAAAAACATGAGTGAACGTGAAGAAGAAGACTACCGCAATGTTCGCTACTCTGCAGTACCGGTGGCCGCGTTTATTTTGTCAACTGAGCTACATATAAACTGTGCCCAAAAATTGATGCAACAACTTTCGTACCCCAACTAAAGCATTCATTTCCGCGTCATTTCGTTACTTTCTTTTCCATTTAGGGCACTCAACTTGGCAATCTTGCACGCTTTTCGGATCAAAGAATTATTGAACAGGGGGGACGAGACCGCCGCTCAAATGAGGGTACCCCCAAAATCGACCTGGCAATCAAGTCGTAAGGTTTGTTTGTTTGTTTGTTTGTTTGTTTGTTTGCTTAACGCCCAACCGACCACGAAGGGCCATATCAGGGCGATTCCGATTGTTCTTGCCTTGAAATAATAATTCGGAAAACATTCATTTACTGAACAGATGCAGTCGTATTTCAGTGTAGTCTGCTACGTGCTGATCTAGCTGCTACGTTATCGGAATAACACTTGTGTTTTCTGTTAGCTGCTGGGAATTGTATACTAACTCATCATTTGGTAATGTGGATAATAAGCTACATGCCACTAACATGGCATAATTATGAGAGGAATCTTCGCAAGTCGAAACTGAACAAGTCGCGTAAGGCGAAAATACAATATTTAGTCAAGTAGCTGCCATTTTTCAGCAAGACCGTATACTCGTAGCATCGTCAGTCCACCGCTCATGGCAAAGGCAGTGAAATTGACAAGAAGAGCGGGGTAGTAGTTGCGCTAAGAAGGATAGCACGCTTTTCTGTACCTCTCTTTGTTTTAACTTTCTGAGCGTGTTTTTAATCCAAACATATCATATCTATATGTTTTTGGAATCAGGAACCGACAAGGAATAAGATGAAAGTGTTTTTAAATTGATTTGGACAATTTAATTTTGATAATAATTTTTATATATTTAATTTTCAGAGCTTGTTTTTAATCCGAATATAACATATTTATATGTTTTTGGAATCAGCAAATGATGGAGAATAAGATAAACGTAAATTTGGATCGTTTTATAAATTTTTATTTTTTTTTACAATTTTTAGATTTGTAATGACCAAAGTCATTAATTAATTTTTAAGCCACCAAGCTGAAATGCAATACCGAACCCCGGGCTTCGTCGAAGATTACTTGACCAAAATTTCAACCAATTTGGTTGAAAAATGAGGGCGTGACAGTGCCGCCTCAACTTTCACGAAAAGCCGGATATGACGTCATCAGAGACATTTATCAAAAAAATGAAAAAAACGTTCGGGGATTTCATACCCAGGAACTCTCATGTCAAATTTCATAAAGATCGGTCCAGTAGTTTAGTCTGAATCGCTCTACACACACACACACACACACACGCACGCACGCACACACACACGCACATACACCACGACCCTCGTTTCGATTCCCCCTCGATGTTAAAATATTTAGTCAAAACTTGACTAAATATAAAAATTAGACACAGCGGGTTCTATTTTTAGATCAGTGGCAACTGTGGCACAGGTACATGCAATCTGTCAGAAAAAAACCCACTTCTGCTTTAATTGAGAAGCAGGAAATGTATGGTCATAATCATTGGTATTGTGGAGAATATAAGCTACATGTCATTAATTAATTCTGAGGATGAGAGTACACTCTCGCTTAGGCAAAGGGCGGAAGAATACGCTCTGTGGAAAAGTTAGCGCACTTCAAAAGTGCGCTAACAGTTTTAGCGCATCGCCATTAGCCAATCAACTGGTTCACATCAGTCATGTGACACCAGTACTTACTGACAATTATTATTATTATATTGTTTTTGTTTATCTCTGTCATATTGGCTGCCAGATTCTTCTTTCATTTTTGTTAGTCATTCAGGAAGGGAACAGCATACACACATGTTTATCCCCGAGTACACTAGTACTTGGGCTCAGCAGACTTTAATTGTGTGTCTGTGTGTGTGTCTTTCTCCACTTAACAGTTTATTGCTGGGAAACTACTGGGCGCAGTTCGTTCAAAAGTTGATACACTAACTTGATAATAGGTCCGATTGATCGTATTAAAACTTCATAATGTTACCTGGGACCTAAATGCGAAATAAACCACAAAAACGACTTGGCCGTACGAGGAGTTCACACCGTCGGGGCAACACGCAGCCATTGAGCTGATAGATCAGCCGAACTCGTCACACACTGACGAGAAAAGCCGAACGCGTCACACACTGACGAGAAATATAGCTCATAAAAAGCATGCGTCTCGCATGCGAGACGATTTGCCAGGCTTTGCGCGTTGTGTGTTTGAATAATTTGATTTGTTGTGTACCCCATTTTCTACCAAGCGTTGGTTGCTCGGTCGCGACTGCGGTGGTTTAGAGGTCGCGATTTTGTGTTTTGATTCTTATCATATTAATTTGTATTTTTTCTTATGGTTTCCTTTGTTTACATATGTTTCAGTCTTTTACCTTCACTTTACATTAAAGAATTTGGTAAAACTACCTGGGGCGTGATAAATGCAATAATCTGCGAGCCAGGACAGTAAAAGAACTTCGTGGGCCACCAGTTCACCAGTTATGAAGAGGGTCGGCAGTATATTTTTCACTGTGATCAAATAAAAGAGAAAGGCCAGTCACCACGCACATCCTCGGCTCGCATGCAATGTACTTATATAGCAAAGGGAATGCCTGTAATTCACACAGAGCAATCACTTGGTCTTAAACGTGCACAAGACAAAAACTTTCATACTGGGGGAGCGAGCCAGTCTGAAGAGTACTCGGGTCCAGCGCGAGCGTTTTTTTTATTTATAACAGAATAATCTTAAGGAGGTGCTGTACATGAAAACTGTTATGTTCATCGTTAGAATCATACATATTTGAGTGAAATGTGCAGATTTTGAGGGAAAAAGAAATAAAGCATGCGCTCTTGAAAACTCAATCGTGGTACTGAATATACAATGTTTAAGAAGTAAATCAAAGAATAACACTTGGTCGACGAGTTCACGCCGGATGAATAGCTACCGAGTGTTTTGCAAGCATAACACAAAAGCTACGGTCCTCATAAAATGGAGAAGGGTAGTGGGTCTAGAAATATTACTTAAACAACTTCCCAAAATGCTTGATGTAGCTAGAAAAGACAAAAAAGAAAAAAAAGAAGAAAGAAAATAAAAAAGAAAAAAAAAAGAAGGGAAGTACATGGCATTTACAATAACATTAACCAGAAGTGTTTTTTTGTAAGGCCGTTTTGCTTAGTTCTTTTGTCGTCGTCGTCGTTTTTGTCTTTATTGCTGTTATTTTGTTTTGTTTTGTTCTTGTTCTTGAGGATTTGCATACATTTAACTCATTAAGCCCGCCGCTTCTGCTTCCATAGCGAAGTTATTTTGCGAGCTTCTACTCTCTAAGATGGTGATGGTTTTTCTTGTAGTTTTAAGTTGTGTGTACATTATGTGCTTTATTTGTGTGTCTTTTGGTTTTGTGGTTTGGGGATTTTTTTAAGGGGAGGGAATGGTTTCGATTTTTTAAATTTAATTTTTATTTCTTTTCAACGCTGTTGGGGTTTATTTTGAGGGAGAATGCTAACGGAGTGTACTGCGGCTTGCCAATTTGTTTGCCTTCGTCTGAATTTTTTCTTTAGTACTTGCAAGGGTACTGTTCTGTTTTATTATCGTGCAATATATTGTTAAGCTTCTTCACTGTCATTCATATAATTGACGATTTCCATCCATGCATCGAAGGTCAAGGGGGCTAACTGCTACCCATGTTTGCCTGCCAGGTGCACGCCTCTTCAGGTTGTCTCCTTTCAAACGATCTTCTTACGTTCTCTCTGTTTTCTTTTCCATTGATTATGCTTGGTTTAGTGACAACTGCTTGCTGTGTATCTGTATCTAACTTCTCATTTTGGTTGTGTGAGTTAGTGGTATTGTTTTAGCTTTATGTTCCTTTGGACATACAGCCACCAAAGAAACCGCGCAATCTAGTGAAACAAAAACCCAGTAATTTTCTGTGTTTTTTCTTTCTCGTAATAAGCCTTTTTTTCTAGCCACTCCCTTTTTTGCCTAGATATCAGCGTACCATACCTCGACTTATCAGTCAGATGATTGTGTATATGTGGCTCTGTATTTGCGTATTTGTACATACGGAGATAATGTGTTGCTGAATGTTTATTGTTACGTTATTTTGTTAGAATGTATATGTATTTGATGTTTAATTAGTATGGTTTTATTCATAGTTAATATGTAAAGCGCGGAGAGCATAGTTTAGGCTGTGGTTCGCGCTATACAAGCTCTCGCTATTATTATTATTATTATGAAGGTTGTGGGAACTGACAATCTCCCACGTATGCGAAAATGGTCACGTCATTGATAATTTGGCAAATTTGTTGGTGTTGTAATTATAGTGCAAAAGAAGTCTAAAGAAGAGTACATGTCATTTGATGTTTAATGATCATGCGTTCGTTTTCAAGATTAAGAGGGTCAAAGGCTAATCTAGAAACAAAACATGGTATGAATTCGGATGTGTTTCTTGATAAAGGAATGTCGACTGCTTTCAGTAAAGGTTTAATTGAAGATTCTGATTAGTTGGTGGGTGTGTTGGTTGGCTGACACTGACTGTTATTAACACGAGCAAAGGCTCACACACACACATACACACACACACACACCAACACCCACACACACGCAAGAACGCACTAACGCACGCACGCACGCACGCACGCACACACACACATACACACACACACACACACACGAACGCGCACACACACACACACACACACACACACACAGAGTCAGATACACACTCACACACACACACACACACACACACACTCACACACACGCGCACACACACACACACACACACACACACACACGCACGCACACACACACACACACACAAACAAAGAAACACACACACACACACACACACAATCCCATACCCTCTCCCTCTCCCTCTTCCTCTCTCTCTTTCTCTCTCTCTCTCTCTCTCTCTCTCTCTCTCTCTCTCTCAGGTTTCACATGTTCCCTCTAATGCACACACGAACTTGTTCAAATGAAAAAGCCATAGCCTTTATTTGGAATAAGGTGTACACAAGTGTAAACATTAAAAGCAATAACATACCTGAGAAAAAGAAGAAAAAAAGTAATGCGAAAACGTCAAATTCTGCGGGCAAAAACGATTTAGTGAAGCACACATCGAAACTGTAAGGTTTTTTTAATTCAATATTATCACACTGAAATACACCCTTTGAATATGCAAGTAAACGAAAAATTCGTTGGTATGCGAGCAGTAAAAAGTAAAAGTAAAGTGACTCAGTCCAGGGGGGAAAAACCTGTTGCGCCGTAAGCCAGTGGGATAGGGGAGGGGGGGGGGGGAGGGGGGGGAGGTTTAGACGGCTTTAATCGATTGAATATCCTGCTTCTATTTACCTTGGAAATTTTCCATATGCCTCGGGATTTCCCAATGTAAGAGATTTG